>NC_047063.1:4947183-5267473 GCF_902459465.1 Asterias rubens
TTTTCTTTTTAATATGCAAATTAGCTTCTTTTATTATTATGCAAATTGGATTCTATTGTCTTTTTCGATATGCAAATTAGCTTCTTTAATTATTATGCAAATTAGATTCTTTTGTCTTTTTAATATGCAAATTAGCTTCTTTTATTATGTAAATTGGATTCTATTGTCTTTTTCGATATGCAAATTAGCTTCTTTTATTATTATACAAATTTGCTTCTTTTGTCTTTTCAATATGCAAATTAGCTTCTTTTATTATGCAAATTCGCTTCTATTGTCTTTTTAATATGCAAATAAGCTTCTTTTATTATTATACAAATTTGCTTCTTTTGTCTTTTCAATATGCAAATTAGCTTATTTTATTATCATGCAAATTGGATTCTATTGTCTTTTTCGATATGCAAATAAGCATGTTTTATTATTATGCAAACTCGCTTCTATTGCCTTTTTAATATGCAAATTAGCTTCTTTTATTATTCTGCAAATTTGATTCTATTGTCTTTTCGATATGCAAATTAGCTTCTTTTTTTATTATGCAAATTCGCTTCTATTGTCTTTTTAATATGCAAATTAGCTTCTTTTATTATGTAAATTGGATTCTATTGTCTTTTTCGATATGCAAATAAGCATGTTTTATTATTATGCAAACTCGCTTCTATTGTCTTTTTAATATGCAATTTATCTTCTTTTATTATTCTGCAAATTTGCTTCTTTTTTCTTTTTAATATACAAATTAGCTTCTTTTATTATTATGTAAATTGGATTCTATTGTCTTTTCTGATATGCAAATTAGCTTCTTTAATTATTATGCAAATTAAATTCTTTTGTCTTTTTAATATGCAAATTAGCTTCTTTTATTATGTAAATTGGATTCTATTGTCTTTTTCGATATGCAAATTAGCTTCTTTTATTATTCTACAAATTTGCTTCTTTTGTATTTTTAATATGCAAATTAGCTTCTTTCATTATTATGTAAATTGGATTCTATTGTCTTTTTCGATATGCAAATAAACATATTTTATTATTATGCAAATTCGCTTCTATTGTCTTTTTAATATGCAAATTAGCTTCTTTTATTATTATGTAAATTGGATTCTATTGTCTTTTTAATATGCAAATTAGCTTCTTTTATTATTATACAAATTTGCTTCTTTTGTCTTTTCAATATGCAAATTAGCTTATTTTATTATTATGCAAATTCGCTTCTATTGTCTTTTTAATATGCAAATTAGCTTCTTTTATTATTATACAAATTTGCTTCTTTTGTCTTTTCAATATGCAAATTAGCTTCTTTTATTATTATGTAAATTGGATTCTATTGTCTTTTTCGATATGCAAATAAGCATGTTTTATTATTATGCAAACTCGCTTCTATTGTCTTTTTAATATGCAAATTAGCTTCTTTTATTATTATGCAAATTCGATTCTATTGTCTTTTGAATATGCAAATTGGCTTCTTTCATTATTATGCAAATTCGATTCAATTGTCTTTTTAATATGCAAATTAGCTTCTTTATTATGTAAATTGGATTCTATTGTCTTTTTCGATATGCAAATAAGCATGTTTTATTATTATGCAAACTCGCTTCTATTGTCTTTTTAATATGCAAATTATCTTCTTTTATTATTCTGCAAATTTGCTTCTTTTTTCTTTTTAATATACAAATTAGCTTCTTTTATTATTATGTAAATTGGATTCTATTGTCTTTTCTGATATGCAAATTAGCTTCTTTAATTATTATGCAAATTAAATTCTTTTGTCTTTTTAATATGCAAATTAGCTTCTTTTATTATGTAAATTGGATTCTATTGTCTTTTTCGATATGCAAATTAGCTTCTTTTATTATTCTACAAATTTGCTTCTTTTGTCTTTTTAATATGCAAATTAGCTTCTTTTATTATTATGTAAATTGGATTCTATTGTCTTTTTCGATATGCAAATAAACATATTTTATTATTATGCAAATTCGCTTCTATTGTCTTTTTAATATGCAAATTAGCTTATTTTATTATTATGTAAATTGGATTCTATTGTCTTTTTAATATGCAAATAAGCTTATTTTATTATTATACAAATTTGCTTCTTTTGTCTTTTCAATATGCAAATTAGCTTATTTTATTATTATGCAAATTCGCTTCTATTGTCTTTTTAATATGCAAATAAGCTTCTTTTATTATTATACAAATTTGCTTCTTTTGTCTTTTCAATATGCAAATTAGCTTATTTTATTATCATGCAAATTGGATTCTATTGTCTTTTTCGATATGCAAATAAGCATGTTTTATTATTATGCAAACTCGCTTCTATTGTCTTTTTAATATGCAAATTAGCTTCTTTTATTATTCTGCAAATTTGATTCTATTGTCTTTTTCGATATGCAAATTAGCTTCTTTTTTTATTATGCAAATTCGCTTCTATTGTCTTTTTAATATGCAAATAAGCTTCTTTTATTATTATACAAATTTGCTTCTTTTGTCTTTTCAATATGCAAATTAGCTTATTTGTCTTTTTAATATGCAAATTAGCTTATTTTATTATTATGTAAATTGGATTCTATTGTCTTTTTCGATATGCAAATAAGCATGTTTTATTATTATGCAAACTCGCTTCTATTGTCTTTTTAATATGCAAATTAGCTTCTTTTATAATTCTACAAATTTGCAATAAAAACTAATTTGCATACGAAAAGAGACAATGGAAGCTTATTTGCATACGAAAATGACAATAGAAACTAATTTGCATACGATAAAAGACAATAGAAACTAATTTGCATACGAAAAAAGACAATGGAAGCTTATTTGCATACGAAAAAGGACAATGGAAGCTTATTAACATACGAAAAAGGACAAAAGAACCTCATTTGCATACGAAAAAAGACAATGGAAGCTTATTTGCATACGAAAAAAGACAATGGAAGCTTATTTGCATACGAAAAAAGACAATAGAATCGGAAATTTGAATAGGCAGAAAACTCTTATTAACATACGAAAAATGACAAAAGAAGCTTATTTGCATACTAAAAATGACTATAGAAATTAGTATGCAAATTTTAAAAGACAATAGAAAATAGGCCCCGCCCATTTTGTAGACAATAGAAACTAGTATGCAAATTTGAAAAGACAATAGAAAATTGATTAAGAACTTTGAAAAGTAGTGTTTAAGAAAACTTTGAAGAGTTGAGAAAAAGACTTGGAAGATTTGATATTGCCAGAAAAAAGTGAAAAGGAGTTGATTAAGAACTTTGAAGAGTAGTTTTTAAGAAAACTTTGAAGAGTTAGGCAAACAACTTAAAAGACTTGGGAGAGTTGAGAAAACAGTTTGAAATAGATGATTAAGAACTGTTGATATTGCTTTGAAGAGTAGTGTTTAAGAAAACGTGAAAGAGTTGAGAAAACAACTTAAAAGACTTGCAAAACAACTTGGAAGCTTGGGAAAGACAATTTGGAAGAGTTGATATTGCTAAAAAAGTTGAAAAGGAGTTGATTAAGAACTTTGAAGAGTAGTGTTTAAGAAAACTTTGAAGAGTTGAGAAAAAGACTTGGAAGATTTGATATTGCAAAAAAAAACTGAAAAGGAGTTGATTAAGAACTTTGAAGAGTTAGGCAAACAACTTAAAAGACTTGGGAGAGTTGAGAAAACAGTTTGAAATAGATAATTAAGAACTTGGAAGAGTTGAGAAAACAACTTGCAAGATTTGTTACAGAAATTTGAAAAAGAAGAGTTGATATTGCTTTGAAGAGTAGTGTTTAAGAAAACGTGAAAGAGTTGAGAAAACAATATAAAAGACTTGGGAAACACCTTGTTAATATTTGGTAAAGACAGTTTGGAAGAGTTGATATTGCTAAAAAAGTTGAAAAGGAGTTGATTAAGAACTTTGAAGAGTAGTGTTTAAGAAAACTTGGAAAAGTTAGGAAAAGTTAGGAAAACAACTTAAAAGACTTGGAAAACAACTTGGAAGCTTGGGAAAGACAATTTGGAAGAGTTGATATTGCTAAAAAAGTTGAAAAGGAGTTGATTAAGAACTTTGAAGAGTAGTGTTAAGAAAACTTTGAAGAGTTAGGCAAACAACTTAAAAGACTTTGGAGAGTTGACAAAACAACTTGCAAGATTTGGTACAGAAATTTGAAAAAGAAGAGTTGATATTGCTTTGAAGAGTAGTGTTTAAGAAAACGTGAAAGAGTTGAGAAAACAACTTGGAAGCTTGGGAAAGACAATTTGGAAGAGTTGGGAAAACAACTTGAAAGACTTGACTAAGAACTTTAAAGAGTAGTGTTTAAGACAACTAGGAAAAGTTGGGAAAACAACTTGAAAGACTTGGAAAACAAATTGGAACACTTGATAAAGAGCTCGAACGAGTTGATTAAGAACTTGGATGAGTTAATTAACAACTTGGAAGAGATGTGGAAACCACTTGAAAGAGTTGAGAAACAACTTGGAAGATTTGATATTGCTAAAAAAAACTGAAAAGGAGTTGATTAAGAACTTTGAAGAGTAGTGTTTAAGAAAACATTGAAGAGTTAGGAAAACAACTTAAAAGACTTGGGAGAGTTGAGAAAACAGTTTGAAATAGATAATTAAGAACTTGGAAGAGTTGAGAAAACAACTTGCAAGATTTGGTACAGAAATTTGAAAAAGAAGAGTTGATATTGCTTTGAAGAGTAGTGTTTAAGAAAACGTGAAAGAGTTGAGAAAACAATATAAAAGACTTGGGAAACACCTTGTTAATATTTGGTAAAGACAATTTGGAAGAGTTGATATTGCTAAAAAAGTTGAAAAGGAGTTGATTAAGAACTTTGAAGAGTAGTGTTTAAGACAACTTTGAAGAGTTGAGAAAAAGACTTGGAAGATTTGATATTGCTAAAAAAAAGTGAAAAGGAGTTGATTAAGAACTTTGATGAGTAGTGTTTAAGAAAACTTTGAAGAGTTAGGAAAACAACTTAAAAGACTTGGAAAACAACTTGGAAGCTTGGGAAAGACAATTTGGAAGAGTTGATATTGCTAAAAAAGTTGAAAAGGAGTTGATTAAGAACTTTGAAGAGTAGTGTTTAAGAAAACTTTGAAGAGTTGAGAAAAAGACTTGGAAGATTTGATATTGCTAAAAAAACTGAAAAGGAGTTGATTAAGAACTTTGAAGAGTAGTGTTTAAGAAACTTTGAAGAGTTAGGAAAACAACTTAAAAGACTTGGGAGAGTTGAGAAAACAGTTTGAAATAGATGATTAAGAACTTGGAAGAGTTGAGAAAACAACTTAAAAGACTTGGGAAACACCTTGTTAAGATTTGGTAAAGACAATTTGGAAGAGTTGATATTGCTTTAAAAAAATTGAAAAGGAGTCGATTAAGAACTTGGGAGAGTTGAGAAGAAAACTTGAAAGAGTTGATTAAGAACTTTTAAGAGTAGGGAAAACAACTTAAAAGACTTGGGAAACACCTTGTTAAGATTTGGTAAAGACAATTTGGAAGATTTGATATTGCTTTTAAAAAATTGAAAAGGAGTCGAATCAGAACTTTGAAGAGCTGCGAAAACAACTTGAAATAGTTGACTAAGAACTTTAAAGTGTAGTGTTTAAGACATGTTGGTAATAACTTAAAATAATTATTAGCATAAAACCTTTCTTGGTGACGAGTAATGGGGAGAGGTTGATGGTATAAAACATCGTGAGAAACGGCTCCCTCTGAAGTGCCGTAGTTTTCGAGAAAGAAGTAACTTTCCACGAATTTGATTTCGAGACCTCAGTTTAAGAACTTGATGTCTCGAAATCAACAATCTAAACGCACACAACTTCGTGTGACAAGGGTGTTTTTTTCTTTCATTATTATCTCGCAAGTTCGATGACCGATTGATTTCAAATTTTCACAGGTTTGTTTTTTTATGCATATGTTGAGATACACCAACTGTGAAGGCTAGTCTTTGATAATTACCAATAGTGTCCACTGTCTTTAAGACAACTAGGAAGAGTTGGGAAAACAACTTAAAAGACTTGGAAAACAATTTGGAACACTTGATGAAGAGCTTGAAAGAGTTGTTGAAGAACTTGGATGAGTTGATTAAAAACTTGGAAGAGATGTGAAAACAACTTAAAAGACTTGGGAAACAACTTCGAAGCTTTGGTAAAGACAATTCGGAAGATTTGATATTGCTAAAAAAAAATTGGAAAAGAGTTGATTAAGAACTTGGGAGAGTTGAATAACTTGGACAAATTTATAAAGAACTTTGAAGAGTTGAGAAAACAAATTGGAAGAGTTGATTAAGAGCTTGGAAGAGGTGACAGAGCTTGGCAGAGCTGAAAAAAAGTTAAAAAAGAGTTGAAATAAAAACTTACGACTAGGAGATTACTTGGTAGATACTTTCGGGGGACGATTTCTTGGGAAGGTTTTGTCAGGAGTTTTTGGGGCGAGAAATAGGATAGTTAAAGGATAGCTCTGATAAAGATTTGCACTCAGGACCGTCGGCCTGGGGCCGCATATGCTCCGTTCCATGTTGTGCGTGTGGCGTGATTTTTCAAGAAAGTTTTTTCATACTCACATGTCCAAATGTAGCTGCAGCTGAAGTTTACTCTGTAGTGTCGTTGTTCAATGATGTGGCGAAGTTAGTAAATACATTTGTTATAATACTCACAGGTTCAATGTAGCTATGAATGAAGTTCCATCTGAAGTGTCCTCATCCAAAAGAAGTTCCAATTAGTAAACCCAACACCAGCTTAACTAATCGTTTGGAATGATCAGTTGTTTAATATTAAATATGTCTCAAAGATAACGGGTACCAGAACCAATTTGTAACAAATCAAAAGTTTGAAAGAGTTGAAAAAACAAAAATGAAGTAAAACGAGTCGGAAAAAACAAACACTTAAAAGAGTTCAATGATAATTTGGCTCTTAAAGGCAGTGGACACTATTGGTAATTGTCAAAGACTAACCTTCACAGTTAGTGTATCTCAACATATGCATAAAATAACTAACCTGTGAAAATTTGAGCTCAATCGGTCATCGAATTTGCGAGACAACAATGAAAGAAAAAACACCCTTGTCACACGAAGTTGTGTGCGTTTAGATGGTTGATTTCGAGACCTCAAGTTCTAAATCTGAGGTCTTGAAATAAAATTCGTGAAAAATTACTTCTTTCTTGAAAACTATGGCACTTCAGAGGGAGCTGTTTCTCACAATGTTTTATACCAACAACCTCTCCTCATTACTCGTCACCAAGAAAGGTTTTATGCTAATAATTATTTTGAGTAATTACCAATAGTGTCCACTGCCTTTAAAAACTTAGGTGGACATCTACGAATGGCTTAAAAAGAAAACTTCTCAAATAAGGGAGATATCTGCTAAATACGAAACATGAAAATCGATTAATAGATTGCATGTTTTAAAGTACAACACCAATATGGGAGTGGGCTGGTAATAAAGGCTGGGATGCCCTAATTAGACAAAGGAAAACTTAAAAGATTATCCAGGATTGTCTGATTGCCACTTTTGGAAAAATACTTGGCAAATGATTTTGGGTAAATTTAGTAACATCTTAATTTTGGAGGAACGACACAACATGAGTTTGATAAAATCGCAAGGCTGTAGTCTTGTGGAATTTTTGGCGATAATTTGAGCAAAATTTGATCAAAACGCAAGGCAATAGTCTTGTGGAACTTTTGGGCAAAATTTGAGCAGAATTTGATAAAAACGCAAGTCTTAAAGTCTTGAGGAATTATTGGGCACAATCTGAGAAAAATTTGATGAATACGCAAGGTTCTGAGTCTTGTGTAATTTTTTTGCACAATTTTAGCAAAACTTGATAAAAACGCAAGGCTTTACATATATAGTCTTGTGGAATATTTGGGCACAGTTTCATCAAAAACGCCTTGTAATTTTTTATTTTTGCAAACATTTTGCAAAGGTTTATAAATATACAGTGCTTTTTGTTAAATATGCCATGTTGCACTTCGGGCAGATAAGATTGATAAATTTACAAGGCAGTATTTTATACTATATATAGCCTTGTGATTTTTTGTAAATGTTTGAAAAATGTGCAATATGTTGATGGTTGCGAGGCTGCAACAGGTGTCAGCCCTCCATTCTGTTGAGCTTGAACCTTCCTGGGTGACTTCATTGAAGCGCTTAGGGACATGTTTGATTTCTATGTGTTATGCGCTATATAAGAATGGTTAATTATTATTATTATTTATTAAGGCCTCGCCTAAGAACTGACACTGTTGGCTTTGGTGCTGTGTCATGGATGACAATCGTTCCTTTGTAGATGCCACCTCACAGTTGGTTCACATGTAAAACAAAGCAAATATTCTTGCATTAGTCTTGTTTTAATAATCTGATTGAACAGAGTAAGATTGTAGGGCAATCTTATAGTTAAGTAGACCTATACAAGCAATATATTTCAGTTTCAAATTTGGCCTATTCATCCTGGTAAGGTTCGTCTAAAACAGGGCTACCACGTGAAGGTCCCAGGATACCTGCCCCACACGGTTTCCAGATCATCAGGGCCTTTGCACCGCCCGAAGGCGGGTCCGGTCCGCCATCCCAAAAGGAGGGACAGTCCCCTACTGTACTAGCGCGGTCCCTAGTTGGAAAGAACTTAGGGACTACTTCCGTTGGTCAACCATTTGTGATTACACCGGCACCATCCTAGCAGATGAGGAGCCCGAATGCACCTTTAAGATCAACCACTCAGTGGAGCGAGCCGGAAGTAGGACCCCACATGCCACGTGCACGTGTCCAGGTCCCTTTAGTTTTATTCCGCAGGCACCACCATTTCGATCCGCACGCACCACTCGTTCCGCAGGCACCACCAAGTTAGCGCACACAAAAACGCGTATATGCTTGTTTGCTTGCAAGGGTGTACTTAGGTACAAGATAGTGAGCTACCAAAACAACCCACTACATGTAAAGCATCAAATATCAACACATGTAAAGCCCGGTTGATACTTCCTGCAAATACCAAATAATTGACAAATGATTTTCGGTAAACATAACATGAGTTTGGAGCTTTCCACATCACAACCAACTGGATGACCAATCCAAACAAAGTCAAGCCTTGGATAAAATTGTCTGTATACAATTGGTTAGGACAGTTTAAGAGAATTTAAGCACAAAAGCAGCTCACAAACATTTGGCTGTTTGAAAATCAGTAAGATGAAAAGTTTTAAGGGACTGGAGAGAGTGTGCTTTTGGGTTGATCAAAAACTTGCAAGAGTTTAATTAAGATAACATGGAAGAAAAGACTTGGGTAAAAAACTAAAAATTGAAAGAGAGTTAAAAAAAGTGGCCAGCCTGATGTTAGAACAGTTAGTCCTAAAAAGAAACGGTAAAGGGGTGGCTTAAAGGCCTCGATAACGAATATGAAAGCATTACAATGCACGCCAACGATTGGTTGAATAAATTTCTATGCGTTGTTATCTTTATTGCTGCAGTGTGACTGGCCCTTTAGAATGAAAGAAAGGCTTACATTATACACTCCAGTTCCTTGTGACTTAATACTTGGACAAGCTGTGCCTGTGCGGATGACCTGCAGCAACTGTAGCAGTAACTGTGCCGTCACATGGATAACCTGCAGTGGTAAGAATGTAGTATTGAGTTAACTTTTCAGCAAAATATGAAACATGCAAATCGATATAGACTGCATGATATTAAGTACCTTACCAATATGGCAATCAGTCACTCAGGAGAAAAAGTTTAATAAAGCTGGGTTGCCCTAATGAGACAAACATAAACTTTTGGATTACATGCAGGGTAGTCTGAGTATAAAGTTAGTTAACTTGTCAATAAAGCGTCCATTTCAAACAAAAAGTGCTTGGTCATAACATGATAATAACAGAAAGAGTTGGGGGAGCAGGTATTGCCCCCGCTGGTCCCCCTCCCTTGAATATCCAGTCAATTTTGAAAACAAAATCAATTTTAAAGAAGAATGTAAAGAGATCATTGGATTTTCAATTTTATTAATGGTACAAATTCAAGTTCACATTGTGTAGATGTATGGGATCAAACTTCAAGACTTGCCCATTGAAGATAATAGTTGCTGTCACATGAATGGCCTAAAGTGGTTTGAGTGAAATGAGTTTCTAAATAGCACAACCTTTACAGTCACATGGACAGCTTGCAGTGCGTTCCTAGACAAGTCCTAAATTGTTAGACTTTCGTTGTCCTCTGTGCATGCAGCAATTGTGGAAAAAAATCAATTAAAAAAAAAAGGATCCCAAGAGAGAACAATTTATTAAACATGAAACAAATTAGAGTTGAACTATCATTAGATTGCATTCATTTTTAAAAGAATGGCACAAAGTTTGATAATACTTCTCGAATGACTCAGCTCAGGAACAATTTGAAACTGAAAACAAATTTTTGTTAAGTTGCAAGTGTCCGAGGAATCGATAGGGTGAAAAAAAAAATGTGATATGACGTCTGTGCACGGGACAAGTTTTGTTTGATTAGACAAATTAAGATTAAAAATGGGATAAAACTTCAAGACTTACCCATTGAAGATAATAGTTGCAATCACATGGATGACCTATAGTGGTTAAAGTGAAGCATTGAGTTTCTAGATAGCACAGCCTGTACAGTCACATGGATAGCCTGCAGTGAATTTCAGAATTAAGAAAAACATGACATTATCAACACATTTTTAAAATTCACAAGATTTGTAAGTTTTTAAAAGACAGTTGACAAAACATTACCAACTTGTTGTGAAAACTAAGAAATGGCACATAGGCTCTGGAAAAAATATTGTTTGAAGCTTTGCATGGTGTGGAGAGATGAGAAGAAGCTATAAATAAATAGTAAACTGACGTGTACAACCATGTGTAAACCTCTTAGGGCGAGTGTTGGCTCTAAAAAGAGCCAGTTGGGTCTCGACGTTTTGAACAGTATACTTTGCTCGTCTTCAGGAGAATGCTGGACTGCTGCCGGTGGTGGAGCTTCAGTGGCACCTACCTAAGAAGCAGGCAACATCGCCAAACTACGCCTTCAAGCCGATCCTACACTACCAGACTGCACAAGCCTCACTCCAGAACAAGTCCACGACCTCCTCATCACCTGCGTCTCTGCTCCCAGCTTCAGGTGGCGAGACAAATTCTACGAACAAACCTCTGGGGCCGCCATGGGATCTCCTCTATCCCCGGTCCTGGCGGATTTGTTCATGGAGGCATTTGAACTAGATACGATCGAGAATGGTGATCTTCACCCCAACCTCTGGCTCCACTACATTGACGACACCTTGTGGTTAGGCCCCACAGCAAGACAACACCCCAAGAGTTCCTCCATCACCTGAACAGTCAACATCCACGCATCCACTTCACCATGGAACAAGAACAAAACAGATCTCCTTCCTCACAGACAAGTAACAAGACAATTATATGGGATTTTGAGGCATTTAACTCGACAAGATGATGGCACTCTAGCTCACACGGTACACCGCAAGCCAACACACACCGACAGATACCTTCACAACTCTTCATTCCATCATCTTTGCTTCAAGTCCGCTGTCTGCAACACCTTGGCCTGCCGGGCCTTCAACACCTGTGAGAAGGGCAGCTTGAAGCAGGAACTACACCACATCAAGACATCACCTCAACTCGACGGATACAAGACATTCAACCTCAGCAAACCCAAGACAAGCCTCAACCCAGATGAACGACCAAAGTTCAAAGGCTGCAATCACCCTCCCATCGGCCACACTTCTCACAATCTTCAACGTATCTTTAGTCAAGCTCAAGTCAAGACCTTCCACAGAGCACCAAGCAAGATTCAAGTATCACTCCATACACACAAGGAAAAGCAAGATACTCAAGACAGAGCCGGCGTTTACCATATTCCCTGTGATTGCGGTATAGTACACATCGGGGAAACCGGCCACAACATCTCAACAAGAGTCAAAAAATGGCCAACCATGTTAATAAGGTGAAAACCCAAAGAGATATTACCTCAGTGCATGGGACCAGTTTTAATTGATGAGACAAAGTAAAATTCAAATTGAATAGATATGGATAAAAATTAAGACTAACCCATTGAAGATAATATTTGCCTCACAGTGAACTACAGTGGTTGGAATGAAGCATCGAGTTTCTAGATAGAACAACCTTTAAGCTACAGTCACGTGGATAGCATGCAGTGGATTTTTACACATGTTCCAAGTTGTTAGACTTTCATCATCGGTGCAGGCAGCAGCTAACTCTGTCAAAGAACAACCAGCCTTGCAAAAGAGACAGAATTAAGAAATACATGACATTATTAAAAAGCACAAAATTGATTAGTTTTTGAAAAATAAGAAATGGCACATAGGCTTTGAAAATAAGTAAGGATCGAAAAACACTAGGTTATGCAGTTTCAAGGGGCTGGGCAGCTAAAAACTTATTTTTTTCAGAGTTGGGGGGCGGGGAGTCATGGCCCCCGTGATAAGCCCTTGTTCTTTGACAAGTTTGAAGAAGAAAAACAAACTAATTTTAAAAGAAGGATCGCAAGAGAGTACACTATTTTTTTTACATTTGAAACAAATGAGAGTTGAACTATCATTAGATTGTTATTTTGTTTAAAAGGCAGTGGACACTGTTGGTAATTTCTCAAAATAGTTATCATCAGAAAACCTTTCTTGACTACAAGTAACGGGGAGAGGTTAATAGTATAAAACATTGTGATAAACAGCTCCCTCTGAAGTGACGTAGTTTTCGAGAAAGAAGTAATTTCCACGAATTTGATTTCGAGACCTCAAAAATTTACACAAAATCACGAATTTGATTTTGAGACCTAAACAATTTACACTAAATCAGTATGTGAACAATTACACATAAAAAACAATACATTTTAGTTGCAAGTGTCCGAGGACTGGATCAGGTAACAAAGCACCAAAGAGATATGACCTTAGTGAACGTGACAAGCTTTGTTGTTTGATGTGACAAGTTAAAGCTCAAATTTAGTAGATATGGATAAAACTTACCCATTGCAGATAATAGTTGCTGTCACATGAATGAACTACAGTGTTTGGAGTTAAGCAGGAAGTTTCTATATCACAACCTTTATAGCAACTTGGGTAGCCTGCAGTGAATTCCTATACATTTTCCAAGGTGTTCAACTTTCATCATCTGTGCAGGCAGCAGCCAACTCTGTCAAAGAAACAACCAGCATGGCAACAGAGACAGAATCAAGACATATACATGAAAGTATCAAGCACATTATTCAAAATCACAAGATTGGTTTGTTTTTTTAAAGACAGTTGACTAAACTGTACCAACATGTTGTTGAAATTAAGAAATGGCACATTTGCTCTGGAAAACTATTTAAGGATTGAAATCACAAGGTTAAGAAGTTTCAGGGGACTGGGCAGCTTCAGCTTTTTACATCTAGGGTTGTCTGATTATTAGGTTTGTTAACCTCTCAATCTGGCGCCAATTTCAAATATAAAATGTAACAATCCTAACTTAACAAAAAACCTTGGTTTTCAGAGTTGTTAGGGGGAGGCAAGCCCCCCTGATCGGCCATTGATTATATTGACAAATTGAACAAAAAATATAATTAAAAGAGAAGGATCCCAAGAAAGAACAATTTATTAAACTTGAAACAAATGGATCTTGAACTGTTATTAGATTTGCAATCTTTCTAAAAGAATGGCACTAACTTTGGTAATGTTGCATGAATGACACAAAGTCAGCCTGGGAACAATTTAAAGGTTACAAAAACATTTGTTTAGTTACCAGTGTCCCAGGACTTGATAAGGTAAAAAAACTAGAGATATCTAACCCCAGTAAACAGGACAAGTTTCGTTTGATGAGGCGAAGTAAAGTTCAAATTTAGTAGACATTGGATAAAAACTTTAAGACTTGCCAATTGAAGATAATGGTCCCTGTCACATGGATGAACTACAGTGGTTAAAGTGAAGCGTTGAGTTTCTAGATAGCACAACCTTTACAGTCACATGGATAGCCTGCAGTGAGTTTTTAGACATGTTCCAAGTTGTTAGACTTTCATCATCTGTGCAGGCAGCAGCAAACTCTGTCAAAGAAACAACCAGCCTGGCAACAGGGACAGAATAAAGAAATACGTGACAATATTAAAAATCACAAGATTGGTAAGTTTTTGAAAGACAGTTGACAACACAGCACCAACCTGTCTTTGTGAAAACTAAGAAATGGCACATTTGCTCTGAAAGAAATTATTTAAGGATTGAAAAACACAAGGTTAAGAAGTTTCAAATGACTGGACAGCTTTAGCTTTTAACATCTAGGGTTGTCTGATTATTAAGTGTGTTTAAAGAAACATGTTGCATTGGATCAGTGGAATTGATCTTTAAAAAGCGTTTGAAACTGTATGTTATGAAATGCATATGGTTAAATAGATAATTCTAAAGTAGAATACAATAATCCACACAAAAACGCCTTGAATTTGCACGGTTTTCCTTTTATGTTTTGGTTGCAAACAAACACGGTTGGCCAAAGTTTCAATGGAATGGGCAGCATAAGCTTTTTACATCTAGGGTTGTTGATTATTATGTTTGTAAACCTCTCAATCTGGCATCTATTTCAATTTTGTTTTTTACATACCTAACTTAATAAAAACACGATGGAGAGAGATATGGCCTGTGTATGGGGACAAGTTTTGTTTGACTAGACAAATCAAAGTTCAATTTAAGTTGATATGGGATAAACCTTCAAGACTTACCCATTGAAGATAATAGTTGAAGTGAAGCAGTGAGTATACAAATGGGTGACTTGCCATGGTTGGAGTGGAGCAGTAACTGTTCTGTCACAAGGATAACCTGCAGTGGTAAGAATGTAAGCATTGACTTCTCTAATCAGCAAGATATGAAACATGCAAGTTTTTGGATTGTATGTTTCAAGAATAACAACATTATGGCATCAAAGGGAACACAGTTTTAAAAAGCTGGTATGACCTAAACAGGCAAAAGGAAAACGTTATAACACTCCTAACGTAATAAAACAAAATTATATTTTAGATTTTTTTTTGGGGGGGGAGGGGTGGTCCTGTTCCCTCCCTTGATTATTTTGTCAATTAATCAGAAATTAAAGAAGAATCCCAAGAGATCATTGAATTTGAAAATTCTTTTAAAGAATTGCACAAACTTTGCTAAATTATTTCATGATTGACACAAAATCAGCTTAGGACCAATTTTTAAGTGAAACAAATTTTTAATTTAGATGGTAAAAACCAACAGAGAGATATGACCTCAGTGCACAAGACAATTTTTGTATGATGAGACAAAGTAAAGTAGATATGGGATCAAACTTCAAGACTTACCCTTTGAAGACAGTAGTTGTTGACCTACAGTGTTCGTAGTGAAGCATTGAGTTCCTAGATATCACAACCTTTACATGGATAGCCTGCAGTGAATTTCTAGACATGTTCCAAGTTGTTAGGCTTTCATCATCTGTGTAGGCAGCAGCCAACTCCTAGAAACAACCAGCATGGCAAACAGAGATAGAATAAAAAAATACACGACATGACATAAAGGAACACGTTGCCTTGGATCAGTCGAGTCTGTGTAGGCAGCAGCCAACTCCTAGAAACAACCAGCATGGCAAACAGAGATAGAATAAAAAAATACACGACATGACATAAAGGAACACATTGCCTTGGATCAGTCGAGTTGGTCTTTAAAAAGCGTTTGAAATGCGTTTGTTATAAAATGCATATGGTTAGAAAGACATTTTAAAAGAGGAATATTAGGATCCACACAAACATGCCTCAAAATTGCACGGTTTTCTTAATACGTCGTGGGGAAACATGGTCAGCCATTTTGTGGGGTCAACATTTTGACATAAAATGGCTAACCGTGTTAGTTCGCGACGTTAAAGGAAAAAACTTGCAATTTTAAAAGTAGAATATAATGATCCACACAAGTATCACTCGGAATTGCGTGGTTTTCCTTTCCTTGTCGACTAACACGGTCGGCCATTTGTAGGAGTAAACATTTTTTACAAACGGTTTCCAATGCTTTTCAAAGACCAACTCGACTGACCCAAGGCAACGTGTTCCTTGAACAACTATATTATATTATTGGTAAGTTTGTAAAGACAAATTTTTGAGGATTAAAAATGTAATATGGTGTAGGCCCTAACATTAGCTTTTGAGAGTTGCGCAGGCACTGGGATACAGTTTGTGAGTTGAAAAAAAATCATGAGGTTGTCTGTGAGAAATGGGCCATCATGCGTGGTGAAAATTAAAGATCACAACATCAGCGTGTAAAACCTTTTCCAGCTAAAACTTCAGTAAATTGGCAAGTTTATAGGAATAGACATCATGAGCCACCAGGAACATATACAGCACAATATAGGCTATAATTTGAACAACTAAAATCAATTCAGTTTTTAAATAACAGGTTGGCAAGAGAATTAACAAAAATTGAACTCCAGAACAAATTGTTTTTATTTAAGGTTTTTTAAATTTTGTAAATAGGCCTTATAACGAACGAATAAAGGAAAAAGACCTCACCTGAAAGACAGTGCCATTATGTATTTCCACTGGAAAAAAAACGTATGGACAATTAAATTTTTGGAGGCTTTACAAACAGCAGAAAACAACAATTCTTTTATAAAATCGACTTAAAATTTAACAAGAAAGAACATGAACCAATTGAACCTAGCGCCCGAATGCAATCGTTGCTTACCTAGCTATGCTATTTTACAGACTTTCTAAATTTTTCGATCAACAAAAAAAAAAAAAAAAAAAAAAAAAAGAGAAAAAAAAAGATTTTTTTGTTTTAACTTCATTTTTTTGTAAATACCACAGAGATGCAAACACTTAATTCCGTAAAAAAAGCAGCACGCAGCATTCGCGATGTTAAACAAACTTTATCTAACGAACGACGTGCACTGTCATTGAAGACAGAAAAAAACTCATCGCGGTGAACGTTTGCCGCTGCACACACACACACACACGTGAAGCCTGAAAAAGCGGCTGAACCAATTTCTACAAGAAACTCTAGAATGTATGCGGTATAAGGTGCCTTGCTACACGTGACGTCATAGTAGGCAAATCCTATGTCAGAAGGCACTAAACAACTTGAAGTGTGAAATTTCAGAAAATACATTTGCTTGGGAAAGTTTTTGAAGGTTTAAAAACGTTTGGTCAAGAAGTTTAGAGGGACCGGCTACGTAGTTTTGGAAACATAATGGATGGTATAAAATTGGCATTTGGGATACAGATTGAGAGTTTAACAAAATCAATATGTTGGCAAGTCTAGGGCTACATGCAATGGGAAAATAAAAGATTACATTAGCCGCTTCTGAACAATTTGGGTGCTAAATATCAGTACATCAGCAATATTGTGAGAAATAGACATCATGAGCCTAAAAAACAACCATTTTATTAATATAGCAGAACATCCGTAATAAATTGAACATAGATTGTCTGGATACAATGAGCAAACAAACAAAATCAAATTAAATTGCAATTTTTTTTAAATGTGCATAAAATAACAAATCTGTGAAAATTTGCGCTCAATTGGTCGTCGAAGTTGCGAGATAATAATGAAAGAAAAAACACCATTGTCACACTAAGTTGTGTGCTTTCAGATGCTTGATTTTGAGACCTCAAAATCTAATTCTGGGGTCTCGAAATAAAATTCGTGGAAAATTACTTCCTTCTCGAAAACCATGTCGCTTCAGAGGGAGCCTTTTCTCACAATGTTTTATACTATCAACAGCGCCCCATTACTATTACACCAAGTAAGGTTTTATGCCTACATTCGATTAAATTAAATTAAATAAAATAATACGGTTATTCCATACACTTGTTGAAAACAAAAAAACAATTGTGAGCATTAAAGACACTGGACACTTTTGGTAATTGTCAAAGACCAGGGGTGCGTTCTACTTGCGCAAACGACTCAAAACTGCTCACGCAAACGTTATCTTTGGAACAATTAGTGCGCATTACGTCAATATGGCGGCGCCCTCAAATGAAGATGGCGCGCACCGAACGTAGTATTTTTTTAAAACCGCTCGCCAACACCTCAGAAGTATGTTCGCCTTAAGTTGCCAACGTTCGCCAACGGTGGCAGCACACAACTCGTTCCACTTGAAATTGTTGGCGAACGTGCGCAACTGTTGGCAACGTTCGCCCGAGTGGAACGCAACCCAGTCTTCTCACTTGGTGTATCTCAACATATGCATGAATTATCAAACCTGTGGGAATTTGAGCTCAATTGGTCGTCGAAATAGCGAAATAATAATGGAAGGAAAAACACTGTTGTCACACAAGTTGTGTGCTTTCAAATGCTTGATTGCGAGACCTCAAATTCTAAATCTGAGGCCTCAAAATCAAAATCATGGAAAAATTACTTCTTTCTTGAAAACTACATCATTTCAGAGGGAGCCAGCGGCACACTGTTTTACACTGTCCACATCTCCCCATTACTCGATACCAAGTAAGGTTTTATGCTTAAAATTATTTTGAGTATTTAACAATAGTGTCCACTGCCTTTAAACAGTACATGAAAATGTATCAAAATCTAGAGCGCATTAAATTATAGAGAAACAATATAATTTCAAAGCAAATATTAAATTAATAACTAGGAATTAACTATGTACAAGAGAGGAGCGAGGGCATGAGGCTGTGAGAATAAGCCGAGGCTTGTAGACAACAGCCTTTATACAGACAGACTAACAAACAAACAAAAAGCGAAGAAGAAACAAGGACAAGACAAACACACAATGACAATACAAAACGCCGACGACAAAATACAAAGAATATAAAACCAGGCTTACTGAAGACGACAAATGTAAATAGATAAGTGGAGAGAAAAGCAATGTTACATAGTGGGAGAGGAGGACTCCTTTGTATGCTAATAATTATTTTGAGTACTTACCATTAGTGTCCACTTCCTTTAAAAACTCTTCAGGTACTGAACGATTTGCGCAGTATTAGCCCAGGGAACCTTAACAGAGAAAGCACAACATCAGTTTTAAGACAGTTTCAGCGAAGAAAAATATTCAGCAAATTTTGATAGATTGGTCAACATGTTTTGGTGAAATGTCTAAAGATGGTGTAAACATTGGTTTTTGAGAGTTGGGCCAGCACTTTGATGCAGTTTGATAGTTGAAAAAAAAATCATAAGGTTGGCAAGGATTGAGGGATGGCACAACATGCGTGGAGAAAATAAATATTACAACATCCACTTGTGAACAATTTGAGAGCTGAAATATCAATACAATGGCAAATTTTTGAGGAAGAGCAAGAAATAGGTTATCCAATCCTAGTGTACAGTATTTTTGTATTTTAGTCTTTGGTTATTTGGTATTGAAATGGTACCTAAAAACTTTTCTTGATTACAAGTAATGGGGAGAGGTTGATAGTATAAAACATTGTGAGAAACGGCTCCCTCTGAAGTGACGTAGGGAAAAGTTTCCATATGGCACCACCACTTTTTCAATCGAAATGAAATAATATAGTATCTCATTCACCTCAATGCGTTATTCCTTTTTGTAAAAATTAGTGAAAAAGTGGTGGCGCCATACAGAAAGTTATCCTGACGTAGTTTTCGAGAATTTCAGAAAGAAGTAATTTTGATTTTGAGACCTCAGATTTAGAATTTGAGGCCTCAAAATCACTTGGTGTATCTCAACATATGCATGAATTATCAAACCTAGGTAAATTAAATTATTTCATATCGAATGAACAGTGGTGGCGCCATACTGAAACTTTTCAACACATAACTCCGTGTGACCATGGTGCGACAAGAGTGTTTTTTCTGTCATTAATATTTCACAACTTCAACGATTGAGCTCTAATTTTCACAGGTTTGTTATTTTGTGCATAATGTTGAGATACACCAACTGTGAAGACTAGTCTTTGACAATTACCAATAGTGTCCAGGTCTTTAAATAAATAATTTTATATTTCTTTATGTTTTGCAAAACATTTATGCTCTGTAATAATAAGAATTAGCTCAAAATCAACGCTATACAACCATAGAGGTAGAATTCCGCCTCCATGGTACAACAGCGTCTTTAATTTCACTTGGTACTGGATGGTGTATCCATGGAGGTAGATAGTTGCGATATAGTAATTCTCCTCCAGACGGTCGCACAGGGTGGAGGGTTACGAAGCATCCGCAATCTGTGCAGGGCGAAATGGTTAACAACGTATAATTTTGACAGCTAGTCAGCAGATTTGCTCCATTTTTACCACTTTTGAACTTGATCCTCAATGTCTAATGAATCCTACCATATCACTCAAAACACCATTGAGGAAATAGTTTGAAGAAAAAGGACAAAAACTTACCAGATCCCCGAGCGAAAGAGTAAAAAAATGTCCCAGGTTGAAAATTTGTGTGTGCACGTCACCGGGGTCAACGACTCAGCGCTGCGTGTGGTGCATTGTGTATCCCGGTAACTGTGCAGCCGTAGTCTTGGTTCCAAGACCCTTGGTGTTGCGCGGTCACACACAACCAACGTTCCGATTTATGCACGGCAAAAACTGTACACGCTTCTAATAATCAAAGGTTAGCGAGCGCTCTGTTTCTCTGATTTCCACATCTCACCGCTTGTACAAGACTACGGCTGCACAGTTGCAGGGATACAGAATGCACCACACGCAGCGCTGAATCCGTGACGTGCACAAACAGCCGAAGCTCCGCCCCCCTCAGAGTCAAATTTTCAACCTCGGACATTTTGTACTCTTTTGCTCGGGGATCTGTAAGTTTTTGTCCTTTTTCTTCAAATTATTTCCTCAATGGTGTTTTGAGTGATATGGTAGGATTCATTAGACATCGAGGATCAAGTTCGTGTTCCTAGAATTTGTGTCATGATTTTCTAAAGTGGTAAAAATGGAGCAAATCTGCTGACTAGCCGTCGAAATTGTAAGTTTTTAACCATTTCGCCCTGCACAGATTACGGATGCTTCATAACCCTCCGGCCTGTGCGGCCGTCGGGAGGAGGGTTACGTTATCGCAACTAGGAGGTAGAAATATGC
The DNA here is from genome assembly GCF_902459465.1 of Asterias rubens. Lineage (NCBI taxonomy): Eukaryota > Metazoa > Echinodermata > Asteroidea > Forcipulatida > Asteriidae > Asterias > Asterias rubens. The sequence goes on from NC_047063.1 coordinate 4,968,101, forward strand.
GAGGGTGGTTGTTGCGAACGACCATGACTCTGGCCCGCAGAACCTCACAGTCAATCAGGTTTTTGGATAATGGCCTTCACGTCTCTAAATGCATCTCGAAACATAAAATTAAATCAACACAAAATAATAGGCCTAGGCCTATGCTCTGTTGAAAACTTATCTTCACCATTTGTGGATATGATCATAGAGCAAGGAAACGTAACTTACGGTTTACTGATGTTGGGGGCTGGGGTCTCTCTATGCAGCAACACTGGCACTGAAGTTCACTACTATCTCTAACACTAGACAAATGACATTTCCTCATAGCTGCTGTTCGTGACTGTTGTCCAAAGGAGCCATTGAGAATTCAATCTTTTTGATGCAAAATACACTTCGCTTTTTGTAGGACAACTAAAAGCTGCACTCCTTCAGGCTGCGACAAAGAAATACTTGAAAACCCCAACCACATCGAACTCGTTCTCAACACGTGCAGAAAAATGTATTCTCAGTGCAGGAATTGGTTATTCAAACTCACTCTCAACTTATCTCGATCCCTCGTTCGCTCCCCTCACCGAGCTGAAGCTAGCCGATTTTCTGGCCACATTTTCTACCGCCAGCTGGCCGCGTATTCCGGACACAAGGGAAAATAGAACCCATGCATTTCAAGGCGTGGAAATTTGGCCTCCCATCCTTTCAAATTTTAACGACTTTTTCGTTGTATGTAACTTTAGAGTAATTTGTTTTCACAATTCTAAAGAAACATATCAATGGAAGAATTATATCAATTCGTTGCATAATTTACCAGTAATTAGCCGCCAAAATTAATTAAAGACCTCATCATCCAGACCATTTAAATATGATTTTTTTTAAACATAATCTCAATAGACAATGTCTCTACTCTGGGCAGTCTTCATATTGGAGGAAGCTCAATCGGTCCACTAACTACTATACATAGAATACACGCTAGAATACACGCCGTGCTGACACACATCACAGTGGAAGTGTACAGCCGGTCGAAAAACTGACTGATCTATAGTGTGGCCGGTCGAATGGTCATCATGTATAATGTAGCATCATGGAGCAAGGCCTTGCTCTACGCATAGAGAAAGGACTGTCATGTAGCATCATAGAGCAAGCCCTTGCTCCACGGTTAGCATGCATAGAGCAAGCCCTTGCAGCATGCATCATAGAGCAAGCCCTTGCTCTACGGTAGCATGCAGCTTGCATCCCTATAGCCCTTGCTCCACGGTGTAGCATGCAGCGTGCGTACATGTATTCCCGGCTGATTCCTGTGTGGGTCACCGGGACTGCACTGTGGGCATGTTGCCGTGTGGTGAATGTGTGAACCATGGGTGAACCATTATGCTTAGTCCAGGCAGGCGATATACACTGTCTGGCATTTCGAAATTTTCAACGATCTGCTCGACGGTTTAAATAATAGAGCAGTTCTAACATAATGTTCACTCGACGTAATTATCAAATTTCTCCCTAAAAAACAACAAAGGCTATGCCTTGTGTAATTTTGCCTGAAAATAAAACAAATTTTGCCCGAAAAAGCATCTAACTTTGCCCTTAAATGAATACAAGGAGGCACACCATAGAGCTAAATGTAAGGCGCCCATTTGAAAACTTGACAAAGTGTCTATATTTAATAAAATAAATATGTACAGAGAGTGAAATGAACACAAAAAGGAGTACAATACATTCACTTTGGTTAATGGTTAATATAAGGGGTGCCAATTGGCAACAATCATGTAGAGTCTATACTCAACTGGCCAGAGGGAGTAACATGAACACAAACAGGCATCCAATCACTTTAGCTATGAGGTGGGGAGGGGGGGGGGTGCCATTTGGCAACCTTCATGAAGAGTCTATACTCAATTGTCTACCTTGCGCATACACAGTTTGAATGCAGGTAATTTTGAACGTTGACTTTAAGTAAAAATTTGACCGGAAGTTAAAGCCAACTGGTACCACTGCGCAAAAGATTTAGACGGTTAACAGACCTAAAGCCAGAAGTAAAAGATGTTGACTAAAGTTTAAGTAGAAAGAGCATAAACTCCCATGTGCGGAGAGTTAAAAGAGTTCAACAAGGGGTTTCATAAAATTCACTTTGATTGTGAGGGTGCCAATTGGAAAACTTGACAAAGTGTATACTCATAGTACAGAGGGTAAAATAAATACAAAAAGGCGTTACATAAAGTCACTTATTTGTTATAATGGGTTACTATCTTTCTCTACAAATGTGCGTATCAGGGTTACTTTTACTTTATTTGTCATTCATAAATACCTCAGACAGTTTCGCTATTCCTATTGGCATGATTGGTGGAGAGCGCATCACTCGTAGAGAGTGGGAGCAGTGACACAATCACTTTAGTTATGAGTAACGAGTAATGAGGTAATGAATTCTATAGGCCTGACGAAAGCGCAAAAAATAAAATTCAGCACAAACAAATTTGCTTACCAGAATAAAGTTACCAGCCAAACTACCATGTCACAAGTACAACTTGTGACTGGTGTCCTGCTCATTTCTGCTAAGCAGAAAATTGTTTAGCAATATGTTCTGCTTAAGCAGCTCTATGAGAGGCTTGAAGCTGTTTCTTCCATGCTACTATATCAAGGAACTCACATGAACTTGCAGCATGCTCCCATCCTTCATACCAACCCCATCAGTGCACCCATAAAACTTGGGTGATCAAAACCATAGTGGACAGGATTCTGGACGTACTCCAGGGGCGTGCACCCCGCTGTCTGACCGCTGCTTCAGTTTCTCAATCCTACAACCACCATGATTCCATTTTTCTGCCGCTCTTGCATCTCACTCTATCCTGCGCCGTCTGTTGCAAATCAATGGCCCTGTAATGTATTTAGGTCATCTTCTGTCTTATCCCCCTCTTTCACTTGTCCAGATTCTTGGAGTCCAGTTGGTTGTTTTGCAACCCAATTGTTGTCATGCCTCCTTGGTAGGTGGCCTGCCCATCTCCACTTCGTTGATTTGATCGTCTTGGTAATATCCTCATTGGTCATCCTGTCTTTCTGTGTTACTCCTATCTGAGTAGGTAGGAGACAAAAAAGGTTAAGTACCGGTAAACCAAAACTCTAAATTTTGTGTAAAATGTCTAATGAAATATATTGCTGATATTCACAAACCTTTAAGGTCGTGTTCCAATTGGCGGCTACAGCTATCACCGCGGCTTGATCACTGCGGTTTGATCACTGCGGCTTGATCACTGCGGCTTGATCGCTGCGGCTTGATCGCTGCGGCTTGATCGCTGCGGCTTGATCGCTGCGGCTTGATCGCTGCGGCTTGATCGCTGCGGCTTGATCGCTGCGGCTTGATCACTGCGGCCTGGTCACTGCGGCTTGATCACTGCAGCTTGATCACTGCGGCTTGATCACTGCGGCTTGATTGCTGCGGCTTGATCACTGCGGCTTGATCACTGCGGCTGGATAGCTTCGGCTTGATCACTGCGGCTGGATCGCTACGGCTTGATCACTGCGTCATCATGCATTGAAGTTATAGAAAATTCCTTAGCAATGCTCTATATAGCAACATTTGTAACCATAGCCTGCAATTCAGATACGGCTTCACCATAGTGAACAAGTACACATGGCTATAAGTACACAAGACTATAAGCTTTTTTGAGATATGGCGGACACAATGCTATGACAACACTAAAAGGTTGGGGTAAATTTGTCTGTATATGCCCAAACCAAACAGTGCACTCCTATCACATCCGCCATACCTCAAAAAAGCTTATAGCCTTGTACACATTTTCAGGCAAAATTTGATCAGAACACAAGGCTTTAAGTATACAAGCCTTCCACGTTTTCAGGCAAAAGGCTATATGCAAGTAAACATTTTCGGGCAAAATTTGACAAGTACACAAGACTATAGCATGAAATCTGTAGATGAGATCTTTCCTTTATGTTATACCAACAGCAAATTATCCCATTCAAATGCACTTTCGCACAAAAAACAAACTTACAACAACTAGGAGAGGTTTGTGCACACACCATGTGAACGACTCTTTTCAGTAGTGTTGGAACACTACTCAAATAGAGATATTCACATGGTGCTACCACAAATCTCTCTTAGTTATACTTCCACTATGTAAAATTTAAAATTCTTATTAAACTTACAGCACTTATTTATTTCCTGCTGAACCCTTCCACTGTTAATAGTTTCCCTGTTATATGAAGATCTAAGTAGTGAAATATTCAATGTATAATACGTTTTAGCACCAATAATTTCTGCAATTAGAAATTTGTTTAACCTGCCAAAAACTAGTCACTACCAACATTTTCTAAAGATTCTGGATGTACCAAATAAATATGTACAAACCATTTTTATACCTGCATCATAAATAAAGGACTGTTGATGATATATTTATGCATATATCAGGCTCAATAATTGCACTCTGTAACATAATGCCTTCCCATTTCAAGTACAAGTTCATAGAAACAAGTTAAGAGGTAGATACAGTAATAAACAATAATTGCAAAACGTCATCAAACACTTAAAAGAAAAGGTATCTTCTCTTTCATCCTTAAGTTTCTAAGAACTACATTATGAAAGAAAACTTGCGACATTCAATCAATAACATGATAGCACTCTTACAAAAAAATAATAAATAAGGGGATAAAAGGGTAGCAACAAGTTCTTATACTGCCGTTTGAAACTAGCAGGGTCGTGGCCGTGGGATAAAGGCCCGAGCCAAAGGTTTAAAATGGTAGTTTAGGACAAGTCACTACTCTTTCATTCTCATTCTAATAAAGTTAATAACTCTATAAAACTTATCTGTTTTCCGACATCCTTGAGCTCTGTACGTGTGTTGCATTTTTGTGACTGAGAGTGAGACAGTTTTCAAATATGCATTCGTGCATGCATTTTTATGCAACTAAACGTATCCGAAAACAATTATAAATAGCCCCAGCTGGTCATTATCAATCGTTTAAACACCCCCATGTGACGCACTCTCCACCAATAGGAGTAACTGTCTGAGGTATTTATGAATGGAAGATAATTGTACATGACGCCCAAGTAGGAACATCTTATTATTGTGTAAATTTACAAACTAATAAATATATATGGTGCAATAATACAATAAGTATAAAGATATATTAACTGGCAATCAGGGCCCAATTTCATAGAGCTGCTTAAGCACAAACCTTTGCTTAAGCAAAAAATTCATTGCTTAGTAAAATCAGATTACCGGCCAAGACTCCACTCAATTGTTATGCTAAGTAAACAACAGCTAAATACTAGTCATAAGCAATGTATATGGCATGAAATTTTGGCCAGTAACATGGGTAAAATAAGCGAGCTATTTTCGTGCTTAAGCAAATTTTTTGCTTAAGCAGCTCCATGAAATTGGCCCCAGGTGAAAACAATGGTCTGTCGGCCTGATGTAACTACTTGGTAACGTTCAAGTAGGGACATCTTATTATTGTGTAAATTTAGAAACTAATAAATATATATGGTTCATTACAATAAATATAAAGATATATTAACAGACAATCAGATGAGGAAAATGGTCTGTCGGCCTGAGGTAACTACTTGGTAACGAGCAATGGAGAGATGTTGACAGTATGAAACATTGTGAGAAACGGCACCCTCTGAAGTAACATAGTATTTGAAAAAGAGGTAATTTCTCACTCAAATATTAAAAAGACTTTAGGCCTGAAGCCTTTTTGAGGCATCTGTGTGCAACAGCGGTATCTGTACACAAACAGTATTTAATTAATCCCTTGCAACTTCGATGACCAATTGAGGTGAGCCCAAATTTTCACAGGCTTGTTATTTTATGCAATTGTTTGGATATACCAAGTGAGAATTACCCGTCTTTAACATCAATCTTTAAAAATTCAAACAAATAAAATAAAACAAATAGAATATGTTTCGACTACCCTGCTCTAGTCATCGTCAGAATCCCGGTCATGACACTTGTGTCCTTGGGCAAGACACTTCACTATAATTGCTCCTCTCCACCCAGGGGTAAATGGGTACCTGTGAGGACAGAGATGGTTCTTGGGATTGATTTAGCCGAGTAGCTGTATACTCCCCAGGGAGCTGAGATGGTTTAAGGAATGATTTAAGGCCCAGTGACCAGGGGTAATAATGTTGGAGCGCCATGAGCGTCACTGCGTGACGAACCTGAGCGCTTTATTAGAAGCCATTCTTGTTGTTAGTCCAGTCTTCACACTAGTTTTAATCCCAGTCTTCCACCTTCTCACCAGCTAGCCTTCTAACTAGTAAGGGTTTGTTTACATTTTGTTAAACAATTTGTCCATGCAGCTAGCTAATCTTTTAACTAAAAAAACCTAAAAGGAAATTAAGCACACTCCATTAAGCACACACTTCATTGAGCACACACATCAGCAAGATGTACTTAAACTGGTATTTCAAGACCTGTTCAATTTACACAAAAACATAAATAAGAAAAACAAAAGAGATGGCAAGACTAATCAAGAAGTTCCATCGGATTTTACAATCAGTATTCTTTAAGTACCATTGAAAAAAACTATCAAGAATGCAAAAAGATCGCCCTCTCTTGCCAGCAGGCTTTTGCGGTAGGTTCAGCGCTTAGTGATGAATGCTTTCCACAAAGAATGCAAACAGACCACCCTCTCTTGCCAGCAGGTTTTGGTGATAGGTTCAGCTCCTGTTAGTGATGAGCGCTTTCCACAAAGGATCCAAACACACTACCCTTTTTCGCCAGCAGGGTTTGGTGATAGGTAATCCCTTGCAACTTCGATGACCAATTGAGCCCAAATTTTCACAGGCTTGTTATTTTATGCAATTGTTTGGATGTACCAAGTGAGAATTACCAGTCTTTAACATCTATCTTTAAAAATTCAAACAAATAAAATAAAACAAATAGAATATGTTTCGACTAGCCTGCTCTAGTCATCATCAGAATCCCGGTCGTGACACTTGTGTCCTTGGGCAAGACACTTCACTATAATTGCTCCTCTCCACCCAAGGGTAAATGGGTACCTGTGAGGACAGAGATGGTTCTTGGGATTGATTTAGCCGAGTAGCTGTATACTCCCCAGGGAGCTGAGATGGTTTAAGGAATGATTTAAGGCCCAGTGACCAGGGGTAATAATGTTGGAGCGCCATGAGCGTCACTGCATGACGGACCTGAGCGCTTTATTAGAAGCCATTGTTGTTGTTAGTCCAGTCTTCACACTAGTTTTAATCCCAGTCTTCCACCTTCTCACTTGCCAGCAGGTTTTGGTGATAGGTTCAGCTCCTGTTAGTGATGAACGCTTTCCACAAAGGATCCAAACCGACCACCCTCTCTTGCCAGCAGGTTTTGGTGATAGGTTCAGCTCCAGTGAGTGATGAGCGCTTTCCACAAAGGATCCAAACAGACCACCCTCTCTTGCCAGCAGGTTTTGGTGATTGGTTCAGCTCCTGTGAGTGATGAGCGCTTTCCACAAAGGATGCAAACAGACCGCCCTCTCTTGACAGCAGATTTTGGTGATTGGTTCAGCTCCAGTGAGTGATGAGCGCTTTCCACAAAGGATCCAAACAGACCACCCTCTCTTGCCAGCAGGTTTTGGTGATAGGTTCAGCTCCTGTTAGTGATGAACGCTTTCCACAAAGGATCCAAACCGACCACCCTCTCTTGCCAGCAGGTTTTGGTGATAGGTTCAGCTCCAGTGAGTGATGAGCGCTTTCCACAAAGGATCCAAACAGACCACCCTCTCTTGCCAGCAGGTTTTGGTGATTGGTTCAGCTCCTGTGAGTGATGAGCGCTTTCCACAAAGGATGCAAACAGACCGCCCTCTCTTGACAGCAGATTTTGGTGATTGGTTCAGCTCCAGTGAGTGATGAGCGCTTTCCACAAAGGATCCAAACAGACCACCCTCTCTTGCCAGCAGGTTTTGGTGATAGGTTCAGCTCCTGTGAGTGATGAGCGCTTTCCACAAAGGATGCAAACAGACCGCCCTCTCTTGCCAGCAGATTTTGGTGATAGATTCAACTCCTGTGAGTGATGAGCGCTTTCCACAAAGGATGCAAACAGATCGCCCTCTCTTGCCAGCAGGTTTTGGTGATTGGTTCAGCTCCTGTTAGTGATGAGCGCTTTCCACAAAGGATCCAAACAGACTACCCTCTCTTGCCAGCAGGTTTTGGTGATTGGTTCAGCTCCCGTTAGTGATGAGAGCTTTCCACAAAGGATCCAAACAGACCACCCTCTCTTGCCAGCAGATTTTGGTGATTGGTTCAGTGCTTAGTGACGAGCGCTTTCCACAAACGATGCAAACAGACCGCCCTCTCTTGCCAGCAGGTTCTGAGGCGTATCATACTCGACAATTGCTCCATTATTCAACACTATAATGGCATCTGCATTTAGTATGGTTGTAACTCGATGCTGCAAGAATAAAGCATGAAAAACAAAGTTAGCAGAGAAAAAAAGAAAGAAAAAAACAGAATCCCTTGTGAACTTTTAAATTTAGTAATAATAAAAAATTCATAAAGTTAAAGACAGTGGACACTATTGGTAATTGTCAAAGACCAGTCTTCTCACTTGGAGTATCTCAACAAAGGCATAAAATAACAAACCTGTGAAAAACTTGAGCTCAATTGATCGTCGAAGTTGCAAGATAAATAATGAAAGAAAAAACGTCCTGGTCACACGATGTTGTATCTTTCAGATGCTTGATTTTGTGATCTCAAATTCTAAATCTGGGGTCTCAAAATCAAATTCGTGGACAAATTACTTCCTTCTCACAAACTAGGCCACTTCAGAGAGAGCCGTTTCTCACAGTGTTTTATGCTATCAACCTCTCCCCATTACTCATTACCAAGTGAGGTTTTATGCTAATAATTATTTCGAGTAATTACCAATAGTGTCCACTGCCTTTAAATGGAGGTACTCACCGCTATGACAAAAATTGTCCGATCAGAGAACTCTTCAGATATGATTCTTTGCACAATGTTGTCCTGTAAATAAATATAAACCACACATGAGTTTTACAAATTGAAGGCAGCACCAGGTCACATTTTTTTTTTGGTTTTATCGCTTAAGTTCATTTTGAAGGCATCTTGTGTCTAAAGCAAAGTGTGGCCTTCAGCGTTTCCTGAAAGTGGAAGGCAAAATATTATGCTGCTCATATACTCTCTCACATATCAGTAATTTCACATAAAATCAACTGCTGTAAAAATAGAGCAAGCTGAACAGGTTTTTAGATTGGATTCTTTCTGATATATATTTGGTTTGCGTTAACACCAAGTATGTATCTACTTGCCAGGTAGAATTTGTTCTTAGAGAACTGTCTTGCTTTATTCTACTGCCTCGGAGTAGATAATCGGGGTTCGGGAGACTTCTCAGTTCTAAAAAGAACTGTCCTGCTTTTAACTATTACAAGGGCGGATGGTATAGAAAATAGACTTGGACTACTACTTTAGCTTATAGGATCATAATTAACTGTACTGCCGCGGTGTCATTTCTGAATTAGTCTCAACGTTACTAGTTATCGTCTGAGATTAATCCCATTCTCCCTGCATTATCACTTAGCAGACATCTCTTATGTTTAAAATCATGATGACTTTGACATTTCACCCCCAGACCAATCCACACACCAAGTCTGGATTTGATATGCGAAAAATAATCTTGAGTAATCACTCAGACAATGATTGCACACACACATACAGACAAGGCAAACACTATATGCCCCTTCGGCTTTGCCGGATAACAAATTACTCAATGAAACAAGTCATATTATTACACATGGCCATCAGTGCTGCATCATGCAGACCAATCTGTTGACAACCACACTTGCACAACATGTTTTTATGAACAAAATAGGCCCTATCAATACAGAGTGTTCATTTCAACCTCCATGGTTAAATATTATTTGGTCACCAAGGCCACACCCACTGAGCAGACCGGGGGTGGATTTCACAAAGGTAGTCCTAACTTAGGACTAGTCCTAGGCAATGCTAAGAGATAGGACCAGTCCTAAGTTAGGATGAGTTACTGGTCCTAATAGGACCAGTCCTATCTCTTAGCATTGCTCTTAGCATTGCTTAGGACTAGTCTTAAGTTACGACTACCTTTGTGAAATCCACACTGAACACAATTTCATAGAGCTGCTTAAGCTAAAAAAAAGCTAGCATAAAAAAATAACGCACACCAGAATAAGGATACCAACCAAAATACAATGGCACTTATACATTTCATGACTGGTGTCCTTCTCCTTTAAGCTAAGCAGAACAATGGCTATTTTTCCTGCTTAACATGCTTAAGTAGCATTATGAAAATTAGGCCCCGACATAATATTTGGCCGTCAGCAAAATAGTTTAACATTTGATCGAGTATATGGGCCGACATTCATGACAAGACTGTTCATTTTCAGGCCATCTATCACCCAAGGGTATTGGGTGCCATAAGCCTTTTAGAGATATGACGGACACAATGGGCCAGATAAATAAAAACTAGCATTTGCTTTTACTAGTCTTTTACTTAAATCCTTATAAATAAAAGTAAGCCTTAATATTGCTAGTAATTGGTCGAACTAGTAAAATCGATGCTTGAGGGACTCTTCTTATTGAGATGTAAATAAAACAAACATTTTACTATTACCTGATAGTTTCACAAGATGATGGGCCGTGTAAAGGCCAGCATTAACAAAATGTCGATAAGTTTAAGATCAGGCATGAGAATTTGCTCAAATCTCTATAAATAACCTTTTACGTGAAAAACACCATTTACTTGAACGGATTAGTAAATGGTCAGAGAAAAGCACAATAGCGGGGTATTCAGGAGTATAACAATAGAGGCATGGACTCGCTGATCAATAGCTATTAACTGAAATGCAGGCGGGGCAGTTTCCACTTAGTCAAGTTTTTGATGGCGGCAGTGGCTATGATGAGGAAACAGCCAGCCTCTCCACGCCAGCGCTCCAGAGATTGGTTCTTTTAGAGCAATTAAAGTACACAACAAATTTATAAGTAACATTTATAGTTGGATCATTAGACCAAGGGAAAAATAACCCTTTAATACTGACCCGATACCGAGCCATATGTGACCCGCTCTAACGGATTGAGGAATGTCTAGTAAAGTCTCATTTCGTGTAATTTGACACCCAACATAATCATAACAAACAATTATTGAAAATTATTGAATTTTTTAAATTTTTTATTTCTACACTTTTAGGTTGCCTAAATCTTGATTAAACTTACTATGGTCTTACCTTTTCGTCAAAAGATTACTAAAGATGTAAAAACAGATGATTTCGGAGCCATGTTCTTGACGTAATTATCCAAAAATGTTCCAAATCCCACGGGACAGACAGCGAACATTCATTGAAAACACCAAATTTGGCGAGCGTCGCAAAACTTTTCACACAACTTGCATAGCGCACCAAGAGTACCATTGGAAAGCCAAAGATTAGAGGTGTCTAAATATAGCCACCAAAAACATGTGTCAACACTGCAGGGGTTCAAAGGTCACCAAAGGCAAACCCTGTTTTATCAGCGATGACATCTCTCATTCATAAATCCGCGTCGCGAGATTTAGTATGGCTCACAGACCGAGGCGTTGTTTATCCATGCAGCGTGAGAGTCCGATCACCCGACTCGGTCTTGTTGCCATACATGTAGCTAGTTGCAGCGCTGGTAATACGACAATGTACACACGAACACTGCGCGGGTACCATGCACAAACTTTGCTACACGTACGACGTATGGAACAGTGGAATGTCTATCGAACGTTGGGAAAACAGTGTCTAATTTCCATCATTGTTTCGTGGTTTTTCAAGGTTGAATTGTTCCAAACCCAAATAATTCTGAATGTTAAAGGAATAATCTTTCAGTTAAACTTCATGCTGGGTAAGAAATTTCGCTAAAATCATGAGAAACATGCACGGGAAAATTGCGAATGTTCCCTGGTCTTCAAGCCGAGTATACCCGTGGGGGTTGATGCTATGCGCTGAGTGACAGCTGTCTTTACTATGTTTTGACTTGACGGAACAAAACTCGCATTTCAAGTTGGAAATATCAACGCAAATGACTCTAAAATTTCAGGTAAACATTGTCAAACTTATTGTTGAAATTGTCGACACATTATAATCTAACTTCTCGTTGAGTTGTTTGTTCATTTTGGTAATTTTGTTTGCCTGACTACGGGGGGTTAAAAATTGATGTTTTCATTATCGTAAACAAATATTAATATTATTTTAATGAGTGTGTGAGACGTCGCGTTTTTTCAAATTAACTTTTCTGGAGTTTGTGTTTTCCAAAACGGGTCGTAAAATTAAGCGTCAAGGTCGTCAAAAATTCCACATTATTTCAGACAGGAAGGTCGTATGGTCTTGTTTTTTATTTCATTTAAAATATTAAGATTTGTTTGTTTGGATTATTATGAAAAATGCAAAAGTGAAATTCACTAGACAATCCTTATTTCGTTAGAGCGGGTCACATATATGCAACACTGTTGTTCAAGTAAAATCTCAAGCTCCTAATACAGTGGCTTGTAAAAATACAAGTAATTGCTACAGTATGTTAGTAAAATGTTGTTTTTATTTGTATGTGTATAAGTGAAAGGTAATCCAGTGAGCAAAATGTTCATGCCCGATCTTTTACTTTTCAGTCTTCTTGCTAATGCTGAACCTTTAACTTGATAAGTAATAGCTAGTTTTTATTTATCCGGCCCAATGCCACAACACTTTAAGGTCTGGGTAAATTTGTGTGTATACACCCAAACCAAAGAGTACACTCCTATCTTGTCCGCCATACCTCAAAAAGGCTTATGGCTTAAAAAACTCACTGACAGGATTGTGATTCTTTTACAAACTTATCTCATTTAAAAAAAATTGTTTTTAAAGGTTTTGTCTGAGCTCACCGTCTCCATGTCAATAGATGCAGTGGCTTCATCCAGGATGAGAATACGAGACTTCCTGAGGAAGGCACGAGCCAAACAGAACAACTGCCGCTGACCCATGCTGAAGTTATCACCTCCTTCTGATACCAAAGAATCTACAAATGAAAATAACAACAACGATAAATAAGGGAATCAATTGATAATTTTACCGAGACGAAGAACCAGGCCTCGGTGAGTTTAAACCACTAGTTGAAAACCGATACAACACACTTTGATTCCCATTCATAAAGTACCTTTTTGGTCCAAAAACATCAACACTTTTAGGTCAAAAAGTAATATAAATGCAAATATTATAATTGTTCAATAATTTCTTTCAACACGACACCCCTCCAGCTATGAAATGGTATGGCCCTCGGGTAAACAACTCCTTACAAGGAGATTGCTGTGCGCGTTGCTTGGAATACTAAATGAACTAGCTCCACTGATCATGGAAAGTTAGTACTTTACCTAAGCCAGCATCTAGGCCAGCGACCGTTGCTTTCAATTGTGCAATCTCCAATGAGTTCCAGAGGTCTTCTTCACTGCACTTTCCCAGGGGGTCAAGATTGAACCTAGATGACAAGAGACATGAAGATCAACCTTTACCAAATGTCTTGGGTGCCGACATTATCTTACACTAGTCTGTCCTAATTCTGAGGAACAAGGACTTTATAACTCATAGGTTTCATTGGGCATGTATATTGCTTTGAGTGTGGCGCAGAGTGCAACAATGATCTTCTTAATCTACGGGAGTGCTATAAAAACACTGGCTTATAATAGTAAGGGAATCAACGTGTGGTGAAGAGAACTTGCTGTAGATTTCACAAAGAGTTAGGACTCGTCTTATCGCGAGTTAGGACGAGTAACTAACTCTTCTTAACTTAGGATTAATCTTAAGGTCTGCATGCTACAGTGCAGGGTTGGGACTCGTCCTAAGTCCTAAGATTAGTCTTAAGTTAGGAAGAGTTTTGTGAAATCGACGGCAGGCCTTGGCGGGTTTAAACCACTAGTTGAAAACCGATTCAACACACTTTGATTCCCATTCATAAATACCTTGTCGGTCCAAAAACATCAACACTTTTTGGTCAAAAAGTAAAATAAATGCAAAAATTATGATTGTTCAATGATTTCTTTCAACACAACACCCCTCCAGCTATGAAATGGTAAGGCCCTCGGGTAATCGCGTGATGTGGCACAACTGTTCCAGTCGTTGCTCTCGACCAATAGGAATGAAGAAACTGTCTTATAAGCACAGGTGCAAGCTCGTGTGTCACGCCCATGTTTCAACACTTTTTATAGGTGTTATATCATCCGTTCAATCACCCCCACGTGATGCCCTCTCACACAATCAGAATGGATAGGTATTTACGTATTATGATTATGATTACAAATCTTTAATTTCTCCTTCTAAAGTGACTGCAAGACAAATATTAGTCTGTTGTCGATTCCACATACCTGATAGTACCAGTAAACAGTATAGGATCCTGTGGTATGATGGACAGACGCTGTCGAAGAAAATCCAAAGGCAATGTCGCTATATCAACATTATCAATTAAGATTCTTCCTGTAAACAATGAAGAAAATAAATAACGGACATTGGACTCAAGTAAAAAGAACATCATGTCCGCCATTCCCTACATGATGCACAGTTTCCCGACAAATAAAAATAAAATAAATTAAGGTGAGAGCTGAATCAGGCTTGTTCCTTTGCGACTTTAAAATCTATTAAATGGCTTTATTTACAAACATTCAAACAAATTCTTTGCCTCTTTAAAGGCAAATTATTATTATTTAAAGGATGGGGCTTGTTGTGTTTCAATTGTGGGGTGGGGAGAGAGGGTAAACACCCACCTTTGAACATGTCCACTATCCTGAATAAAGCTAAAGTTAGAGAAGACTTTCCACTGCCAGTGCGCCCACATATACCAATCTAGAGGAAAAACAAAATTAACATAAAACAAATAACATTACAACAAAGCTTCACATTCACAATTTTAAATTTACCCATCTATTCTTGATCAAACTGAGTTTTCTCTTCAACTTGTTCCCCAGTTCTTTCTCTTTAACTTGTTCCCCAGTTCTTAACGAAATAAATGACTCATCTGTGGTCAGCTTTGTTCCATCAGCATCAATTGTGTCTGGTGCTTGCATCCTGCCAAAGACACATCTAGGCCTCATCCACCATCGAAGATATCTGAAATGCCCTGTTTCTTACTATGACAACTCCCCAGCCACTTTTCATTTGGAAATTGTGATTTTTGGTGACATTGCTGTAAATCCCGGCCCTGAAGGTGTCAATAACTCAAACTCAGCAGAAGCTAGTCCAAACTCTGCAAATTCCTACTCACGAAACAAGCTTCTCAGTCTCCGTTATGCCCCATCCACACGTGCTACAACTCTGCTGCCTTCCTGTACATTATCATTACAGAACCTTGGCCTTTTTGTAAATCCCAGCACTGTTTACCGACCTACACATCGTGGTAAAAAAGCTGGTCGCCGTAGAACTGTTCATAAACCCCCCGTACCCGAAGTTACACTCCCATCTGTTCCAGTACCAGTGACTCCAGCCAAATCTCAACTCAGCCTTTGTGTTATAAACACACAGTCCATCTGTAACAAGTATGACGATTTTGCTGATTTTGTTCTGCTAAAAGATCTGGACCTTGTTGCCGTTTCAGAAACATGGCTGAGACCAGACGACAACTTAACATGTCGTCAGTGTACCCCTGCAGGCTACTACTTTCATCACATCCCAAGACCTCACAAGACTGGTGGAGGAGTTGCAATACTGTACAGATCTACTTTATCCGTCTCTGTGAAAAGTAATGACGTCCAGTACACAACTTTTGAATCTCTTCATGCTGAAGTTTCCGGAAACTCTAAATCTGTTCGCCTTGTCATTGTATACAGACCTGAAAGAGATTCAAACGGCCAACATGTGACTTTCTCAAGTTTTCTAAGGGAGTTTGAGAATTTGATTTTGGAATATCTGCTTCATCCATCGGAAATCATCATCACAGGCGACTTTAACATTCATGTTGATGACATCCACAACACTAATGCAAACCAGTTTAAGCATCTACTTCAGGCTTTTGGTCTTACCCAGCATATCAAGGAGCCGACTCATCGTCTCGGTCATTGCCTAGACCTTGTCATAACTCGTGAAATCTCCCCACCAATTGTCTCAAACTTTGTTATTCTACCTGGATTATCAGACCATTATGCAGTCATGTGTAACTTGAGTCTGTGCAAGCCCAAAGTCCCAACCGTTACTATAAAGAGCCGACAATGGAAACATGTGAATCCTACCGAAGTGTTCCGTGACATAGGCTCCCATTTAGCAAATCTAGAAGTTGATCACGACTGCTTGGATTCCTATGTCAGCCAATATGAGAGTACAGTCAGTGACATCTTGGATAAATACGCACCTTGGAAAACGAGATCAGTCAAGGTCCGAACTGAAGTCTCCTGGTTCAATGATGATATTCGTACAGCGAGAAAGATCTGTCGTCAACTGGAGCGGAAGTGGCGGAAAAATGGCAAATTGGCGATTCAACGACAAGAATATCGCAACCAATGTAAAGTAGTTAGGAATTTGATCAACCAGGCAAAGATCATCCATTATTCATCTCAAGTACAAGAATCTTCAGGAGATCAAAAGAAGCTTTTCAAGATAATTGGTAAGTTGTTGCTCAAACCCAAAACCCCTGTCCTTCCATCCACTTACAATGACCAGGACTTAGCAAATGAGTTCCAGAAATTCTTTGTCACCAAGATTTCAGACATCCGCTCATCATTTTCATCAGTCCCTTACAACGTGTCGCAGACATTGCCACAACTTCAACCAGAGTGTAGACTATCTGTGTTTGAGCCTGCGACTGTTGCTGAGATTCAAAGGGTTATTATGAAATCTCCTTCAAAATCCTGTGAGCTGGATCCAGTGTCAACATCCATGATAAAGCAAAACATCGATATTTTTGTACCCTACATCACTAAGCTTGTAAACGAATCCCTCAGTTCCGGTTGTTTCCCCGATAGCCTCAAAGTTTCCTACATCAGGCCGCTCATCAAGAAACCAAACCTGGACAAGGAGATATTCAAAAACTACAGACCGGTTGCAAACTTAAAATATCTTGGAAAAGTCATCGAACGAGTAGTTTCATCACGTATTTCTGATCACATTCATACTTTCAACCTGTCCGACGTGTTCCAGTCAGCATACAAGCCTTTCCATGGGACCGAGGCTGCACTAGTCCGTGTGAGCAACGATATTCTCTATGCAATGGACAATGGTAACCTTACAGCACTAGTCCTGCTAGACTTGAGTGCTGCTTTTGACACTGTCGATCACAACATCCTTCTCTCTCGGCTCCAGAATCACCTTGGCATAGAGGACACAGCCCTAGCATGGTGCAAATCGTATCTCTACAATAGAACTCAGCATGTATGTATTGGCACCGCGATATCCGACCCTGTTGTTTTGAACTACTCTGTGCCACAGGGGTCGGTACTCGGCCCGCAGTGGTTTACGCTATACACTTTACCGATTCGTGACATCATCCTGAAATTTAATCTGAATTACCATGTGTACGCAGACGACACTCAACTATACATCACGTTTAAATCTTCTCAAAAAAACGCCAATGCATCTATTGCAAGACTTGAGAAATGCATCCAAGAGATTCGACGTTGGACACAACAAAACTTCCTGAAGTTAAATGATGATAAGACAGAGTTCCTTCTATTTGGGTCACGTCAACAGTTAACTAAGGTTTCAGTGCCATACATCTCCATCGGTGATGCTCGGATAGCTCCCTCGCTGAAAGCTCGGAACTTAGGGGTTATTTTTGATTCATCAATGACACTTCAGCCACACATCAACAACATTGTTCGTTTATCATCATATCACATCAGGAATATAGGTAAGATTCGCAAGTACTTGGACAAAAGTGCCACTGAAAAGGTCATTCACGCATTTGTTACTTCTCGTCTTGACAACGGCAATGCTCTTCTCTACAGTCTTCCTAACAACCAGATTTCCAGACTTCAACGGCTCCAAAATACTGCTGCCCGCATTGTGACACTGTCTAGAAAATCGTGTTCTATCACCCCCATTCTGAAACAACTACACTGGCTCCCTATCTCTCAACGAATCATCTTCAAGCTGATGCTCATTGTCCACAAAGCTCTTAATGGCAAGGCTCCCCACTATATTTCTGAACTGCTTCAAGTTTACACTCCATCAAGGAATCTTCGATCAAGTTCTATGCTTCTCCTCATTGAACCCAAGTCTCGACACTCATGGGGTGACAGGTCTTTTTCTTCAGCCGCGCCACGCATCTGGAACTCTCTACCACTTAATCTTCGATCTTGTCTTTGTACTGCAAAATTCAAGTCTCTTCTCAAAACTTATCTTATGTCACAGGTTTTCAATGACTAATTTTGTTGTGTCTGTTTTTCTTTGTGTTGTGTTTTTGTTTTTGTTTTGTTTTTGGTTTTACTGCGCCTTGAACACCCAGCAGGGTGGATATGTGCGCATTACAAGACTTATTATTATTTTATTATTAGATAGAAAGATAGATTAGTAAAATTTTGTTATCCCTCACCTCACTAGGGAACATTAAAATGACCATGACATTCATTCAGTAACATTTCAATGCTGTCATACAATACAGTAATACAGTAGTGCTCATTTATTTCAAAATAACAAAAGCAATATACAAGTAGTATAAGGAATGATATACTGTACACTGCTGTAGGTACACAATGGTTCAATAATAGGCAGCAGAGAAAGGCAGTGTAGTGAATTCAATTAACAGCTGCCAAGCATTGTGTTATCTTTTAGTGCTTGCACTCAGAGACTTTTACCATTCCCCTATTGTATGACCATCTGGGAATGTCAGCTGTAAATGGTGAACAATGAACTCCAAAACCCCCAATGTAGTATAAAGGCCTCTTGTAAGTTCTTTTGTGTTTGCCTATAGAGCAGGCCCTAATCCTTTTCCTTAGTGGACATAGCCATATAAAAGCAAATGCAGACAATAAGTCACTCTCACTCTTCTCCAGCTTTTGGTACAGACAAGGTTGTACCTCTCTAACTTATAAAGTCATAGTATTTATTAAGGTTCATTTATTGTGGTTGTCCAAAGGCTGACTGTAAACTGAATTGGTAGTACACTACTCCTATACAGCAGCCTTTCAGCTGGAGGACACCATTAGGGTACAAAGTAACATCTCTTAATGATTAAATATAAATAGTAGTTAAGTAATTGTATTTGTGAGCTCCAAAATATTTGAATGAAGTCAAAGCTGACCAGCGCCGCCAAATGAAACCTAATTCCGACCAGACTCAGAAATAGGGTAAGTGTATATAATTGTAATGTAAAACACCCTATAACTGGTGATCCCGACGTTCCAACTAAATTTATTTAACTGTAGTCTTAGAAAGAGTTACTTCTCATCTATAATCGGTGATGATTCAATGTTTATTTTTGGCTGATTCTAGAGCACATCATTTTATCAAGTACCCTAAGTTACCAGATTATGCATTCACCATTGATTTAATTTCAATTCGCGGTGCTAACATTTATAACCTTGTCGGTCCAGCCAAACGTAAACTCCAAAGTTACAATACTGCTGATCAAACTATAATTCAGGCATGCAAATGCCCGTTTAAAAAAAAAAAAACAACAATTTTCAAAGGCACAAGGCAAGTGCGGAGCGAGGCAGCCGAAACGCCACGGGACATGATACCCACAATGGTACCCTAGAAAATGTTGAGGTTTATTATGCTCTTAGGTGCATTGTTAGCATGTACTAGGCTTATTTTACGTGATTGTAGTTGTACATTGTTAATACCAGGCATATATGAGGCTAAAAAAAAAAAATCTGAAAAACGCGGAAGAGTTGCATGCCTGATAATTAGATTGGCCGCCGTAGTTAACGACTTGACAGAATTCGTATATGATAGTCTGCACGAAAAAAAGAGTGTTAAAGACCTCACAGCACACAGCCGACAGCATATTTTCCGAACTACTCAAATTCAAAGCGCACTGCATGAAGTAAGTTCCATACTTCAAGCAAATTGCAAAAGCGAAGCAACATTTCCCTGCGTCACAATTGCAAAACAGCGCGTACAAGATTATTTGCGTCAAGTAATATATATAGTGATTTCCACACCCGAGGGCTTCTCAAAGCGCTTCAAACATTGTTACCCATGATCACTGAGCCTTAAATCATTCCTTAAACCATCTCAACTCCCTGGGGAGTATACAGCCTGCGCGACAATTATACACGCTACTCGGCAAAACCAATCACAAGAACCATCTCTGCCCTCACAGGTACCCATTTACCCCTGGGTTAAGAGAAGCAATTACAGTTAAGTGTCTTACTCAGGGACACAAGTGTCACGACCGGGACTCGAGCCCACAATCTGCTGAACAGAAGCATCGTAGCTTGAGTTCGGTGCTCTTAGCCGCTCGGCCACGCGACCCACTCAATTAATTCTTTCCTTTCCCTCACCTTCTAATTTCCTCTGAGGAAACCTGCAGGGTCCAATTCTATAGAGACACTGGACACCTTTGGTAATTGTCGAAAACAAGTATTCTCTCACTTGGTGTATCCCAACATATGTATAAATAACAAATCTTTGACATTTTTTACTCAATTGGTCCATGAAGTTGCAAGAGAATAATGAATATCCAAACACCGTTGTTGCACTCGGCCACAATACCCCTGTGATGCCTTATGCAAGAATTCTACTAACAGAAAACATGCTTACCTTTTGCCCAGGTTTTACATTCAGAGAGATATTGCTTAGGACTGGATCCAGAGTTTTAGCGTAGCGTACTGATACATCCTCCACTGTAACTGCACCACTCTGTGGCCATTCTGAATCCGGTGATGTACCTGGAAAATAAATAGTCAAAGTAGAAACAGTAATAAGCTGAATATATAAATAGGGCCTGCCAAATATAGACAACCAAGAGTGCATTTAAGAGATATACATAGTCAAAGAAAATACACTTCCTATAGACCTTATGCACATGACGCCATTTCAGTAGGGCGCCCTCACCTAGAGGTCAAAAGGAGGTTGTTCATTGGCCAATCCTGTGCACCGCGCGTACAAATATGTGCGTTTCGATTGTTCGTCACCGTTTTTCCACTAAGATGGCCGCTGGATGACGTCAATGCATAAGGTCTATTGTAATAATAATACACATTGTTCATATTGACCCATTTCACCTGACGTCATCATCACAAAAATCTTGAATGCGCCATACTGGTGGCCAATTTCACTGTGCGTTTTTTTATATAACTCTATGCTGTGCATTAGCAGTGAAGTGTGCATTTTAGGCGACGCGGCAGTAATACACATAAACCTTACTGCCCACCAACATGGTGAGCGTGGCATCAGTCGCCACGTGTGACGCGCTAGTCTTGGTGCAATACGTTTCTCGTTTCCTTTTCACGCACACCGCGGCCAATTCACCGACAGTGCGCGCACCGACTCACCTGACTTATAGTCCACTCACCGCCCCGGAGAAACGTCTTGGTCCGTGTGCTGATCGCTCGGAAAATTCCGAGCACATTCCAATCATGCCGTGCTGCGCTAGGCCTGCATTACTCTGACGTAGCAGTATCAGCATAATTTCCCACAGTCTGGTATCTGTACGTCTTTGGTGCAACGCAACCAGAAACAGCCAGGCTTCTTCGTTAGTTGGTGTGTAGGACTTGTACATTTACGTTCGTCTTTTAATTTTTGTACATGATTGCTGCTGAACGATGTGCGAATTTTAGTTTGCCCTAAAATACGTTTTTAGGGAAGATTTTGAGAATTTTGTAAGTGCAATTAATTGAGGGGAATGGAATCTTAAAATGTTAAGAACGAGGATGTTTAGCAACAGAGCTAACAAAAATAGATCGATGTTCACGAACATGGGATTTTCTGGCATTTTTAGTCTTAATCCAAAGGGTAACTTTGTAGGTAAAAAAAATTATAGGGTCACAGTGCCTGAAAGTACTTTTTATGCAGAAAAAACTAAACACTACATCCGAAACTTCCGTATCATACTCACACAGCTTGGTCAAAATCAACCGGTGGTCGACCACCATTAAATATCTAAGCCTATGAGTAATTTGACACGTCTTCGCGAAGATAAGAAGCCCAGCCACAGCACCTCGTTGGCATTCGGTTGTGTACTGTGTGCATGTGTACAAGAAGGTACATGTACATGTCAGACATATCCTTTGCCAACGCACTTGGCCACAATTAGACGTGACATGTAATGGAGGACAATTTTCGCCCAAAACTGTGCTTTATAGTTAAGTGCCGATAGCCATGCAGGATATCTTTCTTTATTTTCGAAATAATGTGCAAATATACCCATACAAGTTACAAGTTCTCTCATCCGCAAATAAAACTCTCGACTCCTCGAGTCTTGCCGATGCGGTCAGCAATATTGTTATAGTATTTTTTCATTGACTGACAATTTCAGTGATCGCCTTTGCATGCACAACAAAACGCACATGGTGTGTATTTCCCCGGGTTCCCGCCGTAGCATGATGCAGCGAGGCTTTTACTCGACACGTCGGGTGCATGCAAGTTACCAGGCTGGCCCGCTTGTCTGTTTCTAGTAGTGCGCGTGCGTAATATTTTGTTGACCCACACGTTGAATATGTATGTGAGGTCACATAACTCAAACATGCACACGGACCAAGACGTTTCTCCGGGGCGGTGAGTGAACTAAAGTCAGGTGAGTCGGCGCGCGCGCTGTCGGTGAATTGGCCGCGGTGTGCGTAAAAAGGAAACGAGAAACGTCTTGCACCAAGACTAGTGACGCGCGTGCAAGGGGTCACTAGCACTTTATACATACACATTGTGTTTGTAAGTGCTTTACAAAAAAACAATAGGTATAAAAAAATATTTAAAAAGCAATCAAGAGATAAAAAGGTGAGTTTTCAATCCTATTTTGAACATGTTCACTGTCAGAGAATCGTAGATGATGATGGGGAGATTGTTCCAAAGTTTTGGGGCACAAACGGAGACGGCTGGTTCACCGTAGCGAGTATAGGTACAAGGAACGGGAGCTAGCTGCAGATATGCTGTGGCTGATGAGTGAAGATGTACTGCGGAAGTTTGAATATTGTAGGGAACCCAAGGTGGTATTCTTAATAATAATATCACAATCGCTGTTAATTATATCACTATCAATATAACTTTCTAAACATTCCTTAAACCCATCTCAGCTCCTTAGGAGTATGCAGCATCCCCAAAATCAATCAAATAAACAATCTCTCTTAAAGACACTAAGCACTATTGGTAATTGTCGAAGACCAGTCTCCTCACTTTGTGTATCTCAACATATGCATAAAATAACAAACCTGTGAAAATTTGGGCTCAATTGGACGTCGGAGTTGCAAAATAATAATGAAAGAAAAAAACAACCTGGCACTTTCAGGTGCTTGATTTCAAGACACCAAATTCTAAATCTGAGGTCTCAAAATCAAATTCATGAAAAATTACTTCTTTCTCGAAAACTATGGCACTTCAGAGGGAGCTGTTTCTCACAATGTTTTACACCATCAACCTTTCCCCATTACTCGTAACCGTGTAAGGTTTTATGATAATAATTATTTTTAGTAATTACCAATAGTGTCCACTGCCTTTAAGGGCCCATTTACTCCTGGGCGAGGTGAAGCAATCATTATTACGTGTCTTTACCTTTGTAGTGTTCGGTCACAATGTCGCTGTAGTACTTGATTCTTTCTATAGCATTCATTCTCATCTCAAGAACAGAGGATTGACGGATGAACCAATTCAGACTGTTAGATGCCTGGATAAAATACAACAACTACAACAGTCAGGACAGAGGATTGACAGAGGATTGAAAACAGAGGATTGACGGACGAACCAATTCAGACTGTTAGATGCCTGGATAGAAATACAACAACTACAACAGTCAGGACAGAGGATTGACAGAGGATTGAAAACAGAGGATTGACGGATGAACCAATTCAGACTGTTAGATGCCTGCAGAGAAATGCAACAACTACAACAGTCAGGACGGATGCAATTATAGGATTTTATACATCGACTGGGAGGTCACACCGTCTACGCCCTCACAGGTTCACATTTATACACAGGGGTGAAAAGAAGCAACTATGGTTTTGTTTTGCTCAATGACCCAAGTTTTACTACCAAGGTTTGAACCTGCACTCTGATCAAACATCCGAACACGAGTCCATGGCAAAAATATCTATAATGATAATAATAATAACAACGAAGTCTTACATAGCGCACATACATGTATCTACCAAACAAGGTATTCAAGGCGCTGAATATATACAAAATTTCAGAAAGATAGGTTATTGCAGTGATCAATTCTGAGACCCAATTATGTAGCACCTTATAAGGGTTTACAAGGTGCTACGGCGCATTCAGCAGTCACAGCCAGAAACACCGGGGCGAACCCCTTCTCTTTTTGATAAGTGCACTGGGTTCTTTTACATGCCTTACACAACACATGTGACCAACGGCAATACGTCCCATAGGAAAGACAAAGCAATGGTAAAGTGTCTTGCTGAAGGACACAAGTGTCACGGCTGGAGATTCGAACCCACACTCTAGAAACGCCAGAGTTTGAATTTGGAGCTCTTATCCGCTCGGCCACGACACTTCCACTTACTACTGAAAGTATTAGAAAATTTACAAGACTGAACCAGTTCAGATTTGGACACAAAGTGAGAATGGAGAAAAAACAGACTTCCAAAAACGCATCCTACTTGAAACTGGGAAAACAGACGGGGTAGGCCAAGAGAGAAAATGGGAAAATGGCATCATAGCTATCACCACCTCCTACCTGACAGCTGATGAGTGAAAGACAGGCAGGAGTGGAGAGTGGAAAAAGGTGAAGCTAACATCCTTCGCGGCATTGAGATTGATTGAATGGAAAATCACAAGCTCCCACAGGAACACCAATAGTTCTTAAAGGAATACCAAAAGTTCAAACAAGAGTCCTGCGTTTATCCTTAAAAATAATTGATTTATCACAGCCCGAAGGGTGTCTTGAAGCACGTCCAACACTATTACCTCTGGTCACCAGGCCTTAAATCATTCCTTAAACCATCTCAGCTCCCTGGGGAGTATACAGCCGGTGCTGTGAGTTACAGCACTCCAAGATAATCATTCACAATGAAGTGTCTTTGCTAGAGACCCTCCAATAAAAGTTTCCACTCTGAGGTTAACTACACATCCAAATGTTTGTACTTGGAAAAATGTAATCCAGAGGGACCTCTCCAGACTGGGTACTTGGTGGTCTGCGGAGGAGGCAGAAGTGGCAGCTCAAGGTCGGTCTATTTGGAAGCTTCCCACCAGTCAGGAAGCCGGTGCAGAAATGCATGATGCTAACCGATTATAATGATCAGCAGAGTGTGGGTTCGAATCGGTGACACTTGTGTCCTTAAGCACGACACTTAGCCATTGCTTCGTCCTTTGGATGGGACGGTAAGCCGTTGGTCCCCTGTGTTGTGTAACGCATGTGAAAGAACCCAGTGCACTTATCGTAAAGAGAAGGGGTACACCCCGGTGTTCCCAGCTGTGGCTGCTGTATGCACCGTAGCACCTTGTAAACCCTTATAAGGTGCTTCAGAATTGGGTCTAAGAATTCATCACTGCAATAACATATCTTTCTGAGAGTTTGTATATACTCAGCGCCTTGAGTACCTTGTTTGGTAGATACTTGCGCTATATAAGACTTTGATATTTCATATTATTATTATATAATGATGAAAATTTGGAATATGAACCAACAAGATTGATTGATTTGATTGAATACAAAATCAAGAAAACTCAGCAAATCACAGCCTCCTTCACTTACCATCAGTGCGTAGGCCAAGGCTAATCCTACATAGCTTGGTTCCAGAGATGATGTGACTGCAACTAGGAGGGGGATCAGACCTGCTAGAAACACACACAGGGCTCCAATCACATCCTACAATTACAATTAAAATTACAATTGTTATTGTCCGCATCATAAATATACAAAACTTTAGTTTTCATTGTTTCATAAGAATGAAACAAGTATTAGTTAAAGACACTGGACACTATTGGTAATTGTCAAAGACCAGACTTCTCACTTGGTGTATCTCAACATATGCATAAAATAACAAAACTGTGAAAATTTGAGCTCAACTGGTCGTCCAAGTTGCGAGATAATAATGAAAGAAAACACCCTTGTCACACAAAGTTGTGTGCTTTCAGATGATTGATTTCGGGACCTCAAAATCTAATTCTGAGGTCTCAAAATCAAATTCGTGGAAAATTACTTTTTCTCGAAAACTATGATACTTCAGAGGGAGCTGTTCCTGTTATACTATCAACAGCTCTCCATTGCTTGTTACCAAGTAAGTTTTTATGCTAAAAATTATTTTGAGTAATTACCAATAGTGTCCACTGCCTTTAAAAACAATAATTACACGTTTAAGCATGGGAGTAACTATCCATGAAAAAAAGAGGAAACTTGAACCCGAAACGAGGAAATCAGCTGAAAAGTCTCACATGCCTGAACGTAGACAGACCAAACGGAGAGAAATATACACACTCAAATAAAACATCCACGTAATAAATACGAGCAAAAATATTCCAGTGAAAGAGCAAACCGGCTGTAAACAAACCTGCAAGAAAGTAAGTACCCCTATTTACGTACAGCTGACGTGTTACATAAATGAATGGAATTGGGGACAAAGGACTGCCTGTATCGACTAAGGTTTTTACAAAAAGACTGGGGGTCGGTTTCACAAAGAGTTAGGACTAGTCCTAACTTAGGACTAGACCTAGGAGATATTTAAAACGTACATGTATGGTTTGTCCTAAGTTAGGACGAGTGAGTAACTCGTCCTAACTCGAGATAAGACTAGTTCTAACTCTTTGTGAACTCCACTCCAGATCTATTAAAAAACACCAAGGGTTCTCACAGGAACACAAAGATTTCCAAAAAAGAGAACATGTAAATATCCCCAACGCCACAACAATACTAAGCTAGATTTGTCTTAATTTGTCTTTCGCTCCTCAAGCGCCATGAGCGTCTTCCTGAGGCGGATACCGGCGCTCTATTAAGTGTTCGTTATTATTATTATTAGATGGTGATGATAGTTAAAGACTTACCAAGCACACTCCCAACCATCGATTGCATGTGTTGATATGAAGGAAAGCCACTGTGTTCTTATCAACAGCATTCAGCAGAAACTCCCTAAATCTCTTCTCATCTCTAAAGCAACAACAATAACAATAAAGTAAAACCAAGTATCCTAGATTAATTAGAGAACACAAACTAATAAGTATGATTAAAGGATAAGTACACTATTGGTTTTTAGAACCTTTCAAATGTTTAATCCTATGTAAACATACATACAATGAAACAAAGAGGGTCTTGTTTTTTTTACAGAAATCACCGAAAATCCTGAGCGAATATATCCACACAGGAAGAATAATCCATAATTAGAATACACAATCTGATAAATAAATTCAAATTTTGGATGACAAAATGATTTTTTTTTTATAACCACATTGGTTTGAAATGAAATGATTCGAACAATGCTTTATACTATCAAAAGCTGCTGTAAGTTTTTATGCCAATAATGTTTAGAGTGAATACTTATTGAAATAGTGTATCACACAATTGAATTAGAAGCTAAGAAGAAATTTGATTCACTCAAATAATCTTGCTCAGTAAAAGAAAAAGGTTACCATCCAAATTTTAATTCACTTTTGTGACTGCGCACACTTTTAAAGCTTTATGAAATGGGCCTACCTATAAGCACGTATTGTTGACAGTCCATTTAGACTCTCTGAGAAGTGTGCATAGATTGGAGATTTTGTTATACTGTCCAGCCTCTGTAACTCCCTGAAATAAAAACAACAGACACTTGTGTCATGAACAACAGTCATTAGTTCCTAGAACAACAGTCATTAGTGTCAACAACAACAGTCATTAGTTCCAAGAACAACAGTCATTAGTGTCAAGAACAACAGTCATTAGTGTCAAGAACAACAGTCATTAGTGTCAAGAACAACAGTCATTAGTGTCAAGAACAACAGTCATTAGTGTCAAGAACAACAGTCATTAGTGTCAAGAACAACAGTCATTGGTGTCATGAACGACAATCATAAGTGTCATGAACGACAATCATAAGTGTCAAGAACAACAGTCATTAGTTCCTCGAACAACAGTCATTAGTGTCCAGAACAACAGTCATTAGTTCCAAGAACAACAATCATTAGTTCCAAGAACAACATTCATTAGTGTCAAGAACAACAGTAATTAGTGTCAAGAATAGGCATCAAACTATCTGTGTCAGCCTGCAAGATGATATCATGTTGTGAATGCAAACACAGTATACAGTCAACCCTCCAACTGTGTGACCATTCAATATCATCCACTGTGGTTGTGAACGACGCACAATGCCATCCTGCAGCATGACATCATGTGGTGAATTTTACCTACCTTGATGATGTAATAAAGAAGCGTCGTAGCGTGAGGAAGCAGATAGCCACAGGTAGAAGCACTAAAAGGAAGACTGGGCTCACAATACTGTTGACAATAATCGCTGTAAGGCACTTGAAGGTTGCCTCCAACATGAACAGTGCTTCATTGATCAACGACTACAAAATAAAAATAACAAAAAGTTAAAATTACTTTATATCAATACCACTAGAGGTATCTTGAGTGGGACACAAACCCCAGGTCCTTGAATAGTCTAGACTTTGTCTCTGGACAACTGAGCACGGCCTGAGGTATACAATTGTTGCACGCTATGACAAGGTCCATTGTGTTTTGTACACCCGAGGGGCATGTTGACTGCCCACTTGGCAACTTAACAAAGTAATAGTCACAAGAAGCGGCATACACTTTAACTTTTATTGCGACAACAACTAGAACAAAAGTTAAATATGCTTAGACTGCCAGCATTTCCAGGCACTATTGGAAATTAAAGAGATGCAGTATGAGGGAAAAAGCTACTGGAGTAGCTCTTTGTTCTACATCTCGGCACAGCCACAGTATAAGGAGGATGAGAACAAGCAGAAAGCCTGGTCTCATGCTCAAACACCCTGACAGGAGGAACAAGGTTGGATAGACTGGTGGAACAATTACCATGGAAATATCTGTAAAACAGAGAGAGGCTGGCTACATGAATCATGACTATACAGCCACCTTTAAACCACAATGTTGATCGAGTACGAGAGTCATTACTAACGAAAAATTTGAAATTTGGATACAAATTCTAAGGTATGTTGAAATGATGCCATTTCTACTGTTTTGTATTCCCATGGGGTTATACATGTAGATTTCCAGGAGCTTTTGGAAACAGTATCCAAAGCACTAAAGAAGTAGACCAATGAGCAGGATTTCTTTAATTGTGGAAAAATATTGTCTGATTTCCTTCACCGGGCCGACATAAAAGGTCTCAATTCAGTCAAAAGTCTGAACAATCTCATCCCTGAAAGTAGTGTTTTGAACTCACCGAATCCACAGCATTTGTATCGCTAGAGAAACGGTTCAGGATGCGCCCGACCAGGGTGGTGTCAAAGAATCTCATGGGTGCTTTGGAGACGACGTCAAGCATCCGACGATGAAGATGTTTAGCCGCAGCGATACCAGACAAGAAGAGAGCCAGAGAAGCAATGAAGGAGAGAGATGCTGAGGAGAGTGTCATTCCGCTGTAGCTGAAGATGTAGTAGAGCTGAGTCTCGTGCATCTCTTCCTGTAGATTTAAAGACACAGCCGTCGATTTCACAAAACTCTTCCTAACTTAAGACTTTTGACTTAGGACGAGTCTCAACCCTGCACTGTAGCATGCAGACCTTAAGATTAATCCCAAGTTAGATTGAGTTACGCATACAAACTCGAGATAAGACGAGTCCTAACTCTTTGTGAAACCGACCCCCGGACACTATTGGTATGTGTCAAAGACAGTCTTCTCACTTGGTGTATCTCAACATATGCAACAACAAAAAACCTGTGAAAATTTGATTTCAATTGGGCATCGAAGTTGCGAGATAACAATGACAGAAAAAATGCCCTTATCACACAAGGTTGTGTGCTTTCAGAGGGTCAGTCAATATCTTTGTTTGGAGTTGCCAGTCAGAAGCCATATAATGGTAATATGGCTTTTGACCCCAAACAAAATATTGACTTAAAGAAGATCGTCAAATAAGGGCTTGATAGTTCAGTTGGTAAAGCACCAGTATGTTAATCTTGAGGTTGTTAAGTCAAATCCTGCTATAGTCAACTTTTTTTTCTTTCAAAACCAAAACCCATATTATTATTAATGATCTAACATAAATCTTAAAGGAATGTTACAGAATTGGTAAGAAACACAAATCGTGAAGATCACAGATTTACATAAAACTTACACGATCTAGTGATGGTGATAGTACAAAACATCCCTTGAAATATTTCTGTCTGAAATGTCATATTTGCTGAGAAATAAATAATGTAATTTCGCATTGGAGTTTATCGCTCAGTGAGCGTTTTATTCAGTTTTGTTTTTGCATCGATGCAATTCAAAATTTGTTATCGGTTTTTCACTATTCTTTTGTGACCCAGATGGCCGATCGATCTCAAACTTCTGCAGGTGTGTCAGTTTGTGTATATGTTTAAGTGCCTACACTGACCACAACTGTTTAGTTCGCAAAAACCAATTCTGTAATGTTCCTTTAAGATCCTTTCTTATAGCCATTTCAAGGTATTTTGGACACTATACTATAACACTGTTGGGTTTGGGTGAAATTTGTCTGTATACACCCAAATCAAACAGTGCACTCCAACAATGTCAACCATAGTGGCAACAGACAGCGCAGGATAGAGTGAGATGGAGAATAGGTGAAGAGGCTTTCCTCCAGCAGTGGAGTGAAACAGGCTAGATATCTCAAAAAGGCTAATTGTCTTCCTACCTCAGTGGCGTTTGCGAGCTCTAATTTCTCCCCAGCCTCAGACCACTTGGAGAGCCAGAAGTCTCTGGCGATGATCAGTGAATGTTGCATGAGGGTGACGATGAGAACTAGAAAGGCCTGGGGGTATCCCATGGCCTTCAGGTAGAAGACAACCACCTTCCAGGAGATGGTTCCTGTATTCCGTTCCTCTTTCTCAATCAGTCTCCCTTCCTCTTCGGATAAGTTTCCTGGTACAGAATAGAATAAAAACAACTATAACAATATTATATAGCGCATGTATCTACCAAACATGTACCAGGCATGTTTGAGTAGATCATTGTATTCTACTTTTAAAACATCGTTATAACCATGTGCATTTTATAACAAACGGTTACAAACGCTTTTAATAGACCAACTCGACCGAGCCAGGAAATGTATTCCTTTAAGTTCAAACTACCTTTCTCTTCTTCCTTCTTCTTTTCCTCCACCAGCTTCTGTAACCTTTTCCTCTCTATTTCCGCTTCATCAACACAAGCTTCTCCGTCAGGTTTACCGGCAATGTCGGCTAGATGTCTGGAAGTGATCTGAAGGTCTGGATCGGCGGCCCACACATCATTGGGAGTTCCTTGAAGACTGACGCATCCATCCTTCATCACCAATACCTTTAAGAAGCACAAAAACGAAATCCTGTTGGCTATTTCAGGAGTTTTGGACGTTTAATATTAAAGGAACATCACAGAATTGGAAAGAAGAAGAAAATTGTGAAGATCACAGATTCACATAAAACTTACACAGTCTAATAATTATGAAAGTAACAAACATCCCTTGAAATATTTCTGTATGAAATTTCGTATTTGATGAGAAATATATCAAACTAATTTCCATTTTGAAGTAAATTGTAGTGCTGGAAGAATAGTGAAATTTTGATATTCGGATACCGCTGGCCAACTATCCAAGATTAACCGGATATTCGAGTTCACCATACCTGCTTCTCTCTATCAAGGAGTACAATGTGTACCCATAGGTTCTAATCCACCAATTGGGAGCACAATAATGAATTATTTAGTGAATTTATATTGCGCATAACAGTAAAAATGCCATAGAAAAATTACACATAAACAGTTAAAGAAAACCTCAAAAGTAAATGCCCCAAGTAATGAAGATTTACAGGGGATATCAACGTTCCTGAAATTTTGGTTTGATCATGGACTTACCTTGTTAGCATATTTCATGTATTGTAGCTGATGCGTGACCAGCACGACGGTGCGTTTCATTCCTAGAAGCTGATCAATGACACCTTCTTGGAAAAGAAGACTTCCCACATGCACATCCAGAGCCGAGAAGGGATCATCCTAATGATGTAAACATCAGTGATTAAAGACACTGGACAGTATTGGTAATTGTTAAAGGCCAGTCTTCTCACTTGGTGTATCTCAATATATGCATAAAATAACAAACCTGTAAAAAATTTGAGCTCAACTGGTCGTCCAAGTTGCGAGATACATGTAATAATGAAAGAAAACACACACTTGTCACACAAAGTTGTGTGCTTTCAGATGCTTGATTTCGAAGCCTCAAAATCAAATTCTGAGGTATCAAAATCAAATTCGTGGAAAATTACTTCTTCCTCCAAAACTATGTTACTTCAGAGGAAGCCGTTTCTCACAATGTTTTATACTATCAACAGTTCCCCATTACTCAATACCAAGTAAGGTTTTATGCTAATAATTATTTTAAGTAATTACCAATCACTGCCTTTAAACAAATATAAGATTTGAAGAGCGCAAGGGAACATCCGCACCAAACTTCTCTTTTTACTTTTTTCATGACATGTACATGTACATGTATATCTGCCAAATTTTTCTGGGCTGGCATACAGTGGCGCTTTATTGAGACCGCAACAGCCTTGGAGTGCCTTAATTTGTTTGCTGGCAACCATCCGAATGGCCGATGTGAATAACCATCCTGGCATTTCATTAGGTAGAGTGCGCAGTCATGCACTTTATATGCTATGTTTCGTTTCACCCATACTGGCACATAATGCTTATGGCATACTCATGTTTTTCCCCAAGACAGCAACAAATCCCAGCCGTCGATTTCACCAAACTCTTCCTATCGTAGGATTAATCTTATGACTTAGGACGAGTTATGTTCCGTAACCACATAAATTTTGACGCAATGAACCCATCCTCTAGTAAGGACGAGTACTCATCTTAGCTCGAGATAGGATTAATCCTAGTGTTTCATGAAATCGCTGCTGGGCTTATTAATAATAAACAGCATTTATAAAACACATTCTGAATCACAGATCAATGTGGCTAACAATTGAAGAAAAAAGCTTAAAACATGAACAAACTAAAATATAGGCCTACAATACTATGTTAAAAGGGAAGGTACAGGTTTTACTCAAAACAAATATTAACTTAAAAACCGACTTGGTAACAAGCATTGGAAAGCTGTTGATAGTATAAAACATTGTGGGAAACAATTCCCTCTGAAGTATTGTAATTTTTAAGAAAGAGGTAATTTCGCACTAAAATATTAAAAGACTTCAAGCTAGAAGTCTTTTATTCCTGTATGAAAGCACACAAATTTGTCCAACAAAGGTGTTTTTTCTTTCATCATTTTCTCGCAACTTCGCAAACCGATTCAGCCCAAACTTTCCCACTTGTTATTTTATGCTTATGATGGGATACACCAAGTGAGAACATTGGTCTTTGACAATTACCAAACGTGTACAGTGACTTTAAATGTAAAATATCATACAGAAAAGATTCTACCATTTACACATTATTACATCGTCGTGTGCCCGGCAAAAGGGCGTAAGGCCTTACGCCCTTTTGCCGGGAACATAAAGTAGTTCGTCCCAGTAACAAAAGGACGTAAGCAACAAAATGGCTCCTGACATGAAAAATATGTCATTTTTGTTTGTTCTTTTGCTAGAATTACCCTGAAGACATGTTTCCCCATTCCCCATGCAGAATTTAACCTTTCTAGAATGACTTTTGCATGGCAACAAATTTACCAAACTTTCCCGCTCATAATTCTTGAAACACAAATTTTAACATAAATTGCTTACGTCCTTCTGCCGGGAACTTTCCCTTACGTCCTTTTGCCGGGCACACGACGACATGCAAATTTTAAGCATTAGAGACAAAATACCTATATATACAAACACATACAACTCGTACTAAATCTACAAGTTGTTAAGAGAGTTATGATCAGATTCTTTTTTTTGTCTGTCCTCTTATGTGATGTCTTTAATCTTCCCTTACCAGTATAACGATGTCATTAGGACTATACATGGCCCTAGCCACACTGACTCGCTGTTTCTGTCCTCCACTCAGATTGATTCCTTTCTCTCCGATCTCCGTCAGTTCACCAGCGGGCAAGATGTCGATATCTGGCCGCAGGGAGCAAGCCGATACAACCGCCTCAAATCTAGATGATAATAATGCAGGGAAATATCAAGTCAATTCTAGATTTACCCTAAGTGCTCCAATGCTGCCCTCAATCAAGTCAATCATGTTTTCTCAAGAAAGCCACTGTTTCCAGTCTGCTTCAAGAAAAAAAAAAACTCAATAAAAAATATGGGACATTGCCAATCAAAAGACCGTGAAAACAGGCCACTCAAGATTTCAGGTGGGAAAAGGGAAAGAAGAAGAGAAAATTAACCAGTAGAAAGATAGGAACAAACTCTAAATAGAGAGCTAACTTGCGGGTATAAAACCAAGTATTAATATACACATCGACTGTCAATGGGAAATAGGTCCCTCTTCTAGCCACTTAAAGTCCCTCGGGGGAATAGACGTATACTAGTTACCGAACTATGCCAGTCAAAAATGCATTTATAACACACCTCGGTCTTAAGTGTGAAATAAGAACAGAAATCTGGAAAAGAAAGGAAGTTTTGTAGTTGTTGTTCACGGTTCAAGGGCGCTGTAACCAGGCAGTAAAGACTAGTGCCCGCCCAGGTACTATTCCCGCAAAACAAGCGCGCCCGATCACTAGACTACATTTGTTCATCCCATGTGACCGTGTTTCAGCCAACCATAATACAGAACAGGCAAGAGGCGTGTTCTAAGTCTCTTTGGTGGGAGTGTTGGCTCTGAAAAGAACCAGTGTGGTCTTGATGTTTCAAACAGTATACTCTGCTGTTCTTCAGGAGTTTTTCTCCTAAACAATACTTAAGTAGAAAGATGGCCATTAAAAATGCGTTTTGAATTGTGACAGGTTAAAAGAGACAGGGAGGTTTGACACACAAAGTGAATGGGCCATATTTTTGACCGCGTGAGGGCGCTCTCAATCACTTCCGGGGGTATATTCATTCATACCCAAAACAGTTATTAAAGATTGGAACACATTACCACCACAGACATCTAATCCATCACGGACAATAAGACTTTTAAAGGAGCCGTTATAATCCACCTCTAAAACAAATTGAAACTACGGCGCAACACTAGTGACAGAACGCCTATTAATTTGTGCAGGGCGAATCGCGTGTACCCCCGGAAGTGATAAAAGTACTATTTATAGCGCCCTCGCGCGGTCAAAAATAAGGCGCATTCTAGAGTAAAGGCCCTGTCACAAAGGCCCCGATAACGAGAACGAAAACACGAACGATAAAAATGCCACCCTCAATTGCTCCATGCAGAGTACGCCCATCTTATTCAACCAATCGTTCTCATTATCGGGGCCTGTGTGACCGGGCCTTTATAAGAAGCTTTATTTGTATCACTCATCCAAACATAACAATTTAGACTAAAGTAAAACCACCTCGCTGTTTGAAAACCAGCATTCTGGCTAACAACATGGTTTAGTCATTTTTCCACTTACTTGTCTTCATCGAACTCACGTCCAAATAAAATGTTGTCTCTTAGTGAAGCATTGAGGAGCCAGGCTCTCTGGGCACAGTATGCAATCCCTGTGTGCTCCCTGTAAAGAGAATAACAGTGCAGTTGTGTAAAGCCCAAGTATGCGAATGCCAAGCGTATTTTGGCGTCAAATTGCAGGAGCTGAGCATCTCAATTGATGCAAATTCTTCTTTTTCAAATTTTTGACGCCAACATTCGTATCTCATTGCAGGATGTACTAACCAAGCTCGAGTTGAAAACAGCGTAAATTTAAATAGTAGGAGGCAGAAAAACACTTTAGCCAATATTCAAACCGACAAATTTCATATGTATCAAAATGCTATGTGTATTTTTATGTTCAAGAATTTTGTATGAAATATTGTTTTATAAGAGGATTTGATTTCATAAACAGTACAATCTTCGTTCGGGTTGATTTCTCATTTCTATACAAGCAAGACTTGTCGAACCTATAGCCCTGTCATTTAAACAGGCATGAGAATGGGTGATGATAAAAAAACAGGAAAAAAATTCAGTTGATCGGAAATGTCGATATTCCATCATTTTTGTGTGCGAAGCACACAACATGAGCGCGCAGCGCGAAGTCCCCTACAGCCAGTGTCCAGGGCCGCTTTTGAAAGGAAAAAAAACGGAATTCCGGTTTAAACCGGAAGATTCTAATGCCTGTTTAAAAGAACCTGTACAGTCGCTCAATGTGTTTCAACGAACAAGAAAATGGAGACCATTTTTAGGCGAAATATTTGGTATTTTGGAAAAAGTAGAATGATAATTTCTTTAGCACAAAGGCTGACCTTCTTGTTGATATGCCCAAGGTGTAATATATTTTTCAGCATCTTTCTGATTTTTTTACGTGCCAAAACAAATGGAAATCAGACTAAAATAAGTAGGATTTTAAAATTTGCATGGTGGAATTACAATTAGTAAGCTTTGCGATACCTGTGGCAGTGTCATGGCTGAGCGGTTTAGAGCACCGGATTCAAGCACTGGTGTTTGATCAGCAGGGTGTGGGTTCGGATCCCGGTCGTGACACTTGCTGTATAAAATTGAAGAGGTAGTGCTTTCTGTTCTACCGGCCAGGCTTCGAATTGATGACACCCAAGCCTACATTCGTATGGACTGTGAAAGGGGTAACCCTGTTTCAGCCCTAGGAGTAGGTGGCACTGGCCTCTGGAAAAAAATAATTGCAGCCAACACCTTGAAGTAGGCCTTGTGTGTCAGGCGACTTGCATAACAAATAAAAAAATAAAAATAAAAAAAATGTACTGATAATCTCTAAAGGAGTTGGGGTAGTTCTGAAAAGAACCGTAGGTTTTAACTTGGACTGAAGTAGGAAGACTATCATGCCTGTAGTTGATTCACTTAATGGAAGTATTGTGCGCATACCTGTTGATTCGGACAGTGCCTGATACAGTGTGCATCTCACCAAGAAGAGCAGAGAGTAAAGATGACTTGCCCATTCCGACCTGACCAACGATCATCGTTAAGCCTCCTGGGGGATTCAAAAGGTAGTCATTACATCTGTTAT
This sequence comes from Asterias rubens, assembly GCF_902459465.1. Taxonomy (NCBI): domain Eukaryota; kingdom Metazoa; phylum Echinodermata; class Asteroidea; order Forcipulatida; family Asteriidae; genus Asterias; species Asterias rubens. The sequence continues at coordinate 5,005,283 of NC_047063.1, forward strand.
GTAATGCATATAAAGGAACCCAGTGCACTTATCGAAAAAAGAATAACAATAATAATATCCAAGTCTTATATAGCGCACGTATCTACCAAACAAGGTACTCAAGGCGCTGAGTATATACAAACTTTCAGAAAGATATGTTATTGCAGTGATGAATTTTGAGACCCAATTAGTTAGCACCTTATAAGGGTTAACAAGGTGCTACGGCGCATACAGCAGCCACAGCCAGGAACCCCTTCTCTTTTCAATAATACACTGGGTTCTTTTACATGCGTTACACAACACATGGGACCTTTGGAACAGCGTCCCACTTCAACTCAGAAAAGCAGATACTTGTTCTAAATTCAAAAGTCATCTCAAAACTAATCTATTTCAGAAACCATCAAATCCTTCAAACTTTTGGTTGTCTGGTGTATTAGGAGAGTTCTTGTTTTTTTGCGCCAGGAGTGTCATCATTGACGGACATGGCGCACTAGAAATGTTCAACATTATTATTATTATTATTTAATAGTAACAACTGTTGCCAATACCTTTAGGAATATCCACATTGATGTCACTCAGAAAACTGGACGAAGATTCAGGATCCCATGAAAAATTCCCACTCTCAACCTGAAAAGGGGAAAATAAGTAACATTTGAGTAAACCTCAATTGCCATTCAGACAGAAAGTGTTTTTAATGTCTTTGTCAGAAATTAATTTTCTTTGCATACAGGATTAATAACAACCAGCAGTAGTAACTAATATGACAGAATTATTGTTGTATACTACAGAAGGCATGGATTTGATTCTCATTCACACTCCCTTTGGATTCCTTTTGTCTTATACGAATTGGGCGCTACAGGTATGCAGTGCTTCACCATATGATTCAAGGGTCTGTATACATTTTGGTATTATGAATATGAACATTAACGGCAGGATGTATAATACATTTTGAGAAACTTTTCATGTTGAACTACTGCGTTTCTTTAAATAGATCACAAACTCAAATCTGAGAAGCCTTAACGACTGTTTCTCAGAATGTGTATTCAAAGTGCAGGTTATTCTAAATATCTAAATACACCTGTTAAAATTAAATGAAAGTTAGTTTTATGGTATAAATATGTATCTACAACTATATAGGATTGAAACAACCAGTGGGTTCAAATTATCAAATACACAATCCCTTCAAAGATATATAATAATAATAATAATACAAATTTATACCGCGCTTAATACTACGTTTCTAAGTGCATGGTGCTGGTGTCCTGGTGAAGACTAAAGTAAACCAATGCAACAGCACCAAAATAAAGAACAATATATTGAATACATCCTTTTTTAGTTGACCTACCTTGATGGCGATGTCGTCTGGCAAGTCTGGTTGATGAGCTCCATGGAGCGTCTCATCCTCTACTGGTCCTGATTTTAGCGCTAGATAATCGTTACTAGCCGTAACAGCTTTCTTATCGTCACCATTACATACATCGTTGTCTGCTAGTCTGTGAAACATGACTTGCCCGTAAGAGTCTGATGGCTTGACTTCACAAACCTGGGTGATATGGAAGAGGGTGATTAAAGTATAGCATGGAAGATATAGACCTTTCTAACGTAACGCCACAGCCCAAGTTTTTGCAAACCGAGTTTTAAAAACTATGGAGAGCCATAAATGCAAAACACAAACCTGATAGCTACTTACATTGTAACAATGTTACATAAAATGTTCAAAAATAGTGTTGAATTTGATGGAAACAAAGTTGTTTGCGTTTATGGCTGTCTTTAGACAACAATCATGGGAGGTATTTAATTTAACTGAAAGTTTGCAGACAATAGCAAACTTGGTTAAAACATCAGCTCAATTTTGCTCAGTAGAAAAACAACCCTTTTTAAGCAGAAAATATCACTTATAAATCACTTGCTAAGCAAGAATAAGCTGGATATCAGATACAAATGGTACATGCTAAGCAAGAATGAGCTGGATATCAGACACAAATGGTACATGCTAAGCAAGAATGAGCTGGATATCAGATACAAATGGTACATGCTAAGCAAGAATGAGCTGGATATCAGATACAAATGGTACATGTGACATGGTACTTTGGCCAGGTAACTTTATTCAGGTATGCATATCTTTTGTTGTGCTTAATTATCTTTTTGTGCTTATGAGAGTGGGCAGTGGTGTTATACTACAGTACAGAATAGCTCAAGAAGACTGCCTACTCTACTAGCCTTGTCCGACCTTATGTTGAATACACCTCCATGGCATGGGATCCCCACAAGAAAGAAAACATAAAAAACATTGAAAAAATACAGAGAGGCGCTGCCAGATGTACAAAGGCAGCTATCCGCACCGAAGGCACAGTTACGCACCTCCTGGAAGAGTTAGGTTGGTGCCTACTGGAAGAGAGGAGAAAACAAGCCAGGCTCACCCTCATGTACAAGATCAACAACTTGGTGAACATCCCCAGTCACCGCTACCTTATGCCAGCAACCCGACGCTCACGTCATACAAATAGTATCAGCTTCATAACCCACAGAGCCCGTTTGGATATCCACAAAAACTCATTGATTCCAAGGACCCTAGTAGAGTGGAATGCCCTTGACGACTCACTTGTAAATGCACCACGCTTGAACAACTTCAAGCAAACTGCTCCAATAAAATCCCATACCCAACACAAGCCTGGCATCATACCATAGAGTTATATATGTGAACTAGAGGGCGCACTGGTGATGCTTCTTGCACAAACGCGACGGGACCGCAAGGAGACACGCGCACGCCATTCTGTACATGCGTTGAATAAGAAACACTTGTTGGAGTTTGTGTTTATTGAATACTACGCGATGCTGTTTTTTCAACTTACAAAATGGTCGCACAAACACAAGCTAAGCAATGCCTGTTTTGTCAACTTACAAAATGGCCGCCTGCGCGCATGCCGGGCGCGTATGTAGGCCAGTGCGCCCTCTAGTTCTTATATAAAACAGTACAAGAGTGAAAGTGAAACTCACCTTGCTGCAGTTATTGTCCTGATCCAGATCCTCTTTCTGCAGCTCGTCATTATTGCCGAACCCAGGTTCGTCTCTTAACTCTTTCTCAATCTCCTTAGCTATGAAGAAGGCATTCAGTCTCTTGACACTCACATGGTTATCGATGAATACCTTGATCGTATTGGTAAGCACTGAATAAATAATCACAATATATTTTGTTGCTAATAATGGTGCGATACATGATTAGTTATAATTTAAATAAAAACAATAACAAGGCTTTCCCATGAAACTAAAACTGACAGGTTAGTTGGGTTACTTATAATAGGAAAAATTATTAACTGTCAAAAGAGTCCAATGAAATCCTTTAAATATACACAAGCCAGCGTTCTCCCTCAACAACTTGCCAAATGCTAGTTAAAACACCCGCAGACCAATGGGAGACTTTTGTGACACTTGGTGGCGGCAGACTTACCAGGTAAAATCCATTGTTCTCGGTCATGTGCGCTCGCTAAGAACTACGTAAACAATGGAAATTTACCCGGTAAGTCTACTGCCCCCTAGCGTCCCAAAGTCTCCCATTGACATTCTCTACCAAGAGGTCCATAAGGCTAGTTAAGTGTTGAAAAAGGAAACATATTTGATAAGAAATGCAGACAAGAAAAGAAAGCCAACTGACTAGTAATATGAAAAGCTAACTGGTCATTCTAACTTGTCCTGCGGGTCATTCACTGAACAAGTTGAGGTAACTTGCCCATGGGGAAACAATATACATGTACACATATTGAATGGCAATGAGGTAGCCAATGAAATAGGCCCCTCTTCTGGTCACTCACAGGCCCAAGGGGGAATAGCCATACACTAGTTACCGAATTATGCCAGTCAATATGTGTTATAACACAGCTCAGTCTTAAATGTGAAATAAGAACAGAAATCTTGAAAAGAAAGGAACTTGGTTTTGTAGTTGCTGTTCAAAGTTTAAGTCAAGAGAGGGCGCTATAACCAGGCACTATTTTCAAATACTATTGCCCGCTCGGGTACTATTCCGGCAAAACACACGCGCACGATCAATAGACTATAATAGTTCAACCAACGTGACCGTGTTTCAGCCAGCCAGAATACAGAACAGGCAAGAGGTGTGTTCAAATTTCAAATAGTGTCCTCACTGAGGTTAAAATATGACTATTCATTGGCAAAATAGTTATGCGTGTTGCGCACAAAGATTTCCATTGTATGTCCTCCGTAATGGCATGTCTTTTTCTTCAGCCGCACAGCGCGTCTTGAACATTCTACCACTTAATCTTAGATCATGTCCTGTAACTCAAAATTTAAATCTCTTCTCAAAATTTACCTTATTTCACAAGTTTTCAAGGACTAATTTTGTTTATATGATTTGAGGCATTGCATTTTGAGGTATCAATATATATTTGGTTTGCGGCAACACCATGTGTGTATCTACTTGCCAGGTAGAGTTTATTCTTAGAGAACTGTCTTTGTTTATTCTACTACCGAGGAGTAGATTTATCGGATGTTCGGGAGACTTCTCAGTTCTGAAAAGAACTGTCCTCCTTTTTAACTCCTACCCGGGCAGAAGGTATAGAAAATTGGCTAGGACTACTACTTTAGCTTATAGGATCGTGATCAACTGTACTACCACGGAGTCAGTTCTTGAATTGGTCTCAACGTTTCGACTAGCTTGCTCTAGTCACCGTCAGGAGACTAATTTTGTTGTGTCTGTTTTCTTTCGTTTGTTTTTGTATTCCTGCACGTTGAAAACCCGTAAGGGTGGATATGTGCAGCAAGCGTCTTTAATTTTACTAATATTATTATTGTTACATGTATTAGGATTCACCATAGATCTATTACGCATATTCAAAACCACAAAACAACAACAGAACACCGATACTCACTTCGGACTGGGAAACGCAGCTGGTTGACAATTGTAAGTGTAGTGAAAGCAATGGCAGGCGTCAAAGGCAATCCGGTGAAGACAATAAACAACACAAAACTCTGTGGGGGGGAAATTCAAGTCAGTGGTTTACAGACTCTGTGCATAACCAGTAATACAAAACTACAATTACCAGAGTACATGTAAATGTTACATTTTAAAGCTTTTAGGTGATAATTTCCATATTGTATACACTATTTTTCCATTGTATGTCCTCCGTAATGGCATCCATATTGTATACACTATTTTTCCATTGTATGTCCTCCGTAATGGCATCCATATTGTATACACTATTTTTCCATTGTATGTCCTCCGTAATGGCATCCATATTGTATACACTATTTTTCCATTGTATGTCCTCCGTAATGGCATCCATATTGTATACACTATTTTTCCATTGTATGTCCTCCGTAATGGCATCCATATTGTATACACTATTTTTCCATTGTATGTCCTCCGTAATGGCATCCATATTGTATACACTATTTTTCCATTGTATGTCCTCCGTAATGGCATCCATATTGTATACACTATTTTTCCATTGTATGTCCTCCGTAATGGCATCCATATTGTATACACTATTTTTCCATTGTATGTCCTCCGTAATGGCATCCATATTGTATACACTATTTTTCCATTGTATGTCCTCCGTAATGGCATCCATATTGTATACACTATTTTTCCATTGTATGTCCTCCGTAATGGCATCCATATTGTATACACTATTTTTCCATTGTATGTCCTCCGTAATGGCATCCATATTGTATACACTATTTTTCCATTGTATGTCCTCCGTAATGGCATCCATATTGTATACACTATTTTTCCATTGTATGTCCTCCGTAATGGCATCCATATTGTATACACTATTTTTCCATTGTATGTCCTCCGTAATGGCATCCATATTGTATACACTATTTTTCAATTTACATGCAGAGCATGTATTTGTTTTTACTCTCACGTCAATTACCTTACAAAATATAGCAAAAAAAAACGAGATAACAATTGCACTGAAAAGGGGTTTCTTTGAAAAAACAATGCACATGGAACTATTCATTTTATTGGCCGAAGAAAAAAATTGAGTATCCCCTTTGTTACACACACCCCCTAAAGTTTGACACTAGTTTTGACACTGCATTTCATACATTCTATTTACACTTTCGTGTCCATTCTACTTAACAAAACTACTATCTAGCTATTTATCACATTGTAAACATTCATTCTTACCAAAAGAGTGACGAAGGCTGGTATAAAGTAACTGGTTAAAACTGTAGGGAAAAACATTGAAGAATTTGTTTAAAGGCTTGAAACATAATTATTGGATTCAGAAAATAAATAAACTTTATTTACTTTGGTCGGGTCGTTCTCAGTTTCCAATCAAAGATGGTCGTCCAGATAGTTCTACAAAACTGTATGTTGCAGCCCTAAATGTTGCCAATCAGGGTCCAATTTCATGGGTCTACTTACGATAAGCAAATATTTTGTGCTTACAGAAGCAGGGAATTCTACACTTACGTACCTGCGTATTTCACGTGTTAGCAGGGAATTTTGGCTTGTGCGCACTCTCAACTTTTCTATAGCATTCTTTGCTTACCCAGCTAGCGCAGAAATTCGGTGCTTGCACAGTAAGTACAGAATGTATTTATGGCCCTGGTTTATTTAGGTCAAGAGTGGTCACCCACTCCCTCCATTCTCATGCGTTTGCAACAACAAACTGATGATTTCTGATTCCCCTTTTTTAAAACCATTTTGTAAAAAAAAAATTTGTTTTTTTAAATATGTTAAATCAATGTGGTACCAACTGCTAACACATGTAGGATTTGAACTGCCTCTGGCCACGGGGCTAGCTTGGTAGTCAAGTCATGAGACATTTGCTCTAGCATTGCAAAGGTCGTGGGTTCATGTCCTACCCAAGTGATTTGACTGTGGATTTTTGTTTTTCACAGAACTTGAAAAAGTACTGAGTATCAAGTGCTTAATACACATCAGTGTAAGGATAAAAACAAATTATATTCTTCATCCCCGAAGTAAAAATAACATCTATCAAATTGTTGCGGTACTCGCTGCTAACAGATAAGATTCAAACTGCCTCTAGCCACTGAGCTAGCTCAGTGGTCTAGTGGTAAGACATCTGCTCAGGCGATGCAAAGGTCATAGGTTTGAATCCCACCCAAGTGATTTGCCTCTGGATTTTTGTTTTCACAGAAATTGGGAAAGTTCCGAGTATATACACATCATTGTATAGCCCAGTGCGAATGCGAAGTGAATTTTGATGAAAATGCTTGATGAAAACAAGGAACGTACTTGAGACACAGTAGAGCACAACTGCCCACATTAGCTTCTTAATTTCTCTGTTGCGGACTGAGGTGATGACATCACAGAAGATCTCCTCCCAGCCGTACAGTTTGATCAGTTTCATTCCTTGCAGCATCTCATGAGTCTGTTTCAGACGATCGTCAGAGATTTTCTACGTGATTACCAAAAAGAGGAGCGTAGTTGTTAACCAATCAGAGAATAAACAGATGATACATTTTACCGTACTCCAAATGTGTTTTTTTTAAAAAATAAAGACATTATTAACATGGAAAATAATGGAAAATGTCAAATCGATCTGAACTTTGTTTGAAACCCTTTGACACGTACAGTGTTTTAAATGAAAGCCCGATGACTTATGACAACTTAAGTCACAGGATTAATGGAAATTAGGGTCAGGGCTTGAAATTGATACTAAACGACCAAATGCAGGGGGGCCAGTGATTTAAAGGCAGTGGACACTATTGGTAATTACTCAAATAATTATTAGAATAAAACATACTTGGTAATAAGTAATGGGGAGAGGTTGGGAGTATAAAACATTGTGGGACGGCTCCCTCTGAAGTGAGGTAGTTTTTGAGAAAGAGGTAATTTTCCACGTACTTGATTTCAAGACCTCAAGTTCAGAATTTGAGGTCTCGAAATCAACCATCTGAAAGCACACAACTCCGTGTGACAAGGGTGTAATTGAGCTCAAATTTTGACAGGTTTGTTATTTTATGCACATGTTGAGATACACCAAGTGAGAAGACTCGTCTTTGACAATTACCAATAGTGTCCAGTGTCTTTAAGTGCAGGGCCAGTAAACTCACCACCAGACAAGTTCAGTGGTCTTGTCTTTTCAATTCAATAAGTTTCTTGTTTTGTGAAAAAAACAAGAAATGGTGTCCAAATGTTGGGTTACAAGCACTATGATCTTGTAGACTTTCCTTTCTAATTGAAGACATGAGGAAGTTGCCAAAACTCTAATCTTCCTCCCAAAGTTTTCAGAGGAGGAGGAGGGCAAGACTGGGTCCAGGAGCAGTCAGATCCTTTCCCCAAACAAAAATGAAGTGAGGCTCAGGGAGGTTTTTTATTTGTTTTCAAACTTACCAAGGCACTTTTGCGTAGTCTTGCTTGCAGCTTTGCAAGCTGGTACTGGAGTGGGATGGCTAGAATGAAACACGATGATGCAATCAGAGCGGCCACACCAAGGAGACTGTACAGCATGATTAATAGCACAGTTATCTGAAAGCAAGATTATGAGAAGATTAGCCACCTACGACGAGGCATAGAATGGAGGATATATTGAAGAAAAATATCTCGCACCCATTTCAAACAGGCGCATCAAAGTCCAAATTCTGAATTAAGTACATGAAAAAATTGACTTCTGAAACAGTTGGGAGCGACTGCAAGCGCTTAATATCAAGGGATCTACTGTTGCAGTGTTTTCGAATTGGCTCTGTAGCCCCTTGGTCAATCAGGCGTCAATCTCTTCAGAACCACCCCAACTCATTTAGAGATTATCATTACATGGTGTTACTGCAAACCTTACTATAATGCTACATATTTTTGTATTTTTTTGGTATTTTAGTGTTTGAATATTTTGTATTTTGTATTTGTACTTAAATAAATATTTTTATATCTTAATGTTTTTCAGTAATTTTAAAAATAGTATATACAGTCGATGTGAATGCCGACGTCACTCGAAAACCATAACATGATTCGTGCGTATACCACCGGGCAAAACCTTTGTGTTTTGGCAGCCAGCTAGAAAGTGTATGCAATCTTACCCTGACTACTTGTCTTTTTGCCCGGTGAAACATGACATATACAGTGTTTTGTCAACAGAGGGCGGTTTGAATGTAAACATAGGTCACATCGTCTATATTTTCTTATGCTCTGTAATTTGAAACGCAATTTAGCCTCTGGCTGCCAAGTTTGAATGTTTTTTAATAAACCAATAATAATAATAATAATATTATACTTACCATAAGAGGAAGGGAGTATGCGTAGTGGCCATATTGATAGAAGTTCATCAAGTGTAGAATGTCCACTGACATGAAGTTGGTGATCTGACCGGTGGTCAAGGCACCACTGGTCATTGTCCAGCCAGACAGGCAAAGCGTTTTATTATAGACTGCTGCCTAGAAAATCAATCAAGTTTTTTTTAAATGCGATTTTGAAATGTATTTACATTGTTGACGAGTAGATATACATTACATGTATGGGAGAGGTTTTGCAAGACGATGGATGGTTAAACGGAGACGTATACGTCAGCACTTTGTGTGTTCACATGACATGCAACCATGGCGTCCATGTTTTGCATACACATTAACAATGCATAAGATATTGTTTTGCAGAGTTTTAGTTTTTTTTTTTTACCTTGATTCAACAACATTTTCCACATTGCTATTACTGTACTGAAGTCTTGCAAAACAAAAATCAATAAGTGTTAGCCCTAAATGTGGTAAACAAAAGATTCATAATTATATCTACCTCCTAATGTTTGAGTGCAATATGCATGTTGTACTTCATTAAACTCCAACAGCAATGCCTTGTTGAATGCTAGAGTCCTTAAATGACACATCTGACTGGCACACATTTCTAATGGTTATACAGTTATCAAATCTATATACTGCATGTACTGTGTCCATAGCAAAGGCTCTAAGCAGTGGTAAGAGCCGGGGGGGGTGTAGCAACGGTTATAAGCGGTGGGTTGGTGAGCTACATGCATGCAGGGCGTGTCGTGGCCACGAGGATAAGAACACCGACTCATGCTCTGGTGTTTCTGTTCAGAAGATTAAAGGTTTGAGTCCCAGTCGTGATACTTGTGTCCCTGAACGAGACACTTTACTATAACTGCTTCTCTCCACCCAGGGGTTAATGTGAGGGCAGAGATTGGTCTTGTGATTTATTTAGCTTAGTAGCCGTATTTGTTGCACAGGCTGTATTCTCCCCAGGGAACTGAGATGGTTTAAGGAATGTGGCCAAGTGGCAAGGGGTTATAATGTTGGAAGTGCTTTGAGCATACTTTGGGTGTGTAAAGCGCTATATAAAAAGTCATTCTTATTACTATTATAACGCTGCTCCCCCTGTCCCCCAGTTACACTACTTGTCTTTACAGATTTGAACTTGCACTTATAAGGTCACTCTTCTCTTACCTCTTCAGTCTCCTGACGATGACTAGAGCAAGCTAGTCGAAACGTTGAGACCAATTTCAGAACTGACTCCGCGGCAGTTCAGTTAATTACGATCCTATAAGCTAAAGTAGTAGTCCAGTCTAATTTCTATACCATCCGCCCTGGTAATAGTTAAAAGCAGGACAGTTCTTTTCAGAACTGAGAAGTCTCCCGAACCTCCGATTATCTACTCCACGGCAGTAGAATAAAGCAAGACAGTTCCACTAAGAACAACTCTACCTGGCAAGTAGATACACACATGGTGTTGCCGCAAACCAAATATACATTGATACCTCACCATGCAATGCCTCAAATCCTATATACTTATAAGGTTCTTATTATAACTCTGTGCTGACAGCATGCAGTAGTCATGTCTTTATACTGAATAGATACAAAGTATTCTTACCTGCATTCCAGCACGAAGGTGTATACTGGACACGATTGTGTAGTGGTAGTGGTTTTGCAACATGATGTTCCGGACGATACCAAAGACGGTCATAACGGCCAGAAGAATGAAGCCATTACTGAAGAACTCGTTCAGAGTCACAAACTCAGATGACTACAGAGGAGACAAAGAGTCAGATCAGTTATAATAGCACTTTGAAAAAATGCAAAAAATGGCTCAGGGCTGGATTTCATAAAGCACATAATTTATCTTAAAGGCAGTGGACACTATTGGTAATTACTCGAAACAATTATTGGCATAAAACCTTATTTGGTAACAAGTAATGGGGAAAGGTTGTAAGAATAAAACATTCTGAGAAACGGCTCCTCTGAAGTAACTTAGGTTTCGAGAAAGAAGTAATTTTCCACGAATTTGATTTCAAGACCTCAGAATTAGATTTTGAGGTCTCAAAATCAAGCATGTGAAAGCACACAACTTCGTGTGACAAGGGTGTTTTTTCTTACATTATTATCTCGCAACTTCGACGACCAATTGAGCTCAAATTTTCACAGGTTTGTTTACCAAGTGAGAATACTGGTCTTTGACAATTACCAATAGTGTCCAGTGTCTTTAAGACAAGTAGTACATACTACCATAATGATTTGTACTTTGACATCACACTTTGCTTAGAACTTGAGATTGATTGACATCTGACGTCTTTGGACTGAAGCGAAGTATGTTTACTCGAGAAACAATGGGAAGTTGTAAATTCAGGATTTGACCATTACTTTGTGCTTTTTGGCAGAAGGGAAGCGGGTCAAATTTTGTGGCCATTTGTTTCGACTAGGGACATTTCTGTACTGGCCTCCTGTGGCTGCTTTTGTTTCTTAACTGAAGGCTTTCAGCAGTCGATTTCACAAAACTCTTCCTAACTTAAGACTAATCTTAGGACTTAGGACGAGTCCCAACCCTGCACTGTAGCATGCAGACCTTAAGATTATTCCTAAGTTAGGACGAGTTACTCGTCCTAACTCGAGATAAGACGAGTCCTAACTCTTTGTGAAATCGACGGCAGGACTTTAATGTGTTAGACTTATGGGTGTGCCTTCACGGCTATGACTGATGGACTTTCAAATTTAAAACCTAACCCAATCAACTGAGAAAAATTAATTCAGTGGAAATAAAAATTAAGCTATGTCAGAAATACCCCTAAGACCAACAATGACAAATTCAAAACGTGGATAAACAAACTATATGTCCACAAACCTGATCCATTGTATGTTCTTTATTGTAGTACAACACCGTGGCATAGGTGACAATCCCATTAACGGTGAGTGGTGCGATGAACTGTAGAGTGTCTGCAACGATCTTCAAGACCGAAGCTTTCACATGCCACCAGAAGTGTGCCTTCAGCATGATGCGATAAATCGAGAAGTGTTCCTGGCCACCTTTTCTAACAGCCCTCTCCTGAAAAGTAGAACAAATATAAAGGGAGTAAACGAAGAACACTTGCTGTCTTCAATTCTCTTGATAGAGTATACATTTTTATGGAGTTGGATTTTCTGACGATGACTAGAGCAAGCTTATTGAATCGATGAGACCATCACCCTTCTAATAATTGTGGTGCGATAGAGGTGTGTTTAGCAGAAACAAATTTACAGACTAAAACAAAATTGGTTGGTGACCCCCGAGAAAACTTGGTTTTGAAGGACGACATCCTGTCAACCTCTTAGGCAGTACATACATTTCAGAAGATTTTTACAGATTAATAGAGAGCTTGAGCAGCGATCTTGAGCGGTCTCTCTTTGGGCAAGGGAGAGAGGAGAGGTCAAGAGCTCCTGGAGGTAGCGTACAAGTATGTCTAAGATGGCTGCTATATAAGAATGCTTCAATGTAAACAGATTCATTGGGAGAGGCATGTCACAAACTAGTAACTCTACAGTGGACTTCCGAGCGTTAGCACCAAGAATAGGACAAGAAGGCTGAGATTAGCAGCTCACTGCCTCAGACATGCCGAGCTAGCAGTTAGCAGGCTGGTGCTATGGGCCCCTACTCAGGGTCGCTGTTACCGTGGCAGACCACAAACCACCTATGTGGACACCTTGAGCCGGAACTCTAGCGTTGGCATACGACGGGAGGAGGTCCAAACAATGAGTGTTGCTGTATTTCAGAGAAATTAATTCGCAGGTAACGGAAGAATAAAGTCAACTGAATCCTGAAATATCAAAACTAAAAATCAGTCCTTTTTCAAACATACCTTTTCCTCCTTGATACATCTTTCCAATATAGACTCGTTGTAGTGGGACGAGCTCATTTTAGGGAGATCCCCCAAGTCGCTTATCTCCAATGGCTTCTTGATTCCGAGACGCAGTAACCAAAGCTCCCAACTAAATACAACCTTGGACGGAAAGCTCACATACCTGCAAAAGAGTAACCCGAGGTTATAAAAGGCACAGGGTTTTTAAAACTACAAGTCAAATCTAGATTTAGAAAATGGTGGCATAACAGATAGAACCAGTTTGTTCTGGTTGATTCCAGATGACACAGAAGTTGTTTCAGTAGTACTTGTAGTGTCCAATACACTCATCACATGCACATTGAATTTAAATGCAACCCCATTAACACCAATTCGACTTGGGGAGGGATGTAGTGTCCAATACACTCAAGCACACCATTGTGCATGATGGGTAATAAGCACAGTATGGAAAGTTACTAGTAATAAAAATACAGTTACACAGTTCAGAAAATACAACTCTCCAGTTTGTCTTTAAAGAATAGGAGACTTTTGAACGCTAGGTGGCAGCAGACTTACGAGGTAAATGTCCATTGTTTACGTAGTTAAATATGTCTGCTGCCACCAAGCGTCCCGAAAGTCCCCTATTATTAGACCACAGTACTGATCAGACATGGCATTTACCCTCTGTACCGGAGAGAACCGGTTTGTTTCAGTCCATTCCAGATGCTGCATTTGGTGTTCAAATGTTGAGTTTGAGTCTCATAAACATATTCCAAACCTGCTTAGTACCACCAATAAAACAGAAGAGATAAATATTCTCTGATGGTTTGTTGAGATAAATTAGTTTAGAGGATAAAATTATGTTCTCTTGTTGATTCTAGTCTCCTTTCATTTTGAATCTGGTCGTGTCAATAAAATCCCTGTCTAGTAAAGGTTCTTGGCAGCAAGTCCTAGGGTCTTGAGAATTCTCCCCCCCCCCCAAAAAAAAAAAAAAAAAAAAGCCCAGCTCTTGGATTTAGTCCCTGGACTCAAATTCCAAATATATTCATTCCTCACCTCATGTAATATTTCATGGACGGATTCTGTAGATCCTTTGGAAGACCATCTGTCATTTCATTCGATTTGCCCAAAACCTGAAACAACAGATAAATATTACCAAAACTGTAGAGTAAAAAAGAAACGAGAAATCTAGTGTTTGTATAGGATTACCTAATGAACAATGTTATTTTTGCGTCAGGGAAGCAGACCATATAGTTTGTTTTACCCATACACCCATGTGTATTAAGCGATGTGTAGCGAAGAAGTACCATGCTGCTAACACATAGGATCTGAACCACCTCTAGCTACAGACGCTAGTGGTAAGATCTGCTCTAGCAATGCAAAGGTTATGGGTTCGAATCCCATCTGAATGATTTGTCTGGTTTTTTTTTTATAGGACTCTCGGGGAAAGCCGTGCTTTCAAAAACACTTCGGTATTGAAATAAACAAAATATAATACAGTGTACAATCATCGAATTTGGAAAGTAAAGTTTACTTACTGTTACGACAAAAGCACAAAATTCCAACAGCACCAGCATTGCATACGAACACAAGGTGACCACAATTGCACTGAAGCGAACGATTCTCACGTCAGCATTCTCCGGCTCTTCCATCCACCTTGCCAGTCTTAAGCACTCCCCTGTTAGCGCTAGCACCCAGTAAGCCACTAGAAGCCATATGAAGCCAGGTCTAAGCCACGCCTCCATATGATGGTAGTACACACAGGCAAGAATGGCAGCTACACCAGCGCAGATAGACGGTAGGTACAGATGTGGCTGCGTCTGAGGTGCAACGGACTTCAAGTCTGATAAGACTCCATCTAAGATGGCGAATATCATGAAGAAGATGAGTGTAAGAAGCAAGATCCATCTGACATTGTGGAAGGTATAGCGGAGGGTGTATGGTGTCTTGCTCCGTCTGAGAGGAGGGCAGCATCCGTAGAGTAGGAGGAGGAGAGATGAGATGAGAATGAACCCAAGATGCGGGATGCAGCTTGTAAGATCTCCTTTACATACCGACGTTTCATAAGAGGTTGCATTTTGATGTGGGCAGAGGTACATCATCATCTCAACTAAATTGATGGTGCACAGGTGCTTGTAAAAACAGCAAAGTTTTTACAAACTTTCTGTTTTGAAACCTTTAAGGGAAAAAAATATTTAAAAATTAATTTTCTGTTTTATTTTAATTTTGTTTTTCACCAATAGGGCCTAATGTAAAAGTTCATTCCGCTATCGTCTCTACGTCCATGGTTGGGAGGATTGTCAAGTTGGGATGGGACAGAGACAAAAGTTTTTTGAGACCTGATAAAATTTGTGTACACTTGTGCTCACCAAATCGAAAAACACAATTGAAGACCAACCACCCTCATGTGCTAATACCCAAATTTTGAACCACCGCTAGTGACCGGAAAGTCACAACAAATAAAAAAATATGCCATGATGTTTCAGTGAAACACCACAAACGGTAAATGAAAACGTGTATAATCACAATTCTTGTCTCCAATGATTCAACTTTACACGCAGGCAACGGTGCAGAGCGGCGGTACCGCACTTTCTGTACAAAGAGATCTAAGGAGACCACTCACCAGACAACTCGTCCGTCGGACAACTCGTCCGTTCGGACAACTCGATGGTTCAGACAACTCGACGGATCGGACAACTCGACGGATGATTTATTCAACCGTCAGACAACTCGACTTGGGATCAAGACAAGTCGACGGATGGCCGTGACGGGGCTCAGCGCGGGGCGGGAGGGGTAAATAGCGGCCTGGGGGTTGGGATGTACTGACTAGCGACTTGGCAATGATGCAAGGGCGTTCCCCGGGGGGGAGGGGGTATATTATGGTGGGTGGGTTTATATCCGGGCAAACGAATAATTGATTTTATTATTATTATTGTTTACCATGACCCCGCGGCATTTCGAGTTGTTATTGTTGTTGCAATAAAGTAAATAAAAGTAACAGATGTTTCTGCATGTATGGCTCCACTGGAACATCACACTTATTGTGATAAATAATAATTGGTAAACAATAATGATCAATATTTTAGAATCGCAGGAATTATACAGGAAAGTTTGTGTAAACCTGACAGTAACGGAGGTCGGCCGCTCAACCGTCGACTTGTCTTGGCCATCCGTCGAGTTGTCTCAAAGTCGAGTTGTCCGAACCGTCCAGTTGTCGGAATAGTCGAGTTGTCCGAACCGTCGAGTTGTCTGAACCGTTGAGTTGTCCGAACGGACGAGTTGTCCGAACGGACGAGTTGTCCGACGGACGAGTTGTCCGACGGACGAGTTGTCCGACGGACGAGTTGTCCGACATTCAGATCTAATCCTGCTCGTTAATCAGCCGTCCAGCTGGAGGTGTCCTATCTTTTCCACTGGTCAGACACAGGGGCATTGTCAGGGTATTCTTTTGTTACTCTGCGGTTTTGCGGGTCGTTTGAGCTCCTCTTCCTTCGTCCATGTTTTAACATAGACAGCCGACCCAACAAGCTAAGCTAGATTATCGCATCTTTGATCAGCTAATATAAATATAGTACATTCAATTTCAAGGCAGACTGAGAATGAGATTAATTTTTAAAAACCCGATTAAAAAAATAAAAGGTAAACACAAAAAGTGAGACTGTTGGGAGCGAGCTTACCTCTTTTGCCTCTTACACAAGTAGCAGACGGCAACAGCTTCACAAGGTCGTTTGTCTGGATCTTTCTCATGTCATCATTCCGAAACGTGGCCCTTTTTTTTAACGTAAGGCAGTAAATTACGTTCAGTGTCAGCATACATGTTATTTTTAGAGAAATAATGAAACGCCGATTCGCATATAACGCACGAGTTGGATCACATGTACTAGCCCGCCCTCTCGCGGGGATTGCGGTTATTTTACTTGGAAACTTGATCCCCGAGGCACTCGCTAAACGTAGAGTGCTTTAAAGTTGTAAGTATGATTTTTGTGTGTGTCCCTTTTTAACACAATATTGTTTCTGGATTAACAAAATTAAAGGATGCGTTGTGTTCACCCATAGAATTAGCAGTGTGTTCATCTCGTAAAGTTTTATGAATTCAGTTTAATTTGCCGAGTGCTTCAGCCCGCCTCCGGATCTTTTCGAGACAAACAAAAAACTTGTTTTTAATTTAATCTCAATAATTATGTAATATCTTTATTTCTATTGAATATTAAATACTAGATACAAGTAATATGAGAAGAACACTATCGCATTAACTGCAAGTTAAAATAACTCATTACAATAATAGTTGTTAAATTACTATTAGGCGAAAACATTAAAACAATTTTAACGAACGCTGAATGCGAACCTTTAATTTTACATCCTGCACGAATTTCTTTCCAGGTGCAGCGGTTCTGATGATATCGCCCAAAATCTGGAGCCCGGGCTAATTTTTTTTTCTCGTAACTTCCTGCAAATTAATGATGTCTTCACGAAAACATGAAATTTCAAAATAATTATAAGCTTACATTTTTTGTAATGTATGATCTATGCCACCGAATGAAGTTTTTTTTAAAGCACAAAACAAGACGACGGTTTTTAAACTAATAATAACATTGTTTTCAATCCAAACACCGGGAAACAAACAATGACCGCCAAAATGGTGTCCAATAGAGCTTTAATAATAAAAGGAAGGACTTCATAAGCTGTGCCATAATTGAGGAGAGACCATCAATATATATATTTGTGTTTTATTTGTGTTTAATTAAATGTGTAAGGAAGGACAGTGGTCGATAGCCATGATTATTATTATAAATTTCGACCGGGAGTTTTATTCATGTTCATATTGACCCATTCGTAGCTAGACACTGAGTAATAGCATGGTGATTGAGCGGAATGTTTTTTAACGGAAATGCTATTTTTAACTTGTTTCTAATGCACTTCTTTTTACCATTTTAATGCAATTTTGATATGTGTGCATTTCTGAATTTCTCGTAATTATCGACTAAAATATCAGGCCGCCCGACATAAAAGTATTGACAAACTAAAAACACTTCTGCCTTTGACGGCACGCGTCAAAGGATAATGATTTGACGTCATTTGCGGGAGTTTGCTTTGTTATACCTCCACGCTGCAACAAATAAAATAACACTAATGTCGTAGTCTTACAATGTATATACATGTAGCTCACGTATCTACCAAACAAGGTACTCAAGGCGCTGAGTAAAAACAAACTTTCAGAAAGCGGCTTTACATATTGGAGCTCCAAACTATGACGTTTGAGAGTGATTACGTGACGGAGCTTTTTGCAAATCTCCCAGAAAAGCGCTGGATATTCTGAATGATTGTTTTTTACACAAGTAAGATCTATTTAATAATCATATCACTATATTTCCTTATTCATTGAAAACATTTTAAATGGAATTCAGCAAAGTTTACGACTTGACATTTTCGTTCAAGCAGGTCTTTAAACAAGAAAATTAAAAACATTTTGGGGAAAAACAATAAAATATAGAGCAAAAAATATCTACAGTAAATTGTTTAAGTACACACCAAGAGGGGAAATAAAATTAAAGTTTTTAGTTTTGAGATATCTATACGTACTAGTGGCTTTATGAGTGTACATGTATTAACAATTAATACTTCTCATACGAAGTTTTTTTTTGTCAAAACAGATTACGGTTTGCAGGAGCCGTAGCCTTTAGTCGAGGCGCACGCGGCACACCCCGAGATGTCAAGCACGACCCAGATAACACGCACGGAAAGAAAGAAGAAGAAAAAACAGCGCGAGCGGCGGAGATGTCTCGGGGTGCCGCCGCCGCCTGCTGCGCCTTGATTAAAGGCTACAGGAACCGGCGACCAACTTGAGTTTTTTCTCCGCATCAAGTTTCTGTAGTATTTTATACTCTCTGCCAAAATTGTGTACTCTGGTATTATTGAAGTTGTATGACAAAACACCATCAAAATAATGGTATCTCAAAGGTTTACCGTCGGGGTCTGCGTAGAACGGGTAAAAACCGAAAAGACTTATGTTGTCACAGAACGTCTGAGCCACAACGAACGCGTCAAATCCAAGCGTTCCATAATTCCCGATTTTCCATTCTCTGCATTTTGGGAAGAAATAGAAGTATTGTAATCAGAACGAGATAAGGCGGGAAAAGAGAGTGTGTATGGATAGAAAAAATAATTGTTGTGGAGCAATGTCTCAATCTGAACAAAAAATAAATGATTGTTATAATTTTAGCCTTCGAAAAATAAATTAGTATTCCACCAGGGTCGAAACGGCCAATAACTTTTTTGCGCGAGTTGTTTGCAACAGCTAATTCGAGATAAAAAAAAAGGACCAATAATATAGGTTTTCTCGGTAAATTTCGGAAAATGGGCAGCCAATTTAACCACCAGCCTCTATTTCGCACGAAATCGAATGCTACTGAAAAGGGTTATTCGATTTTTTTGAAAGACTAGTCAAATTTACTTGTACGTCATTTGATTTAACAACCACAATCATTCAATTTAACAATTCATCGAAGCTGCAGGATTTTTTTAGGCGTGAGTGTAGTCATTCAATTTCATTGTTATCGCCCTTCAGTCAGCCATTTTCCCCTCACACTTATTTTTATTATCAACACATTTTTTATGATAACGAACAACAGTCATCCCTGTAGTCAAACAGCATCTACTGTGGAGACGGAATCTTCTTCAAAATCGCCACAAGTTTTTGCAAAAGAACCAGATTTTATAGCCATTTGAAACTTTCTGAACAGAACAACAATTAAAAGTTCACATATTTATAAATAACTTACAGGGTTAAAGACAGTGGACACTAGTAATTGTGAAAGACTAGTTTTCACAGTTGGTTATCTCAACATATGCATAAAATAACAAACCTGTGAAAATTTGAGCTCAATCGGTCGTCGAATTTGCGAGATAATAATGAAAGAAAAAACAGCCTTGTAACACGAAGTTGTGTGCTTTCAGATACTTGATTTTGAGACCTCAAATTCTAAACTTGAGGTCTCGAAATCAAATTCGTGGAAAATTACTTCTTTTTCGACAACTACGTCACTTCAGAGGGAGCTGTCTCTCACAATGTTTTATACCATCTATCTCTCCCCATTATTTGTGATCAAGAAAAAATTTATGATGATGAATATTTTGAGTAATTACCAATAGTGTCCACTGCCTTTAACAGAAGGTTAAAAAGGCTAGCGCAGAAATTCGGCGCTTGCACAAAGCGGGGAATCGAGATCGTAAGCACATAATTCGGCGGTAAGCAGAATCATGAAATTGGGCCATGTACATGTAGAGGTATTATATGTGCATATGTTAGCTCAATCATTGTTGGCTGAAATTTAGGTAAACTCTGTCATTCAAATTACAGAAACAGGTGTGTGTAATCTTTCCAGAATTAGCCTCTTCTACGCGCAGACTTGGTGGCGTGGTATATTATTAATATGTTTGTATAGTTCAATGAAAATGGCACAACATTATTTAAAAATGTTAATACGTTACCTTTCGATGTGAATGGGTTTCCAGTTGAAGGCATAACGAAGAAGCGAATTTCCGTCTCTTTTAATCGCATTGATTATAAGTCGGTATTTTTGAGCATTGTCACGACCAAGTGGCTTCGGATACCACAGTACAGACTTCCCTAAAAGGCGCACTGTTTCTAGAAAACGATCCCCAACGACCGGATAGTTGTGACGTTTAAACATCCCAGAGTAGGTCCTTAATAAGGAGGTGTTGATACACGTTATGTTGGTCTTACGACCAACGTCTCTCTCGTAGCCTTTTATCGTCGGCATATTGACACGGAAAACAAAGTCATGCGAGTCTATTGCATCTCCACAGCTACTATTGTTGAGGATACCACTGTTGCCGACTACAGCGCAGCTGGCTTGCCGTGGAATCATCTCCAATCCGGGGTAGTGATCCTCCATATAGCAGTCACTCGGCTGCTCGGTAGACGAAGAGTTTATTCGGTATGAAACTCGAATAGTCGGATAGGTCGATTGCTCTCGAAACTCAAGGGATGAGTTTGAAGTTTCCTTTAAGACAAAGACGGCCAGATCAATTCGAACACACAAACCCGTCGATCTATACAAAAACAACACTTTGTTAATTATTCGACTCAAGATTACTCCAAAATAAAATTTCAAGTTTCATTCTTATGCCAAGATAGCGACAGACGCCTTTGAATGGTCCTCCAGATACATGTTAATATGCGCCTGTTTTATGTGGGTTATTAGTAAGTTGTAAGAGTAACTATAATGGTAAACTTGCGGGTATAACCACGAGTAAAATCTCTTTTGAAGGAGTGTCGGCTCTGAAAAGAGCCGTATTGGTATCGATGTTTCCAACAGTATACTCTTCTCGTCTTTAGGAGAAACCTAGTTGTTGTGTTAAAAGATTAATGATCGTCGGCGAAACAAAAAAACTACAAGTAGAAAGGTTCCAATAAGAGTGATGTCAAAAATGGTAAACGGAAACTCACAGCCCCAAAACTACATGACAATTAAAATTGGGTTTCTCGTAATTACCAAACAGAGTAGCAAATTTAAATCCATGAAATTTGTGTGTTCTGAATTACGCCAAAGGACATTCCCTATTTTCAGTTTTCAAAATCTCATAAAATCACGCTGTTCAGTAGAAGAAAATACTGATAAGCAATGTCTGAAGCAAAACAATAGTTTGGCACCAGTTGCAACAATCCAAATTTTATGGAATTTTGCAAGAATGCAAACTTTAATACAATGCGAACTTTATAGAATTTTGCAACAATGCAAACTTTATGGAATTTCGCAAGAATTTTGCCCGATAACCAGTTTCTGTATGAGCAAGTTTTTATGCTTATGGTTTTATGAAACTTAGCCAGCTCTCAACCTAAAATTAATACAAGTATTTCATACTTACTTGCTACATACGGATTTGCATTTTAAGGGTTTATCTATAAACAAGCCATGTCGATACATGTCAGTAGTCTCGTGGATCGAAGCTTCCCAATTACGCCAAAGAAAGATGTTCGTCATAAACACTGCAAGAGTCACAAGTACTGAAATGAATGCAAACATTCTGACAAATACAAACAAAGCTGCCATTGTTTTGAAAGTTAGTTTTGCTTTTCCAGTGATGAAGTTTGGTCTAACTGCTGTGTTTGATGATAATTAAATGACAGAGTGTAGTGTGAGCAGGTAGCCTTTTATATTCAATTGGTCCTTGCAGCTTGTGGGTTTCATTTTGTTTGTTTACTGCCTCTTGAGTGAGTATTGATCGTTTTATAATATGAAAATCAGCCTTGTTATTTGTTTTCTTTCATTTTAGCAATTCAGTAATATTAGGCCGTGTAAAAAAAGAAACATGTTTAGCGTCCTGGTTTCTAAAATCAAAGGTAGGAGGAGGTGCCTTTTATTTATTTTTATTGTCAAGACGGCTACCATTATTTTTAAAACTTCGAAAATCAGTTGTCTTTTTCTACTGTTCAAACTCACAATAAAAAATAAAACATGCTGGACAAGACATTGAACAAAACAAAACATATTTATAAAAAATAAAAATAAAAAAAGGAAGGAAGAGGACCTTTTTTTTTTTAAGTAAAGTATTTTCTTGATGAGACCGTCAAAATACATCCTTTTTTTTTCCATTTAGAAACAAAAGTCATTTAAAAGAAAAATGGAAAAAAAAAAAAAAAAAATCAACGACAAAAATATTAAGAACAGAAAAAATAGCGGGGACGCTAAACATGTTTCTATTTTTTACTTGGTCTAACATCTGTTGCCACAGTGTACAATCTGCAATCGTACGTAAAGAACACGTACAACTTATGGAACTCTATTTTTGAGATTCGCTTTTAACACAAATAATCAAGATTACAGCTGTGGTGATTACTAAAAAAATTGTGGTCACTTTTACACCGTGTCAGACATGAGTTTAGTAGTACACAAACACAATTGTACAATTGTAACGAAGGAACAAATATTTTAATTTTTATTTATATCTTTCAAAAAATCATTCCCAGAACAATTATAGACGAGTTGTTTGCTCTGAATTTATATCTCTCTCTTTTTTGTTGTTGCGCATTTTGTGCTTTTATAGTTTTAATTGCTTGTATAGTTCTACATGTATATTTTTAAACTGTCAGCAAATGTCCATCTAATGTCATTTTACTATATTGTCTCTTCTTAAATTGTGGCATCAGGAGATTAACTCATTAATAATTTAGTTTACTTTTTAAAAATCCATCGGGGGTGCTACTTTTTTTTCTTCTCTCTCCTAATTATATGCCATGTATTTGTTTTCTTAACCGTTCTTAATGTCTGTACGTGCATTTTTACCAGTGAAATAAATAAATGAAATTAAATTGTTGTCTAGAAACTAGCAACCAAATTGTGTATGCCTTTCTTTGTACTCATTATTTTAAAAAGATCCTTACCAACACAATCATAGATTTTCGTCGAGAAACTAACAAATTGTTTATACCTCATTTTCTACTTGGTACTTGGATAACATGGTACCGAGACACTAATTGTACTAGTGCTCAAGTACTATTCGGCCACCATAGTACTCGACAGTACTTGATAAAGTACTTTACTACAACACTGATCCTTGTACTAGTGCTCAAGTACTATTCGGCCACCATAGTACTCCACAGTACTTGATAAAGTACTTTACTGCAACACTGATCCTTGTACTAGTGCTCAAGTACTATTCGGCCACAATAGTACTTGACAGTACTTGATAAAGTACTTTAGTACAACACTGATCCATGTACTAGTGCTCAAGTACTATTCGGCCACCATAGTACTCGACAGTACTTGATAAAGTACTTTACTGCGACACTGATCCTTGTACTAGTGCTCAAATACTATTCGACGACCGTAGTACTCGACAGTACTTGATAAAGTACTTTACTACAACACTGATCCTTGTACTAGTGCTCAAGTACTATTCGGCCACCATAGTACTCGACAGTACTTGATAAAGTACTTTACTGCAACACTGATCCTTGTACTAGTGCTCAAGTACTATTCGGCCACCATAGTACTCCACAGTACTTGATAAAGTACTTTACTGCAACACTGATCCTTGTACTAGTGCTCAAGTACTATTCGGCCACAATAGTACTCGACAGTACTTGATAAAGTACTTTACTACAACACTGATCCATGTACTAGTGCTCAAGTACTATTCGGTCACCATAGTACTCGACAGTACTTGATAAAGTACTTTACTACAACACTGATCATTGTACTAGTGCTCAAGTACTATTCGGCCACCATAGTACTCGACAGTACTTGATAAAGTACTTTACTGCGACACTGATCCTTGTACTAGTGCTCAAATACTATTCGACGACCATAGTACTTGACAGTACTTGATAAAGTACTTTACTACAACACAGATCCTTGTACTAGTGCTCAAGTACTATTCGACCACCATATTTCTCGACAGTACTTGATAAAGTACTTTACTACAACACTGATCCTTGTACTAGTGCTCAAGTACTATTCGACCACCATATTTCTCGACAGTACTTGATAAAGTACTTTACTACAACACTGATCCTTGTACTAGTGCTCAAGTTCTATTCGGCCACCATATTTCTCGACAGTACTTGATGAAGTACTTTACTACAACACTGATCCTTGTACTAGTTCTCAAGTTCTGTTCGGCCACCATAGTACTCGACAGTACTTGATGAAGTACTTTACTACAACACTGATCCTAGATAAGTCCATGCACGAAAGAGTGTCACTGTCAATTAGATCCCTGTTGCGCCGTGATGAGAATCCATACAGCATCAAACATTATTCCCCTGTCATTAAAGGCAGTGGACACTGCTGGTAATTACTCAAAATAATTATTGGCATAAAACCTTTCTTGGTGACGAGTAATGGGGAGAGGTTGATGGTATAAAACATTGTGAGAAACGGCTCCCTCTGAAGTGCCATAGTTTTCGAGAAAGAAGTAATTTTCCACGAATTTGATTTCAAGACCTCAAGTTTAGAACTTGAGGTCTCGAAATCAACCATCTAAACGCACACAACTTCGTGTTGCAAGGGTTATTTTTCTTTCATTATTATCTCGCAACTTTGATGACCGATTGAGCTCAAATTTTCACAGGTTTGTTATTTTATGCATATGTTGAGATACACCAACTGTGAAGGCTAGTCTTTGACAATTACCAATAGTGTCCACTGCCTTTAAAGCCATTATACACTTTCGGTAAACAGTATTGTCCATGTCCCACACTTCATGTTTCACACCTTACATATAAAATAACAAATCTGTGAAAATTTAGGCTCAATCGGTCAACGGAGTCGGGAGAAAATAACGGGAAAACCCACTCTTGTTTCCGCACGTTTCGCCGTGTCATGACATGTGTTTAAAATAAACCCGTAATTCTCGCTATCGAGAATTGATATTGTTTTAATGTTTTCTCAAAAAGTAAAGCATTTCATGGAACAATATTTCAAGAGAAGTCTTTCACCATTACCTTCTGTAAACCCTATAAATTATTATTATTATTTTTTTTTGTACCGAAAGTGTATAATGGCTTTAAGCATTTAATCAGCATAAACTAAAAAGAACACAGCTGTAGGATTGAAACTTTCTCTAGAGCCGCCTGGCTAGCTTGGTTGTCTAGTGGTAATATATCTGCTCTAGCAATGCAATGGTCATGGGTTCGAATCCCAGCGGATTGATTTAATAATAACAGTAATAGTGGCTTCTTATATAGCGCTCAGGTCCGTCACGCAGTGACGCTCACGGTGCTTCAACATTATTACCCCTGGTCACTGGGCCTCAAATCATTCCTTAAACCATCTCAGCTCCCTGGGGAGCACACAGCAGCCGCCAAATATGTAGCGCATCTAAGCTGATCCATCACAAGAACCAACTCTGCCCTCACAGGTACCCATTTTACCCCTGGGTAGAGAGAAGCAAATATAGCGAAGTGTCTCGCTCAGGGACACAAGTGTCACGACCGGGCTTCAAACCCACACTCTGCTGAACAGAATCACCAGAGCTTCGGTGCTCTTATCCCCTCGGCCTGTCACCCCACATTTGCCTTTGGTACATGGAAGATGTTTGTCTGAGCGTCAAATCCATACCACAGAGAGCTCTGTTTTTACCATTCAATGCAGCGCTTCCTGTGTCTTGTCAATGTGTAGTCTGGTCCTCATGGGATTATAAAGACTCCATCCTCCTTCGTTTTACTGAAAAGAGAAAGAAGAGAAATAAATAAGTAAATAAATAGAGTGTGGAATGTTGAGGCCAAACGGTGTAGGGCACTGGATGTTATTATTAAAAAACACAAGTTTTTATTAAAGTTGACCATCAACCAATTGCAAGGTCTGTGTTAACCACACGCACTGACTCTAGCTGTGGCCTCAGCTGTCATTTCCTGGAGTCAAATTGGCTGTGAAACAGCACCCTGTACAAACATACACTGGGCTTATATATAGCACCATTTCATATAGACCACAGCGCTTTAAAGGCAGTGGACACTATTGGTAGTTACTCAAAATAATTATTAGCATAAAGCCTTTCTTGGTGACGAGTAATGGGGAGAGGTTGTTGGTATAAAACATTGTGAGAAACTGCTCCCTCTGAAGTGCCATAGTTTTCGAGAAAGAAGTCATTTTCAACGAATTTGAGTTCGAGACCTCAGATTTAGAACTTGAGGTCTCAAAATCAACCATCTAAACGCACACAACTTCGTGTGACTAGGGTGTTTTCTTCTTTCATTATTATCTCGCAACTTTGATGACCGATTGAGCTCAAATTTTCACAGGTTAGTTATTTAATGCACATGTTGAGATACACCAACTGTGACGGCTAGTTTTTGACAATTACCAATAGTGTCCACTGCCTTTAACAAATGGACAATAGCAATTGTGGAAGTGTCATGGCCGAGCAGTTAAGAGCACCAAATTCAAACTCTGATGTTTCTGATCAGCAGAGTGTGGGTTCGAATCCCATGGCACTATGTCCTTAAGCAAGACATACATGTAACCATTGCTTCGCCTTCGGATGGGACGCAAAGCCTTTGGTCCCATGTGTTGTGTAATGCATGCAACAGAACCCAGGGGTCGATTTCACAAAGAGTTAGGACTAGTCCTAACTTAGAACTAGTCCTAGGAGAAATACAAACTGCATGGATAGTCCTAAGTTAGGACGACTAACTGGTCCTAGCGCGAGATAAGACTAATCCTAACTCTTTGTGAAATCCACCCCAGTGCACTTATCATGCATGTAAAAGAACCCAGTGCACTTATCAAAAAGAAGAGGGATTCGCCCCGGTGTTCGCCCCTGGCTGTGGCTGCTGTATGCCCCGTAGCAACTTGTAAACCATTATACGGTGCTACATAATTGGGTCTCAGAATTCATCACTTCAATAAAGTATCTTTCTGAAAGTTTGTATATATTCAGTGCCTTGAGTACCTTGTTTGGTAGCTACGTGCGCTTTATAAGACTTCAATATTATTAAGCCAAGAATAAATGTGGTGTCGTCTTATGACGTCAGGAGGATTAGGTCAATACTGGGTTCATGACCACGAGGGTCACAGCCAAATCTATGGGCCTCGGTCTCACCCACAGACATAAAGAACCTATAGGCGGACAGCACCTATGGAAATCAACGTCTGGATAGTGTAATTTGAACAGCACCCGACTATACCTAAACCATGGGCAAAATCTGTGAAAACGCAAGCAAAAACATGTGTAAAGCAATGGGCGAGTAAAGAGTTGGAGACAGAAAATGTGTGTTTTACCTGGGTATTCCGGTAAACAAATCACCAAAGTCTAAGAAACAATGTACATGTAAGATCATTAGCTAGATACCTTTTCTGTCATTAGTTGTTTGCTGTTTCTCCTCCTCTTTCTGAACTTTCTCCAAAAAAAAAATTCCCGGGAAAAAAAAGTTGTAAACATGACATTTTAACAGTTCAACCTCAACGCCCAACATTTGCAGACATAAATAATCCATATTATGGATTATTTATGAAGTGTTGTCAATTACATATTATATAGTGCAGCTGCTAAGGTGAACAATTGTGCACTTTGTGGTAAAAGCATGAAATTTGCTATGATGGTTGGTATTGGGCTAATAATCAATTTAAGACCGGGACCCACCTTAGGTCTCGCCTATTTAGGGGCGGAGCTTCATTTGCATAAAAAGGGGGTCTTTGATATAAATATTGGGCAAAATCATACTTAGAATAAATTTTTTGTTGTTCTTTTGACCAGAAATATAAACTTGAAAATCATAATAAAATTATGAGTTAAAACATAAATTAGTAAAAAAAAGGGCCCTTTTGTGGGCGGAGTTTCAATATTTCTAAAAGTGGGCGTTTTTAAAAAAAAGTGTTATCTTTAGTGAACTATTACTGTTTTTTAATTGTTTTTTTAAGCTGATTTATGTTATTTGAATAGAAATACTATAAAAGAACACATTTTTTCCATGAGTTTAAATAGTTTCTTTATTTATCCCCTCTTTTGTGGGCGGGGCCAGAGTAATAAACGAGGGTTCGCTAAATTACACATGTGTAATACAGCCAAGAATGCACAAGCAGCCAACAATCTCATCAACAATACAGGAATAAAAGTATGCCCTGGGCCGGCAAAATCTGATACTCTGTCATAGTAATGACATCAGACATACATGTACTGTAAAATCGTCGGTTATGTATACTATGGCTATGGCAAACTCAAGCTCTCAAATCACACCAGTATACCCGCACACTGTGCCCTGGCACCATGCCATGCAGGCCAGAACAACAAGTAACATTTATATTAGCAGTTTTTTTTGCAATTTTGAGACAGGTTTGCAGTTAAACATATGGCGAAGAATCCACTCATACAGTGTAGTTATTCGGTTGGGATGTGTTGGAATGATCACTGATCTGTAGCATACATGTCGGAATACTGAAATAGGTAACATGTACAGGGAAAAGGAAAAGTGGTGAGTTGGTATTTGATGAGGCCATTAGAGAGGCCATTGAAATCTACCAGTACGACCCAAGTTAATGGGGGATTAGGAAATGTGCTGTGGATAGAGGGTCGATATCCATTGGTCAGGAAGAGTAGGAGCCAAATGTCACTTAGGTGGAGGCTGATGTTTTGAAGAAGGGTGTCCTGCTGGTAACTTCAATGTCCTCTAATGCATTCGCGGTGCCAAGGCTTCTTGTTCTTCTTATCGTGTCCACACACACTATATATTGTGTTTCAGCCAGAACTGGACACAGTTCCTAGCAAGATCGCTGTACTCTGCAAGGTCCTCTGTTCTGTATTCCTGCTCCATAGTTTGTGGCTCTGTCTTACATATGCAGGTAACGTCTTCAGAGTCTAGATATCCCCACTTCTTGAGAGACACGTTGCACCGGCCAGTTGATGTTCCAAGTCTATTGAGGGACTTCTATTCAGCCCAACCTGAGTCAGCATCAGGGGGGAGTTCTTCCGAAGCACGTATGTCCATGGATGTTCTAGGTGGAAGTTTACCAAGTCTCTCATGTCACATGGCAGTTCGAAGAGCCCCGGCTTCTGCACTTGGTTTGACTTTGTTGAGGAAGCTTTTCCTGGACCGAGTCTATTCTTAGCAGGTGTGTGGCTGAATGGAGGGTTTCGCTCGTCGTCTGGCTATACCAGAAAGTTTGTACAGGCTATCAGTTGGTGTTGGTCTGAGGCATCCCGTGATGAGTCGGCATGTAGCATTGATGGCTGGATCAATCTTCTTAGCGTGGGTAGATCTTTCCCAGACTGGGCACGCATACTCTGCAGATGAAAAACAAAGGGCTAAGGCTGTTGATCGAAGAGTGTCTGGGCTGGCACTCCATCTTGTTCCAGTAAGTTTGCTGACAATGTTGTTTCTTGCACAGACTTTGGCTTTGGTCTTCGCAACATGGGTCTTAAAGGAGAGGCAGCGGTCTAGGGTGACACCTAGATACACTGTATAAACACAGTTTTCAAGAAGAGCCCCATACCAGGAGACGTTCAGTTGGCATTTGGCTTCTCGATTACAAAGATAAAAGGCTGAATGAGAGTGATGAGCTCTGCAGCACTATAGTCAATTCGGTGGTAAAAGAATCCCTCGTTTTATGATGAAGTTTCTTGTGAGCGGAGGGTATATTGGCCTTATGCCTGCTTGATGGAACATACACGGAAGAAAGTGAGTAGTGGTATGTGGTTGACCTTGGGTATGGGAACATATAGTTAAGTTTGGGGCGGCTTGGTGGTGTTAATCTGGTTGAAACTGTAGCTGTCCATACCATTGCGGTGACCCTACAATTGCCTTTAAAACTCCTCTGCAGAAGGTGACTGTCAAAATTGGGACCAGAAACAATATGATCCACAATCTCACTGGTAAATTCTTGGTAGCAAATGCCGAAACACTTTGCTCATCGGCGCTAGCTATCTGCCACTGGGGGCTGAGTATTGTGATCCCAATTGGAGAAACTCTCAAGCCTACTCGATATTCAATTGAACAGCACCGTGAGGACCATCGCTGGTGCTGTTAGCTGCACAAAGACTGATTGGCTACCCATCCTGAGTAAAGGCAAATTTCCCTGTTCAGATGATCCAAAGAGAGTGTGCCATATCAGTGATGGTTCTCTAAAGCTAAAGCAGAAGAGCGGCGCACGCAGTGGCAAGGTCGGCACAAGTTCCTGATGAAAAAGGATCGCACCATCCAGTTCCCGGGGATAGACCTTCCCAATGGCAAAATGTACCTCCTGAACCGGTTCCGCACTAACTTGTCACTCCAACTAGCCATTTCTCTTCACTCTGACTCAATTAATCAACTGCAGAGACAGCAAAGGTCAGTCGCACCGATCTCCTGTGTCCACGTCCTATAGAGCTTTGTGGTCGATTTCACTAGGCCAGGCAGTCGTTTACCCCAAGATGATCTTGGACGGCCTCTGGATATTTTCCAGCCAGCAGCTGGTGCTAGGCCTCCCCTGGATTTGCTGGCGATGCAAAGAGCGTTTTTAGCTGGGGTGTTGTCAGCCAGGCGAGCGACATGACAAAAGAAAGCAGAACGGCGGCATTGAATCACTCAGACTGGCAAACCCACAACTCCAACAGACCAACTCACAACTCCGACAAAGGCTATCCTGTCCTATATATTGAACACCATAGACACAAGTTGTAGGAACCTTGAACAAGAGGGTGTGTTTAGATGCTAGGGTAATGAAAGAAGAACTGGTGTACAACGGTCAATGTTGGTTATTTTTCATTGGAAACTGTGGTGGAGGGTGTTGTCTTGTTTCTTTGTGGTGGGGATCAGGCATAGACAGCTATTGCCAGACTGCCCTTGTCCCATGGTGAACACGGTGAACTTGATGCTTGGGTGTTGCTGGTTGAGGTATCTGTATAGCATTTTGGGGGCTGATGGGTAGAGTCGGGCCACATCATCAGTTCGAATGAGCTCTTGTGGGAATTTGGAGAGGCAAAAACTGTATAAGAATACTCAACATTAAGGCATCACTGCTGGTTCGATTTGTTTAGCACCCAATCCTTTACTCTCAAGAGGGAGCAAAGAAGTGCTGTGAGTAAATTGTAAACGCTGTTACTGCAAACAACTATGTAGTGCATACTGAAAATGTAGAAATATTGTAATTAAATGTCTATACATGTATTTACACGGTTTTGCATGTATCAGTACAACAATCAAGGGGCTAGAATGGCATGTTTTATTTTATCCCCACTTTAAAAAAATGTGACTCCCCCCACAAAAGGGGCAGGAATA
Organism: Asterias rubens; assembly: GCF_902459465.1. Taxonomy (NCBI): domain Eukaryota; kingdom Metazoa; phylum Echinodermata; class Asteroidea; order Forcipulatida; family Asteriidae; genus Asterias; species Asterias rubens. Next base: position 5,036,996 of record NC_047063.1, read on the forward strand.
AAGACAGTTATTAATATTTAAATAACTATTTTACTGTTATTATGTATTTTAGTCTAAAAGCTAAAAGAATGAGCAGAGAAAAGCAAATTTAGTCAAAATTAACATATTACATTTTTTACCCCCCACTTTCTTAAAAATACGACTCCGCCCACTAAGGGGCAGAATTCAAGACAGTTATTAATTTTTAAATAATTATTAAACTGTTATTATGTATTTTAGTCTAAAAAAAAATGAGCAGAGAAAAGCAAACTTAGTCAAAATTAACATTATTACATTTTTTACCCCCCTTCTTTCTTAAAAATATGACTCCGCCCACAAAATGGGCAGAATTCAAGACAGTTATTAATTTTCAAATAATTATTGAACTGTTATCATGTATTTTAGTCTAAAAAAATGAGCAGAATTGTTTTTCAAATAGTCAAAACTGACATATTAAATTTGTTACCCCCCACTTCCTTAAAACGTAGCCCCACCCCTAAAATGGGTGAGATCCAAGATGGGTCCAAGTCTTAAAATGATCTTTAGGGTGTATGTAACAACTGTAGGAAGTTTCATACTTTTACCACAAAGTGCACAATTTGTCCACATATGGGCCTTAGCAGCTGGACTATTAAGGCTACAATCCTGCATCGGGTCATCATCTCATGCAAATTATAAAATATAATTAAGACGGTGCGGGCACTGCCTCAAGGTTATACCATAACGTGTACTAAAATCAGCAAGTCAACTTCTGCCCACGGTTTGAGAAAGTACAAAAGTACAGTTTGGTGCCCCCTACTGTCCGTCTATAGGTTCTTTATGTCTGTGGTCTTACCTGCTGAACGTTCGTTATCTCTTGGGTGTGAAACACTCTCCTTTCCACCAAGCCTGTGTCTTGTTACTGACCCAGCACCATCAGAGCCTCCTGCTCTCCCATTGGCTGGTTGCTGTACCCTCCCCATCTGATTGGCAGATGGGGCGATGGAGATAGCCTGCCCTCTTGTGTTATGAACAACTGTTTTCTGGGGCGTTGCTCTGGGTTTGTGGGTTCGGGGGGAACTTCTCGGTACCCTTTGCCTGCAGTGTCCAGGTTGCCCTTTTGATGGGGTGGGGTATTGTTGGGGTATTGTCCTCGGCTGGATCTCACCATTTGGAATCGCTTTCTGTGAGGCGATCCAGAACTCTGGGTCATCTGGAAATGGACGGATTTTTTACTAATTATATGATTATTGTTGAGTATATTTTTCTGTTTCAACCCTATGATTGTAGTCAGTAAACTGTTTTGATTGTTGTTTTCAAGCGTTTAAAATCATTTAAAATTGGGAGCTCTCAAAGTAACATTGGTTAAGATTGATCTTACCATCAGCAAGAAGTATGTGCTCAATATCAGTGAAGTGCGTCTGTGCAGCGGCTGGTGAGTGGTCAGCATTGACGGCCGAGGTCACACTACCTGCGGTAGTAAGCAAGACGGTATCTAACGGGGTAGAGGTTGCCATGGGAACTAAAGGATGTAAACAAGAAGACATGCTGCTGTCATTGCCATGAAGTCAAAATCCTATGGTCACTAACATTATGATAATCATACCACTTACATAATAATAATACTTATAATATAGGTTTTCCTCGCCTATTTCAACAAAAATCCATTCATTTTAACACCCTGCTCGGCTTGTTGAATCAGCTTTTCAACAGTCAAAAGGAGTAAATTTAAGGAATTTTTGTTGATATTGGCCAGGAAAAGGTTTAACAATACTAATAATTAGCAGTTCTTTCAAGGCTCTTTATCTTCAGGCATCTCAAAGCACTTATAATGTTCGAGACAGGTACATAATTATGTGAATAAAAACATTTTGTTAGGGCTTACAAGGTGATGCAGCGCAATTTGCAGTTATTCATGTCAGAAACACTGCTGCAAAATGTATCAGCATTTTTTATGACACAAACCTGTTTTTTTTAAAACAAAAACATTCTTTAAGACGAAAAAAAATGCATAATGAATATGTACGCTCATTAATGGCTTATTTAAATGTGCTAGCATATAGCACATTTAAATTTGCCAACTCCAGGGGTTATGATCGAGCAAGGCATGCTGGGAAAAAATTGCGCGATGAGATCGATCACCACTGGGAACGAGGTTGTGCCTCACCCTCCTCTTCATGGTATGATATCTGCTCTTCTTTCCTGACAGAAGCAACATGCTGATCATCGACGATGTCTCTCTGTTGTGGTGCTACAGTGCCCTCATCTTGTCCTCTAGTCCCAGGGTCAGACTGAGGATGTGACTCTTCCTGACGTTTGCGCAAGAGCTGCTCCCTGAACTCTCGCTGCTTCTGTAGCTGGCGGAGTTTGCGTTGCTCTCTGGTCAGATTGCCTCCTGATGATGCATTGCTATGATCAAATACATGAGATGTGAATTTCTTAAGATGATTGTTAACAACATTAACAATAATGAAGTTTTATAAAGCGCTCCTATCGATCAATAAGGAGCTCAAGGCACTAGAACAAAGACCCTTTAAGACACATTTTTAAATTCTGAATTATATGACTAACTTATGTAGTACCTTATATAAGTTTACCAGCTGCTGCAGCCACTGCTAGAAACACCAAGGAAAACCCTGTATCTTGGTAGTAAGTGTAACTAAGTTCTTTAATGTGCATTTCACAATGCCCAAAATCTACAGCAAATGTCCAATCCGAAGGTAAAGTGTCTTGCTCAAGAACACAAGTGTCAAGACCAAGACCTGTCAAGACCCCACACACTCTGATGATCAGAAACACAAAGCTTGTGTCCGGTGCACTAGGGCTCTCGGCCATGGCATATTGACTAAGCATTAAGGGACATGTGTCAAATGAAATAATTCTCAGAAACTCAAAACAGCATACCTATATTGTGTGACAATTCTGATTTTGTATTTAGCAATTCCGTTATGAATACAAAGTCTTCTTACGTTTCTGATGGCAATCCGGAATCTACAGCTTGAATAGGGTCCAAGACCTCTGTAGGATCCTCTCTTTCTCTTGTCCTGACCTGACCTTCTCCTTGGCCCTCGATGTTCACAGCTTGGCAAACTATTTCAGTGTTTCCGTCAACCTGTACATCACTGTGTCCTCCTCTATCAACCCGTTTTGTGTCTCCTGGTTTATCAAACGAGGCCCTGCGTTGTAACGCTGCAGGAATGGGTTCTCCTAAGGTGTGTAGCTTTTGCACAGTTGTTGATGTCATGTGTTGTGCTGTTGCAGTACTGCTCTGTGCTGCTGTCATATTCTGGTGCCCTGTTGCTTGAATGGGTCCGGCAGCAGAATGCTCTCGCACTGCAGCAGGCACGTGTTGTTTCACTGAAGTTTTGTGTTGTTCAGACACAAAAAGGGGCCCTGCTGGAGTTTTGTGTTGTCCCGTCGCAAGAATAGTCCCTGCCGCAGTTTTGAGTTGGCCCGACACAGCCACTGCTGTACTTGGTTTATTTGTACATGAATTGAGGCCACTGACAATGGGTAACGAAGCAGCATCGACTTTCAATTGTCTCGGTGATAGGGTTGATGTCTGTTGTTCATGTTGCCTGTTGACGGGTAAACTTTGTCTATGTGAAGATGATGGTGATACTGGAGTACGAGGTTGGTGCTTGGCTGGAAGATGACTTGAAACTGGTGTCTTGGGTGGTACAAATGATGCAGAATCATTGGTACTTTTCTTGAGTGGAACAAACTGTGAAGTCTTGGCTCCGATGTGAACAGGGGAGATCATTGGTTGTTGAGGTACAGTCTCATCCATAATGGTTCCAACTCTGGATGCGGAGTTAAAGGAGCGAGAGGGTGGTTGAAGTCCTAGAGGAGTGGCACTAGTCTGAGGTCGGTAGCGTGCTTCAAGGATCTTTTGGTCCACAGTGTTTCTCTTCATATCAGCGATACTTAATGTCTCATCAGGCTGTAACAGGAAAATCAAAGTATTTACTTACAGACACAGGACACTATTGGTAATTGTCAAAGACCTGTCTTCTCACTTGGTGTATCTCCACATATGTATAAAATAACAAACCTGTGAAAATTTAAGCTTGATTGGTCGTCGGAGTTGCAAGATAACTATGAAAGAAAAAAAACCCTTGTCACACATAGTTGTGTCTTTTCAGATGCTTGATTTTGAGACCTCAAATTCTAAATCTGAGGTCTCGAAATCATATTCGTGGAAAATTACTTTATGCGAATAATTATTTTGAGTAATTACCAATAGTGTCCGCTGCCTATAAATACTACTCAGCAATGGCTCAAAGTTGAACTAAAAAAAGAATTGGCACAATCTTCTAATGTTTCAAACATTCTTCTTCACTTTTAATTGTAGTTAACTCTGGGCAGCTACAGTTCCATAACAAAACCAATTTTCTTTTTGACATTATGTTTTGCTTCCAACAAGTGAACAAATTGATAACTTTCTATACATATTGTCAGTTTTGTAGCCATAAAGGGCGGTGCCGGGTGCGCCTGCCCTAGAATCACATTTTTGCCCAGAACTCTGGGCCAAATAGTCATTGTGCTGCCCAGCACATATTTCAAAATATTGTCCACAGTGCATTGATCTGAGACACAGCAAATGATAATGAGTATCAAATGTCAAAGAGAAAGAACACACTCAAAAGACCCAATTCAACTTATTTCATAACATGAACAGTTTGGAAACCTTGCATCTAGCTGACCTGATGATTGTAATTCAGCAAAAATGGCCCCATAATGAAAGACACTGGACACTATTGGTAATTGTCAAAGACCAGTCTTCTCACTTGGTGTATCTCAACATATGCATAAAATAACAAACCTGTGAAAATCTGAGCGTAATTGGTCATCGAAGTTGCGAGATAATAATGAAAGAAAAAAACACCATTGTAACACAAAGTTGTGTGCTTTCAGATGCTTGATTTCGAGACCTCAAATTCTAAACTTGAGGTCTCGAAATCAAATTCGTGGAAAATTACTTCTTTCTGGAAAACTACATTACCAGAGATGCCAACATTGATTTTTAAAAAAGAGTAGCATCTCCCAAATGTTTAGGGCGAGCGCAGCTTGGGCTCCCTATACCGATCTTTCTATTACTCTCTACAATGCTAATTAGCTCATTTTCAGGCATTGTTGTGAAATAACAATTACCTGTATGCATCAACAGAACAGCTACAAATGTTTATAGTGGCCAGTGAAAAAAAAATTGAAAAAACCCTGATTTCCCTCATCTTCTGACTATGTTTCAAAAATAAATGTGTCATAAAAAAAGGTGGCCTTACTTAAATGTAACATAAAAAAGGGTGGTCTTCCTTAAATGTTTTTGTTTTAATGATCAGAAACGCCACAACAAGCTATTGGGAGAGAGAGAAAAAAAAAATAAAAAATAAAAAAACGTGTCCGGATTTTGGGCAAAAAATACGTGTCCGTATTTTGGGCATTGTCTGGACATCGACGCTACAATTACTGGTAGGAAAACATGGAAACTGTCTAGCTTAGACCTCACAGGCCACTCAGTTGAAGGTATTTTTGTTCAGATGGTCTCCTTTTTTTGTCGCCATTATTTCGTACTTTTTTTGCCAAGCTTCGATGAAGTACATGTACAGCCAGCGTGGGCACAATAATAGTGGATACATGAGGAATGAGGTTACTGTGACACGTTAGCTCACACACAACCTCATTCCCCACGCACGTGTGCACTATTCCCCATCGTGTAATAGAGATCAATGGGTACGATCTTGCAGAAATGCACTAGCGTAAAAAATGCACACTCAGCCGGCCAGCCAGCGGGGGAGGGCACGCAACAATCATTATGTCGAGTACATTGTTCGAGTGAATTCGCCGCTATTATTCAACACTGCGTTCTAAAATTAAAAGTGTTTATTTCTTTTCTGTTACAATTGTTTTGATATTTTTCTTAATTTTTATTTCCACTTAATAGTTCATTAGTTGTTTGCATGTATTGTACGATGTAATAAAATTATATTGGGCGGCTTGTTTAGCGTGTTTTATTGAGTATTATCGTAGCGTCGTAGTCACGGCTCGAAATCGTATTTGCTACGCCCAAATCGTGTATGTTGGTATCTCTGCATTACTTCAGAGGGAGCCGTTTCTCACAGTGTTTTATACTATCAACCTCTCCCCATTACTTGTTACCAAATAAGGTTTTACGCTTATAATTATTTTGAATAATTTCCAATAGTGTCCACTGCCTTTAAACAAAAAATAATGTTGTTGATCCGCTCGCCCTTGGTGGACTTGAAAAAAAAATTGATTTATTGCCCACCACTAAAACTTGCCTAGCTTTAACCCTGCACATTGTCTATACTCACTGGTTTAGGAGCTTTACCAATACATCTTAGATACACTTTGTTATTCAGACAGTTGCCAAGTCCGTTTCCGAAACTCCTGCAGTAGAACAAAAATCAGCATTAACTGGTTATATTACCAAGGAAACAAAATATAAACTTGATGTCATTTCTTTCACAGTGTCAAATTGAAACGTTCATTTTGTTTCTCTTTTTTGGAGAGAGATGGAATTTATTTGACCAAGAAAAAAAAAGAAAAAAAATTACAAAAGAAACAAAAACAAGAAGATGAACAAAAAGAAGTAGGCCCTAATAAAATAAATTAAATAAAAAGTAAACAATAGAAGAAAAAAAGGTAGATCCGTGATAAATAATTTAAAAAAATTGGGGGGAAAGAAAATTAATATGAAGTAAATAACTAAATAAATAAATAAATAGATACAATTATGCACTTTCCTTTTTAAAGACATTGGACACTATTGGTTATTGTCTAAGACCAGTCTTCTCACTTGGTGTATCTCAACATATATGCATAAAATAAAAAACCTGTGAAAATTTGAGCTCAATTGGTTGTCGAAGTTGCGAGATAATAATGAAAGAAAAAACACCCTTGTCGTACGAAGTGTGCTTCAGATGCCTGATTTTGAGACCTCAATTTCTAAATCTGAGGTCTCAAAATCAAATTTGTGGAAAATTGCTTCTTTCTCGAAAACTATGTCACTTCAGAGGGAGCCGTTTCTCACAATGTTTTATACTATCAACAGCTCCCCATTACTCGTAAACCAAGTGAGGTTTTATGCTGATAATTATTTTGAGTAATTACCAATAGTGTCCACTGCCTTTAAAGAACATCTTAAATAGTCTTGTAGAATGATAAAGATCTGTTGGTGATGGGAGACACTTACTTGAGAGCTCTCTTCAAGCCATCAGTGACAGCCTCCTTCCTGGCTTTCTCAATGGATAATGCCTTGGATCTCATCCCTTCACTTACTCCATACCCGACGTCCTCATGAAACACACCATCCTACCGAGAAAGACATCACCCAAAAATCTAAATAATAATTAACAGGCATTTCTGAAGGCAAGAATGTTAGATATTCTATATTTTAGACTCTCATATGGTAGCATACAATGTAGTCAATGCTCCTATTTCACTATGTGACCATAACCAAATGCAGTTTTTTGTTGTTGAAACTGTGACAGCCTGTCAAATGATATGGTGTGGTGATGAATGCATCTACACAGTACACAGTCATCCCTCCTACTATCTGACCATACAATATCATCCACTGTACTGTTGAAAGATAGGTTAACTATGCCAGCCTTCAATATGATACCATAGCCTGGGGTAAACTCATCTACACGTACAGTAAACTCTGAGCACAGTTGTGCCACTATACACAACTTGTAATGGCTTCAAATGGTTGGTCAACTCGCTGGTCAAGGAGAAGGAGAGTGTTAAAAAATCAAAGTCAAGGAAGTTTCAGCTACCTTTAGTTGCACCTTTACAAAAGCGCTAACACCAACAAAGTACTTGGAGCCGGCTTGGTCGACAAAGTCTGCAGTAGAAGAAAATTTACAATGTATATAAGGGAGACAGCTTTTATTATAAATTCATTATGCAGGTAGTTGCAAGTACCGCAGTTGTGAAGGTGTGGGGAGAACTTGAAACTTTTATAAAGTCCATACAAGGAAAAACGTATCTCGGTGTTCAGTTAACATTGGGGGGGGGGGGGTATTTTGGAGGATGGGAGGTCTATCGTCTAAAGACTAAAATGTAGTAGAAAAAGGTGTGCGCTCTCTCTGATGCCTTGTTTAAAAAAAAGATTAAACAGGAATTTATATTGGAGGGACCAGTCTATTTTCAATACAACATCATGGAATCCAGACAACTTGTTTGAAAAACAATGACAATTATTCTAAAAGATAGCAGGTACCAAACAATACCTATGTTTTGATGCGTGACAGAGTGAGACCATCCGTTAAAGCCGAACATTTCATTTGCTAAGCTGATCAGACGCCATCCTTCAATGTACGCAAGCTGTGGTTAAGATAACACAAATTTTTAACACATCATGATTACACAGAAATTCACAGAAGTAAGGGGCAAGGATTAGATTGTATACAAATTTAAAATCATGGAAACTGGACAGACGTTTCCTGCTTGGTGTGTAGATAAAGCACCAGAATTTAAAGGTTTACTTTATATTGTAGAGGTTTATATAATTTTGTTGTAAAACTCGCTGTACAGGCCTGTATGCTTCGTTTTTAAAAGGTCAAGGGCACCAAGGCATTTTCTCCTTGGCAAAGGGCACCCTATGAGGAAATTGTAATTTTCTACGGTAGCATTTCCATGGCACCAAGGCAATGACCAGGGGCCGATTTCACACAGATCTAAAATTGATCGTAACTGCAAATCAATCGTAGTTGCTTAGTAAAGTGTGATGTCACAATACAAATCACTATGGTGATACTGAAAATTTGTGTTGCGATGAATTTTATTGCTTTGTGAAATCGGCCCAGGGGGCATGGAGGCAATCGCCTTTGTTGCCCACAGGAAGTATTAGGCCTGCATGCGTCTGATGGTTTTGCCAGAACAAGGGCAAAGTCTTTCATCTATGTGATGGCAAGTTTGCGTCTTCCAAGCACACACTTTATTAGACAAATTCTGTTGAAATTGGGAAAAGGCATCAACTAGAATCTATTTCTCACAAGTGCCAATTGTACACACTCTATATCTGTAGCTTTACCATTGGATCAAGTTTACACTTGCACACTGTATGCATTTTCAGTGAAACATGTAAATTGGTTTGGATAGTGAAACAACTGGTCCAACAATCTATTAACTGATAAGAGTTTATATTTTAAGTATCAAATTGTACATTCAAAACTTAATAACATAATTTATAAACCCTGTGAAGAAATGTACGATGGCGATTACAATTGCTTTTTAAATAAAATGGAAGGAGACTTCTAAGTCTCTCAGTCAGGGACAAAGCACATGAAATAAATAAAATGCAAGAAAAGACAGAACATTTATAAAAACTGGAACATGTTGGAGATTTTATGGCATTGATATAGCTCAAATACAATAACACAAGGGCCTAACTTAGTGGTTTAATCTAATATTTATTTTTACTTATTGGCGTCTTCTTATATAATGTTCCTTTGTACCCCGCGGTGGTGCAATTTTTTTGTTTTTTTATCTGTGCTATTTTTATCAATATTGTTATCTTGTGATGCCACATTATTCAGCTTCGTGCTGCCAGTTGGTTTTTTAATAAAAATGAATGAATGAATGAATGAATAACTGATTCAACAGATTCAACTGATTGAGGTAGTTTTTGAATACTTTACTTACTCTGCAGTACAAACTTACACTACAGTGAGCACATACACGAAATAATGTATGCAGTTCAAACCTACCTTTTGACCTCCTGCTCCCGACCTTTGACTGATGAACTCTGGCCCTAACCTCTGTCTCAGAGCTCCTTGTATGGCTGCATGCTCCTCCTGACTGAAATTAACCTACATTTTTTACAAAAGAAAACAGAAAAATTATTGACAAATAAAGACAGCAGCGCTTGTGTCATATGGTAATACTTTGTCATCAGAGCAGATCATGATGGAGTCTTACATGTATAGGGTATTTAGTTACAATTATATACACTTACCCTATTTCTGAGTCTGGGCGGAATTAAGCTTCATTTGGCGGCGCTGGTCAGCTTTGACTTCATTCAAATATTTAGGATTCGGATCATCTCGTACCCCAAGTCAATTCGTACCCAAGTCAACTCGTACCCAAGTCATCTCGTACCCAAGTCAACTCTTACCCGAGTCAACTCGTACCCAAGTCAACTCATACCCAAATAAATTTTTACTAACTTTTGGAGTTTCAACTCATACTGATAAATATTGTGGTTTATTTAATTTTTGTTATGTAAATCATACATTTTTTTATTCATTGTTGTAATGATTTCTTTTTTTCATGTTGCAGATACATGTAAAAAGATAATCAGAACATACGCAGATGAATCAATTGAATACATTTTTATCATGAAATTTTCTAATGGGAACCCTTTAACAAGAAAAACATGGAACGTTTGCGTACTATACATTGTATGTTTTTATATTGAATGAGTTTGTTTTTAAGCAAAAAAGAGAAGAACTTAAAAAAAGTTAACCCTTTTTATGTCTCATATGTCTTTATAAGCACCAAACACCGAAAAAAAGAAAAAAGAGAAAAAAGGCATAAGAGAGATGAAATCTAGCATTATTTAAAACGTAATTCGTGAGAAGGTATTATTTTTAATAAAAGTGAGTAGAACATCAATTTTATTTCCCGTCGCTTATAAAATCACGCCGCACGGATTCTCCGTATCGGCATACAACAGACGTTATACGGTACGAGTTGACTTGGGTACGAGTTGACCTGGGTACGAGTTGACTTGGGTACGAGTTGACTTGGGTATAATATTTTGGGTACGAGTTGACTTGGGTACGAGTTGACCTGTTTCGAAATATTTAAGATCTCACAAATACAATTACTGAGCTACTATTTATATTTAATTATTAAGAGATATTACTTTGTACCCTAATGGTGTCCTCCAGCTGAAAGGCTGCTGTATAGGAGTAGTGTACTACCAATTCAGTTTCCAGTCAGCCTTTGGACATCCATAATAAATTAACCTTAATAAATACTACGACTATATAAGTTAGAGAGATACAACCTGTCTGTACCAAAAGCTGGAGAAGAGTGAGAGTCACTTATTGTCTGCATTTGCTTTTATTTGGCTATGTACACTAAGGAAAAAGATTAGGGCCTGCTCAATAGGCAAACACAAAAGAGCTTGCAATAGGCCTTTATACTACACTGGGGGGGGGGGGGGGGGTTTGGAGTTCATTGTTCACCATTTACAGCTGACATTCCCAACTGGTCATATACAATAGGGGAATGGTAAAAGTCTCCAGTGCGAGCACAAAAAGCTAACACATGCTTGGCAGCTGTTGTTAATGGAATTCACTACAGTCCTACACATGTAAGAAATATATCAGAATTACAGTTCACTTAACTTAGGCCTAGCAGTTATCTTTATAAAGGCCTATTGCAATTCAGTTTTTTAACTGCGAGTCATGTTTTAAAGACCATTTTTGAATTGAATTGAATTGATTTGAATAGACACTATTGTTAATTGCTATGAAATGGATTTGCAATCCGTTTAGAACGAATTAGTAATCCATTCGCACAGTTTAACTAATGTCGTGGCCCTCCGCCATCTCACGCCTTGGCTAAACTGTCGTCTAGTGTCGAATGGATTGCTATTTATTTAATTTGTTAGACAGATTATTATTAATTATTAATCCATGCGAACGAACGGTTGCAAACGGTTTAGTAATCCGTTTGAACCAATTGATCCCCTCCCCCCCCCCCCCCGGGCTCCGTACACAACAACACACAAAAAGACAACACTCAAAAATTACTAATAATAAATACTAGCTGTACGTAGTCAATACATTCTAAAACACTTATGAAATTAAGTCCAAACCTGTCCAAAGCATGTAGGATAGTTATTCTTCTCATTTGCTGTTGATGTCATCGTCATCTTTACACTAAGTTTGAAACAAAACCAGCTCTATGAAGTACGTTCTGTCACTTTGTCAGTGGCAGAAAGATCGTTAAATTCACCGCCATTGTTATTTGTTGGCTATTTTTGAACAATAGAGGTCGCACTTTACTTTAATAATAAGTGAATAGCAGATTCTCCAGCATGCAGCACACATTTGACAAAAAAATCTTGGATTAATGGTGAGATTTGATACATTTCAACGTATAATCAAATCAAGTTAATCGATTAAGAGTATATACTTTTCAGTAAAGCTAATGGTGATTGATGTACCTGCTCTGTTTTAGATGTGGGACAGAAAGTTGACGGTGAACAATCGCATCGGTCACACATCCATCCATACAAAACTACATATAGCGCGTAACCGGGGGTTTTCAATGTATTTGTTGAACATGGAGACTGGCACTGTGTGAAAAGCTCTTGGAACACTGCAATTTGCAAGTGCAAAGCCCCTTCTTCTTGAATCTTGTCATGTCAGGATATCACACCAAGGTTAATTAAGAAGAGCAAAGAAATGTGCAGTGTAACTACTATTTATTTTATAATTTAAATTAGTACTAAAATTTGTAAAAAGTGGTTTACAATACTCAATACAATTGAATCTTGTATGTATTAATGCAGGGCTGTATGCTTCGTTTTTGATAGAGCAAGGGCACCAAGGCATTTTCTTCTTGGTAAAGGGCACCCTATGAAGAAATTGCAAATTTGTACTGGAGCATTTCTAGGGCACCAAGGCAATGACCAGGGGACACGAAGGGCAATCGCCTTCGTTGCCTCCGTGAAGTATCAGGCCTGTTAATGAATTTTGAAAATGAAATACTGTCGTCATCACTTTCTTCATTTTAGTTAAACCATGGAGGTTAAAGAATTAATTAAACTGAGTTATTCCAAATTAATAAGCAAACCTACAAAATAAACTGAACCTCTTTTTGATTGATAGTTTTCAAAAATCACCAACCTTTCTATTGTGCGACTTTATCTATGTGGTGTGTGCGATTTTGTAAGTGGGCTTTTTTGTATAGTCGGGCGACTTTGAGGGGGGGGGGTTTCTTTGTAGTGGACAAGTCCTAGGGACTAGCTTCTGGAACAATGTTGCTTAAATTAACTATGTGTGTATATACACATAGTTAATGTAAGCAACATTATATAAAGGAATCAATATGAATACAATACAAATTGTATCATCAGCAGCGATCAGTAGCCGTTCACTTTCAAACTTACCAATCCTGTTCTTTGTCTTTTGAAGAGAGTGGACTTTCTCAACTTAAAACAGAAGAGGATTATACTTTGATCTTGACCCAGTGACTGGGGTGCTAGATTCCTTTTTTCAAAATTTTGTCATTATCTAGATGACCGATAATGTCAAAAGTTCGAAAAAAAGGAACCTAGCGCCCCAGTCACTGGGTCTAACTTTGATTGTTTTTTTCTTCTTTCGTCTTCTTACAGATTTTCTTTTTCCTGAACTAGCGTGTGCGACAAAAGGTGAGAGTGTTGAAACATGGAGAAGCATTCTGACATCTACCCTCATCCATTCCCCAATCATCATCTCAAATGGGATCATAAGGTACGTCTCATCAGACATCGGCTTGAATCTTCCTCATTACATCAAACTCAACACTAAATATATTGTTTTTGACAGTTTCAAAGATTGGTGAATTACATTAGTTGGTTTATCAAGTGTGGTTCAAGCATGTGTGTTGAGTTAGAAATAGACCGCCATGGTTTTATAGTGTTAACTTGATTAGTTCAGAAATTGTCTAATAAAGTTTGCATTGAAGCAAATTGGTGCTGAAATCTTTGATGGAATAGTTTATAAACAAAAGATGAGGCCAAGCAGTCTAATCTTTATACTCTGACAGGATTGCGAGTTTGATGTTTTGTGCAAAATCACTTTATTGAAAACATTTTTTGGAAGCTCTGGTTCACACAAGCATGCTAATAATGAAACCTTAGAAGAGCCCTGTGTTGTGTGTATTACCATGCATTTAAAGCTGTAAAAAAACACTTCACCTTCTTTTTAATAACATTACAGTTAACAATTGTAGAAACAAGGAGTGCAGTCAGACACAAGGTTAAAGCCGACTGCCCAAACATTAGTTTGGTCACAACTACTAGGAACTATCACCAAGGTCATTAAAAGGTCACTGGTGTGTTGTAACCAATACATGTACATTTCATTATAATTAGGGCTTATTTAATTGGCCTTGCCAATCAATACACTCTCAATACACAGTCCTAAAATTGGGTCAATTAAATTTGTCCAAGACAGTGTTGGGGTTAACAAGGAAACAAAAGGGTGCACATAAATGATAGATGTATTCAAATACGGTTTTTTTTCTTCTTCTTTTTTCTATCAGCTTAATCTGATTGGGGAGAAAGTGGTGGATCCAATGATTCACTGCTGTGAGAAATGCACAATGCCGATATTGAGCTACGGTCGAATGGTGAGTATCTTTCAAAAAGGGGGACTGTCACCATCACGATAATAGCAGTTCTCTTGCTCTGCATGGTTTTATGATCTCTAATCTTATAAGAGATGTTAAATTTGCATCGGGGATAAAGAATATTAATTTTGGATTTTTACCCGTACGCCGATGTGTGTTAGCACTGTATACTCCGTACTTTCCCGAGTCCTATGAAAAAAAATCACAGGCATGTTACTTGGGTGGGATTCGAACCACGACCCTTGCAATTCTAGAGCAGTGTCTTACCAACTAGACTACCGAGGTTGCCCGGTAGCTAGAGGCAATTCGAATCCTATGTTTTGGCAGCGGGTACCCCATTGATATAAGAGATATTAAATTTGCATCGGGGGTAAAAAATATTAATTTTGGTTTTTACCCATACACAGATGTGTGTTAGCACTGTATACTCAGTACTTTCCCGACTCCTGTGAAAAAATATCACAGGCATGTTACTCGGTTGGGATTCGAACCCAAGACCTTTGCAATTCTAGATCAGGGACTGACCAACTAGACTACCGAGGTTGCCCGGTAATCTTGTTTTCCCAAGTGCGTGCACCCTGTGTAGATCTGATAGTGCTGGTGCAAACTTGCAGTATTTTGCCGAGAGTTTATAACTCCATGCACGGCCTCACTGTCTCACGCCAACTATGATCATGACGATATTCCCCTTTAATTAAGAAGAGTACCCAAGAGCTGCCAACTCTACAAATTCTGAAATTCATGAAAAAAAGAACTAATCTTTCCATTTTCTAATAAAAGATTTCTGATGAACAAATTTGAAAATCTCCATGATGACTGGAAATCTTTTCTTTGTTATGTTGAATGTAATTCTAAACCTCTCCGCGTTTGTTGTACAAATTTTCACTGATTGTAAGATGCAAATGTCGGCAATGCTGGGTACCCATTGGTGGAGTGTTATGGCACAGAAAAATACTTCGCATTAAGTTTACTACTATTATTTGACAGAACTTATGTTGTTCCATTGGATTTCAGATTCCCTGCAAGCATGTGTTTTGCTTTGACTGTGCTAAAGCCACTGACAAGAGCTGCCTAAGGTTAGTACGTCACTCTGTTAATTAGTAGGCACCCTGCTAGAATGCATCAAAGCCCAGAACCGTTAAAATTAAAACTACCTAAAGCTAAATGCAGCGCTACATAAACAGAGGTTTCTATAAAACTGGTTCAATAATGAATTCAAATATTTTTCAAATAGTATTTGCAGTGCCTAGACTGTGGGATTTGAGTCATCTGCTAAATGTCGCACAATGCAGCAACCAATACTATTGATGCATTTTGTTGCATCTAGCTGGTGTACAGTTTGAAATCTTCAACATGCATTCCTACAGTTGTACATCATTAAGGCTATAATAGAGTTTAGATATTTTTGCCCAACAGCTATGTAGGATTTTTTTGATAAATAATTTCTTATTGAAAGCTTGCTTTTAAAACTTGGGTTTTGGTCGCAATAAATCCCGGTTCGTACCTCCAGCGACAGGCGAAGGCCAAGTCAATTTTGACGTCTTCGCTGTGAATGTTTTCGCAAGTGTTGAGCACATCTCAGCCCTTCTGAAGTTTTTTCCCAAATTTGTGATGTCAACATTTTTATCGCATTTACATTTGAACCGGGCCTAAGAGAAGAAGTTTGTTAAATCATGTTCCTGTAGTTTGATAAAGTTTGTGTCTCACTTCTTTCTGAACAGGTGTGGTGACAGTGTCCAACGAATTGAACAGTCTCCATTAGGTGGCATCTTCATCTGCACCTATGGGGGCTCCAAGCATAGCCCAGGTGGCTGCAGACGGACTTATCTTTCTCAACGAGACCTTCAAGCTCACATTAACCATCGTCATAACAGACACTCCTCATCAAGCTCATCCAGTACTCAACCATCGAGTGAGCAACCAACTCGCCATGAGCGTCCTATCGGGGAGGATCCTCGCACACGCTACACAACACCCCAGGAGACCTACAGCACCCCAGGAGCCCCGCAGCATCTCCACGAACGCATGCCCTACGAGGCGGAACCTGCTGATATACCCGTTTCACCAAACCCCCACAGCGAGTACGGGATTGAGCGGGTTCAAGTCCGGAAGTCCAATCTGATCACGGTGCCCCTTCAGGAAGAAAAGAACTACAGCGGGAATATCCACGAGCAGGCGCCCCCTCCACCTCAACAGGCACATCAACCACACCAGCTACCCCCATCTGCTGTGACATACACAGGGCAGCAACCACTGCCTCAGCATCAGGTCCCAGGCCCACCACCGCCCCCTCCTCAGTCCCCTTTATACCCAGCTCAGGGTGTCCTACCCCCTATGGTCCATCAGCCACCACCTATGTCCTACGCTGTAGTCACACCCCAGTCGGTTATGACAGTCTCTCATTCAGTTCACCAAGCACCCCCATCAGTCCAGCCTGCTCCTTACTCCTCGGTCCATGTCCCACCCGTTCCTTCACCCGTATCCATTCCTGGAACAGTGCCAATGTACAGTACTGCATCTCAACCCCACTACACTTCGACCACACCCGAGCAGAGCCCGTCGTTTCAAAGCCCAGTCGCACCCCCTACATCCGGGCAGAACTGGGTAACCGGGGTGTCCATACCTCCACAGAGTATGGTGGGGATGCCACCCATTATACCCGGTATGTCACCCCAGACTGCAGGTGTCGGGGCAGATTTAGGCCCACCACCTTCCAGGGGACCCCCACCCGATGCTGTTAGGTACAGACCTCCATACTACCAGTAATCAAATTAAGTAAAACTACTAATTATAAATTGTACATGATTAAACAGTAGGAGTGCTTCATTACAGTTGTCAACAGCTTTTTGGGGGTTAGAAACCCCCCAAAATAAATGTAGGTTTTGAACTGCCTTACGCAAATCTTAGTGGTCTAGTTGGTATTTAAATACACCTGCTCTAGAATGGCAAAGGTCGTTGTTTAAAGAACTCGGGGAAAGTACCGAGTATACAGTGCTAACACATATCTGTGAAAGAGTAAAAACCAAAGTTAAAAAACCTACACGCTTATTTGTTAAATATCAAAATAAATGACAAGTTTCTGTTTGCTGGTCAACTGCTATAATTTATATTTTGTGGAGCAGCTTTATCCTCCCCATTCCCTTTGTTTTTAACTAAAAACCTTCAAAATCATCCACTGCTGTTTTAGTGAAAATTTGCCAGTCTGCAACATGATATAACTTGTGGTTTATGTATCAAAAGTACACAGTCAACCATCCTAATGTCTTACTATTCAGTACAATTCACTGTGGTTTTGAGTTATAGATAAACAATGCATTCACAGGAGCCAAGTGTTAATAAATTATGTTAGCAAATCTTTCTGAAAAAGTGAAGGATTTTTGTTTGCTCGATTTCAAGAAATAATTGTATGAGGATTTTTTTCTTCAAAATCGATTTGTTTTGTTTTTTTTTGTTTTTTTTTGGGGGGGGGGAGTGTTTGAGAAATTTTATTTGAAAAATGTCAGTAATTTGATTAGAAATGAACTTATTAAACCAACACTGATCTTGTTAATGATAGTTAATGTGTCATTTGAATAATGTGTTCATAGTCACTGGATATTTACTTGTTTTTTTTGTCAGCCAGGCATGGGCAGGTCTGGACTTTCATTCATGAAAGGGCAAAGCCAATTTTATTTTGCAAAAGGTACTTCCGCCTTTGGAAAATCTATGGGAAACTTTTGGCGGCCAGGGCTCAATTTCATAGAGCTGCAAAGCACAAAAATTTGCTTAGCATGAAAATTTTGCCTCGATTAAAACAGGATTACCAACCAAATTTCCATGTGATTTTCAGGATAATCAAACAACAGCTGAATACTAGTAACGAGCAATATGTAACAAATGGAAATTTGGTTGGTAAACCTGTTTTTATCGAGGCAGAAATTTCATGCTTAGAAAACTGTTGTGCTTAGCAGCTCTATGAAATCTGACCCAGGGCAATTGATGTCATGGCCTCCGTGTCCTCTGTGTAATCATAGGCCTGCTGCCCAGAGAAGACTTGTTAACCAATTAGATATAAACCGAGCGTCTGCCTTTCACTTATTTTCTTTTGGACCCCATCTCCAAATTAACTGCGGTACCCGCTGCCAAAAGATTCAAACTGCCTCTAGCTACCGGCAACCTCGGTAGTCTAGTTGGTAAGACACTGCTTGAGAATTGCAAGGGTCATGGGTTCGAATCCCACCCGAGTAATATGCCTGTGATATTTTTTTCACGGGACTCGGGAAAGTACTGAGTATACAGTGCTAACACACATCGATGAATGGGTAAAAACCAAAAATATGATATTTAAAATTAATTAATAATTAAAGTAAAAGAAAAATATATTCCTTCTCTGCAAAATTGCCTAAAGTTTCCCTTTTTTAATCGATTTAGAAAGAGAATAAAAAACAATACGACATTGGCAATAATAAACGATCGCTGCAAGATATGCGAAGAGATTTCCTATGGGGCATGTACGAGTAGGATTCTAATCGATAGATCGCGCGCATCCAATTGCTGCAAGATATGCGAAGAGATTTCCTGTGGTACATGTACGAGTAGGATTCTACTCTACTTATACTCTACTCACTATATAATGTATATATAACTGGTACTCTTCACGTCGCTGTGTTAAGCCAACGCAAATCGCACGCCCTCTTGTGTTCACCGGTATGGTACCCTGTCTCATGTACAGCGAAATTAATACGAACAACCGGAAGTGGTACAAACTATTACCATGTCATTGATGAGGAATGGGGAAATCCCTGTTTGGCAGAGGAAATTTCGAAATATAGAGTTATCGTGTGGGTTCTCTATTGTTATTTATATTAATTTTTTCACTGGGTCAGCAGGTATTTTGCTTGGGATTTTCCTATTGCGTGACACCCTCGATATTTTTGGAACGATGCAATAATCAGACGTTGAGATTGCAAAGAAGACCCTCTAGCTAGTTCTGCCCAAATTCGGATTATATTTATCTGTCAGTCAGTCGCAACACTGTTTACTTCTATAAACGTAGTCGTACGATTCGAATGCGATACTTGATCAGCCAATAGTTTGTTGCATGGATGGTTTTGTAGTATTTGCAAGGTAAAATCAAAACTCACAAGAGGTAAGTTACCCCCAATTTTTCTTTCTCTAAGGTTTTCTTAAATTCCTTTCTCCATCATCATGTCCATGATCATCATATTAAATTAATAATAAATAATAATTAATAATTAATAATTAATTATTATGGCTAGTATATAGGCTAGAGTAGTACGTACTAGTAGTAGTAGTAGTAGTAGTATAGTAGTAGTAGATGCATTGCCATTGCATTGCTACTGCTTGCTGTTGCATTTTTGACGGCACGGACCACGGGGTCTGTACTGTTTGTATGATTGTTCATTGACTTTGTTGTAGAAAACCACAGCGGTACATTTGACAACCGGTGGGTATTTTATTTTAAAAAGTTATTAATAATATTTTTATTATTAAATTATACTACCTATGAGTTATGACCTAGGACTCCGGAGTAGGTAGTAATTATTGTGTGCGTTAGTTAGTAATTCCACGGTAATTCAAACTGGGGCTCCGTGTATATTCATTTAATTAAAAACAAAATTGACATTTGCAGAGAGCCCAGCATGCCCAGAGTAGTGTCACAGGGTGTGTAGTTTGGTTTGGTGGTAGGAGGGAATCCGGCACATAATTACTATTATAGCACTATAGTTTCTAGAAGTTCACACAGAGAGTCTGTAATGTTTGGAACAAACTACCAGCTGTATGTAGTTGTTCATTCTCATTCAACTAACATCTTCAAAAATGGCACCTCACCAAAAACATTGACATGTACAGTTTTGCAGGATGTTCACCACAGGATATATGGAAATATTAAGTTCATTCTCTTCTGCTCTCACATTTGACTTCGCTACTTCCATTGCATTCAGTACTTTTGCAGTAAGTTTTGTGTGAATATGGATGGGCGTTTTATAAGGCTTCATTTAGCCTTCATTGTGCAGAGCCCGAATCTACAGGTATACAGGTAAGTAGTGCTGTCCTACTCCTACATACAAACGATCACCCCTTTTTTTTTTTTCAATCCTGATTTTGTTGTCTTTTGTTTTATTCTTGATCTTTGCACTCAAAGGTAAAGGTTATAACAAACAAGGTGATGATGCCGTTACCATCAAGAGATAATCCCCCCGGTTCCAACTCATCAGCCGAGTCTGACTTTGTTATTCTCCCGAGACCCTCCCTGGGGAGTGGTAACAGTGGAGGACCCGGGAGTCAACAACACTCTGATAACCAGCAACAGCTTCGGTCTCAGTTCTCATCTCCGGCATCGCCAACAAATGGAGGAACAAACTGTGTCACGATCATGCAGTACGAACAGTTGGTGAGCACAGCACGTGCCATGAAAGAAGAGAATCAAATGTTGAAAGGTATACAATCTGAAATCTACAGCTCTCACGAGAGAGCAATTAGGCCATATCTTTACAAAAGTAAAACAAGTAGCCACTAGCTGGTTACAAGGAAACCTCACTGTTCAATTTGTTAATTTGTGTAAAGGTCAGGAAAAAGTAATGGACTACTTTGATTGTTGTACATTAGCCGGTACAGAACCAGAAGTATAAAACTACTGTACAGACTCCAGTACATTTGTTTTTACTAATGATTTAATATTGAGCTATATTTTACACCTGAAAGTGCTTCATATCAGACAAAACACTGAGACTATCTTTATAAAGGCAGTGGACACTATTGGTAATTGTCAAAGACTAGTCCCCACAGTTGGTGTATCTCAACATATGCATAAAATAACAAACCTGTGAAAATTTGAGCTCAATTGGTCATCGAACTTGCGAGATAATAATGAAAGAAAAAAACACCCATTGCACACGAAGTTGTATGCGTTTAGATGCTTGATTTCGAGACCTCAAGTTCTAAATCTGAGGTCTTGAAATCAAATTCGTGGAAAATTACTTCTTGCTCGAAAACTATCACACTTCAGAGGGAGCCGTTTCTCAAAATGTTTTTTTTTTACCATCAACCTCTCCCCATTACTCGTTACCAAGTAAGGTTTTATACTAATAAATATTTTGAGTAATTACCAATAGTGTCCACTGCCTTTAAAAGATGATTGGAGAATTGTACTGTAGTGATTAATACTGTAAAATCTCAGTTTGCATAAGGCCGACACACATATTAAGATCAAACTTTGATCTTTGTGAAATATCTGGCCCTGAACATTCAAGATTTTTTTTTTTTATCCAAAGATGTGTTGTTTTTGTTTTTCTCCAGGACAACTAACTGATATGACGAAGACCATTGAGTCACGTATTGAGGACTTTACCAAAGGGAAAAACAACTGTAAACTAGCCAAGGAGAAATTTAAGGAGCTACGACAGAGTGCTCAAGAAGAAGTCACCCGGTTAAGGAACCACATCGTCGAGTTGGAGACAGAGTTGAAAGAACACAAGAGTGGGGTATGTGTTAACACTAACCAATCCTCCCAATCTATATTCAAGGAGTTGTTTAAAATGTATTGACATTTTGGTTAATAAGGCCATACAAATATGACCATACCATATGTCCATTATGAAGGTAGAATACCATATCACTACAACAAAGAAACAGCCCCCCCTACCCCCCCCACCCAATTTTTTTTTTTTTAAAGAATCAATAAATAAATAAATCAATCAATAAATTAAAAAAATATAATTATGTTAATAAGAAAAAAATCACACAATGGGGACACACATTCTCTAGACCTTATGCATTGACGTCATCCAGCCGCCAACGAAAAACAGTGACGAAACAATCGAGACGCACAGATTTGTCCGTGCGGCGCACAGTATTGGCCAATGAACAACTTCCTTTTGACCTCTAGGTGAGGGCGCCCTACTAAAATAATGCCATGTGCATAAGGTCTATTTGGAGAAATCAGTTGATCTTTTCGTTGTAACTGTGTAGTTGAGAACCTCCCACAGACTTTATACACAAAACTTCTCGTGGAGCTAGCCAGTCTTTAGAATTCACCTATAAATACCTTTTGCGTTCCCTTTTCAGAAAACAAAGGAAGGCCCAGCAGATGCCGAAACAAAAATCAAAGCACTGGAGGAAAAGGTTGAACAGTTGGAGCAAGAGTTGAAAAGTAGTCAGGAAGAGGTATATCAAGATGTTACATCAGTGCCTTATTTACTCATTTTATAGCTCAATACAAATATAAAGCCAGCAATTTTGGTTTTTACCCATACACCTATGTGTGTTAGCGCTGTATACTCAGTACTTCCTCGAGTCCTGTGTTACTCAGGTGGGATTCTTTATGGGTTTGAATCCCACCCGAGTAGCATGCCTGTGATATTTTTTTCACAGGACTCGGGGAAGTACTGAGTATACAGTGCTAACACTCATCGGTGTATGGGTAAAAACCAAAATAAATATTCTTTATCCCCGATGCAAATTTAACATCTATAATATAAAGCCAGAAATTACAGGGAGCCCCTTAAGCCCCATGTGGCTCTGTTGCCACATGTGTTGGGGTCCGAAGACTAATGTAGTATGGGGGTCCAGAGCGGCTGCTAAATACTGGAAATGAAGTTTTAAAGACACACAGGTTCTGTTTTCTCTCCGCCAATGTAGTTGACCCTTTATTGAACTGTTGAGTGACCTAACCTGCACAATTGATATCTGATGAAGATTGTGCAGGCGGGTGATAAAATACACAAAGATACATTAATTAAACTCCTGCTTTAGTACGACAATACTTAGGACCTCTCAATATCAATTCAACTCTTAAAATCTCAATAGACACTAGACTCAGTTAACTGGGATATATTAATGGCACAGCAGTACTGGGCAATGGGGATATGAGACACAAACATACATCGTTGAGCGCCCAACTTCACTTACACCATTTTCACACAGAAATAAACACCCATTCCCCCAATGTCCAACAGAGCCATTGCCATACATACATCCGTCCATACATAGCAACGTTAACATTAACTTCTACATGTACCCGACTGCGCGTGTATGTATGTACCGCAACACAGCATAGCTTATAACGCTAACCAACGCACATGTATATCCTAAAGCGTCACCTCCAAATCTGTGACCCACACAAGTTTTCTAACTGTAAAATTACACTTTTTAGTCAATGAAACTCCCCAAAACTACAACAGAATATGAATCTATGGATATTTGCGGATGTAATGAAAATAAGCATGAGTCAATAACATTGCATTATAATGATTACAGGTAAATAAAAGTTTCAAAACTACAGATAAAGTTTGGCATCCTCACTAAACTTCAAAGGTTGCCACCCTGCATCCTCAGCGGAGAGAGAATAACTTTATACTATAACAATTGAACAATTGCTCCAATAATAAAGGAACAACTCCTCACACTATGATAGTGCCTTTTGCAAAATTTAAAATGGCCTTGCCCTCTCAAAGACAGGCATTGAATTTTGTCTTGAAGAAAGGGGCACAGTCATGTTCCTCAGGTTAGGGGTACTTCTATGTGGAAAATTAATTTTGGGGGAACTTTGCAAAGGGCACCATTGCAAAACCACAGGGCACCATGGCAATTGCTGTTGTAGCAGTGGGTTATTTTGAGGCCTGCAAAGACGAATTATATTTGTTGTCTATGAATTTAGTAACTTTCACAAATAACAACTGGATGTTTGTTTTCTACTCCCTAAAGGTCGTTGTTTCCATTGCGTCGGATAATTCTAAAGCGTCTGATACCAAAGATCAACCATCCATAGTGACACAACTCAACAATGATATTGAGGATATCCAAGCAACCCGACTGGACTTTAAGACAAAGAACGCAGATTTAGAGCAAGCGCTCCAGAAGTCTGCGGCAGATCTGAAAAATTTCAAACAGAGACTGGAACAGCTTCAGCTTGAGAAGCAAGATTTGCTCTCGCTCAATAATGAGCTGCAGACTATGGTGTCAATATACAGCAGGTCTGGTAAGAGACCGCAGGCCAACCCGTCCGTGAGAGACGCTGGTGTTGATCAAACGATGGAAGAAGTTGAATCAGAGTTCACTTTCGAGAGACCTGGAGAATCATTCTCTGGAGCTGGCGAGCAGGAGGCTGCTCAGACAAATAGAAGCAAAGGTAGCTCACCCGGGGTTGTGGCAAGCCCCACTACTGTTGTACAGAAAACAAACATAGCCCTTCAGGACGTTTTGCTTCAGCTTCAGGCAGAGCGGGAGAAAGTGACCAGTTTGATGGAAGACTTGAAGAAAGAGAGAGAGGACCGCAATAAAATTGAAACGACATTAATGGAGCAACTGAATGCGTGCAGTGGGGAGCATCACACCGCTGTGGAAAACCTGAATCATAAACACCAGGAGCAGGTGTCGGAGTTGTCTAGGAAACTGGATGAACTGGCCATTGCAAATCAGGTAGTTCAAACTTTGCGATCATGATTTATTATTGATACATGGATGCTTATCAGGTCATCACTCAACTTGACAATGGGGTCATCGAAATTGTCTGCCACTCAGGTCATTAAAATTATTGATCAAGAATTGAAATTGTTGGCCTGGTCAAAAAATATTGATCAGGTCATTAAAGCCATTGGACACTTTCGGTAAACAGTATTGTCCAAAGGCCAACACTTCGTGTATCACAACTTATATATAAAATAACAAACCTGTGAAAATTTAGGCTCAATCGGTCAAACGGAGTCGAGAGAAAATAATGGGAAAACCCACCTTTGTTTCCGCACGTTTCGCCGTGTCATGACATGTGTTTACTATAATCCGTAATTCTCGTTGCGAGAATTGATAATTGTTTTAATGTTTTCTCAAAAAGTAAAGCATTTCATGGGATAATATTTCAAGAGAAGTCTTTTACCATTACCTTCTGTAAACCCTGTGTTATTTGTAAATCTGTGAACTTTTATTTTTTTTCTGTTCCGAAAGTGTGTAATGGCTTTAAAATTGTTGATCGAGTCATTGAAATTGACAATCAGTCATTCATTTTTTTGATCAGGTTAAGTACATTGTGTTTTTTAGTTTGTTTTTACACATTGTGTATCTTTACTGTCATTGAAATTGGTGATCAGGCCATTATCCCGAAAATTGTGATTACATGAAGTTACGTTCAGGTATTTGAAACAATTGAACAGGTTATTAATACTGTTGATCAGGTCCCAGAAGAAACCTTACTGTTATTACAGGGAAAAATTCACACAACTTTGTTGCTCAATCTATCAGGCATCAAATAAACTGGAAAACAAACACTAGGGAACATTAGCACAGTTTGCAAATTGGCTGTAAATATTTCTCACTATCGGGTTCTTGGTCCCCGTTCGCCTTTTTCTCTTAGGAACCACATTACAGTCTTGAACTTAAACATCAAGTGCGGAGCCTGGTTTGTGAACTTCAAGAAAGAGAGAGTGTGTTGCAGCAGACAGAGGCCACAGCTACGGACCTTTGTGCTCAGTAAGTAGAAATTCAAATGTTTTTTTTAGTAGAACTGATGACTAAAGGTGTACACTTGGATATTTTTAAAGGTAGTTATTCAAAATAAGTGTTAGCATAAAAACTTACTTGGTAAAAACGAGTAATGGGGAGCTGTTGTTAGTATAAAACATGGTGAGAAACGGCTCCCACTAAAGTAACATAGTTTATAAGAAAGAGACCATTTCTCACTGAAATATTAGTACACTTTAGGCCTAAGCCTTTTTTAGGCATCTGAAAGCAAACAAATTTGTGCAACAAGGTTTTTTTTTTTTTCATTGTCCTCTTGAAACTTTGATGACCGATAATGCGATAACTTTTGACAGATTTGCTATGTTTGGATACACCAAGTGAGAATACTGATCTTTGGCAATAACAAAAGGTGTCTAGTGCCTTTAAACACTCATTCGCCGAGGAGCCTTGGTCAAGTGTAAAAACAAAACCACTTTCGATATGAATGTAAATCCCCAGTAAAGGCCAATCCTATCATCTATAGTAGATGTATTACACACTTCAGCAAACAATTACAAATTTCCCTTTCACTGCCTAATATTGTAATGACAATTTAACGCAGACTAATGATATCTTTACCCACATAGTCTTAAAGGGACATGCAGAGATGCCAAGTTCAGAGGCCAGCTATGCGTGAGATTTTTCGAAGCCTAACCTTTTTGTACACACGTGCGCAATATGGCAACGCATTGTCGTTATTTTTGTAGTCGGTCTGGCCCCAATGCGTGAGAAAATTGTTGTGGCGCGTGAAAGCGTAAGACAGACCCCTAATTCGCGAGTCTCACGCCTAATGAGTGAGACTTGGTAGGTCTGGACACGTTGCCTTGGATCGGTCGAGTTGGTCAATAAAAAGCGTTTAAAACCATTTGTATGAAATCGATATGGTTAGAAAGATGTTTTTAAAAGGAGAATGTGTATTTGGTTAACTGCAAATAATAATAGAAAGAAGTTATGCCCATATTGTGCATTTACATTACATAAATTATCATATTGACAAATTTCTCCAGGGACAATGTATTTCTCATTGAGGGGCTTTCCTTGTAAAGAGTAACTGTACACAGACATTATACACTATAATGTACTTGATATGTGTAGGCAGCTACTGTACACAGACATTATAAACAATATGTATAATGTGTACATGCACAGTGTGTCTGGACATACAGTCATACAAAAATTGAAGCTTCCTTTGTTATTGCTCATCCAGGGCTTAAAAGGGGATTCCCCATGCCTGCACCACATGTGGCAATCAGGATAGTGTCAGTAGTTATAATAATTCATAATAATAATAATAAAATAAGCCATATAACTAGTGTACAAGACCCTTTACCAGACGCAGCAACATGAAACACACAGCAACAAAAGATTTCATAAAGTGAACAAATGTAGGTGTGGACACTTTGTTGTAGAATTGACTCAAATAGTACACAATATTGTCTGCTAACTTTATTGTTGATTTACAGGGGGAAAAATTCTGATTGGGTGTGGACAGATTTTTTTTATTTCCCTTTCCTTATTTTCTTTCCTTACATTTAAAGGGTGTATGTACTTTCTGTAGGACAAAAAACACAATGTCCACAGATTTACACTTAACTTACACAGTTTGAAGACAATGATAGTAGAAAGTTTCCCTGAAAATATTACATGCTGCGGTGCTGTAGTTTTTGGGAAATGCGTAAAATAATGTCATGAAAATAATGTTCGTCTCATCAGACGAAAATTATTTTAAGCATTTACAAACGTATTTTCATGACATTGTTTTTAACTCATTTCTCAAAAACTACAGCACCTCAGTAAGTAATATTTGAAGGGATGCTTTCCACTATCATTATCTTCAAACCCTGTAAGTTTAATGTAAATCTATGGACATTTTGAAAAAGTACCCAAATCCTTTAAAAGTGACATTAGATGTATGCAAGTTGTTACAATTTCTTTTGGTAAACCTGTCTTGAGATAATGTTTTAGGCCTGGAATTATGTGATTCTAACCTTAATAAAGCGCCAACGTTTTCTCAATTCTTACTGGTTTTTGTTGTTTAAAAACAGTAAAACCATTTATAAAACGCATAGAACCGTGAGGTCTCACAGTTCATTTCTGTCTCTATAATGTTGTACTTTTGTCTATTTTGATAATGCAAGTAATGTATTTATCCCTTTGCTGAACTTTGACCCATGTAGAAATGAAGCCCTAAAGGCCAAGATTGCTTTGTACCACGATGAGCTTGAAGAAGTCAGGAAACAAGACACTCATATGATTGAGAGTCTACGTCAGGAGCTGATGAGACAACAGACTACTGTCCAACTAGAAAAACAGAAGGGGCTCATAGAAAGGTAGCAAATCTTAATCTTCTAATAAAGTGTAATAACAAATAGTTTTTACATGGCGCAGTTAACAATAACCGTATCAATGCGCTTAAGATTATTGTCCTTGTCACTGGGCCAATCTTTAATCTTATTCAGCTCCCTGGGTAGTACCGGTATAGAGCCCTGAGCTGCCGTGGCACTCCACTTCGCTGAGTCCCGGTGTTCGAATACACGTGAGCCTTGCACAGTTAATTGGTGTTTGCACTGTTCAATGTTCAATGAAACAAATAAAATATACCCCTATATCACTTTGTTAAATACATGTAGTTACTTTCTTCATTTTCCAATACAGAATCGACTATGAAAAGCTGAAAACTGACCATGACAAACTGAATGCTGAATACGCTGATCTGACAAGAAGGTTTACGGATATTCAGACCACCAGAAGAAAGGTATTTATTCCAAACAATTAATCCCAAACCCGCTGTTGTAGAGTAGACTTTCAGAATCGAGAGACTTCTCAGTCTTGAAAAAAACTGTCCTACCTGGGTGAGAGGTAGGAAGTTGGCCGGGATTCGCTTAATGGATCGAGGGGACTACTCGATTCTAACTTGACTACCGTGAAGTGAGTTTTTAACAGGGGTTAGGTTGCATTTCTTAAATTATTTTGCGATTGTGTCCTTACAGACGGCAAGTACAGCTGCCTTCAATGAGCTGCAGGAGGAGAGAGATAACTACTTAGCTCAAGTGATGTCAGCAGAGGAGGCAATTGGGGCAAAGAATTCCCAACTTGAGAATGTCCGACGAGAACTTGACAAAGTCCGTCGGGAGTTTGGAGAAACCAAGATCCAACTAGACACCATCCCAGTACTCGAGGCACAGGTAATAAAGTCAGAATCATCTTTGCTGTTGTGTCCAAGGTGTTTTGTAAGCTTGGGTGTGATCCCTGGCTATCTGGCAGTTAACGGTTTTATGGCTTCTGTCTGGCACTCTTGAACAAAGATATTGATACGGAAAAATAGGGCTAGATAGCAGATCGCCGACACGTAAATCCAGAGGTCATTCAAATCCGGCTTTACTCAACTTTTCTTTGTGCAACCCCAATTTAAATTAGATATCTGAACATGTATGACTTAAAGGTAGATGCATTTGTGTGCATGCAAGCAGAGGTATTTTTCATCATTATCATTTAGCGGTGGCAATCGAGATTCCATTCACACGGTCAAGCCAGAAGTGTTTATCCATCATCATGTTTGGAAGGTCGTCAATTTTAGACTGTAGGTCTACGCCTCTGTTAGGGCACGGAAGTCTCCAGTAGAACACGTCAGGTATGACCTGGTTTTTAGCACGAAAGCAGTGGCCAGCAAAAGCAGACTTTGCATTGAGCAACAGTAGCAGAGATTGGTGGAGAACGTCTCTGTAATCGTTACAATGAGACTCCTCATGATGTTGTAGCACTGACGATAATATGAGTTGGATATATCTGAAACCACCAACACCAATAATCAACACAGCTACATCCCCATTACATACAGTTTACATGACGTTTTTATTGTAATGAAGGGTGTATTGGACTTCAGGCGTTCAGTTGATTTGATGTTTTTTGGGGTTTTTTTCAGGCGGAAATCTACAAGAACGATTTTGACGCCGAGAGAGCAGCTCGCGAGAAGAGCCACACCGATATGGAATTACTGATGGTTGATATGGAGCGCCTCAGGGAGGACAACCAACGGATGCAGGAGGAGCTCGCCACTCACACCAAGGTACAACTACAGCATATGCAGAATCGTCACAGCACAGGCAGCAGTGGTGGTGGCTTCTATAATACCATCGTGCGCCCCTTCGTCAGCCCCCGCATCGGCAGCAGGCTCTCTGCTACTGATCCTCTACCAGAAACAGATTCTGATTTTGTAGGACTGGATGTAAGCCAAGTCGGGGACCGAGTCTTCGATGAAGCTGGGACCAGAGTTGTAAGTCAAATGCCCTATTTCACTCCATGGTTATAAAGAATCTTGAAAAAAAAAATTACAGTTGTAGTTTTGTGTGAATAAAATACTCATTAAAATACTCAATGTATTTTTCTTTGTTAAGAACAGATAATTGCAAGTTCAGTCTTATGGGTTCGCCATGTAATGGCTTGTTAGATATGGATAGCCATCATTGCTGATGTGCAATCTCGGGGAAATCTGTGCTCCGCAACACAGTGTACTCTGCTCATCAGAGAGCTGGGCGAAATTTGTTAGTTGAGGGCTGTGGCCCGCCCGGCACTGCCCATCATGACTACAATACCGTTACAATGTATGGATCAGTTTCATGTAAATTGTGCAAGCATTTAGTGCATTTTTTTGTAACCATTTTGTTTCTATTTCTTGACAGGACCATCGAATGTCAGCCTCGAATCACCCACCATCCTCCTCAGCTATCATCCGATGCCCTAAATGCCAAGATGAATTCCCAGACATTGATACTCTACAGATTCATATGCTGGACTGTATCAATTAGATGTCAGAGATAAAAACTCATTAGTGGTATCGAGCCAGGTATGTGGCAGAGGGTGGTCCCCGTACTCTAACACTCTTTTCCCGAGACTCACAGGACACAATAGGAAGGGGGGTACAACAAGCTGTTTATAACGGTGATGGGGTCCTCACCTAAAAGCTCAACTAGGAAATCGAGGGTGACGAATTCTGAAAAAAAATTAAGTTAAGTTCAAGCTGATATATAAGATCTCTGTATTTACGCTATTTGTTTACTATTTCTTTTTTCGAGGGGGGGGGGGTTTAAAAATTGTGTACGTTGTCAAGACATGAGAGAGAAACACCGAAGAAATTAAGAACAAAACCTTACCCGATGAACTGAAGCCAAGCTTTGTAAAAAATGTCATAGTATGGCAATTAATTCACACTTTATTATTAGAAGACCTACATGTACATGGCAAATCATTCTAAACACGATGTAGTTGGTTGTAAGGTTGGTACATACATACTGTAATTGAGTTTGCTTATTTCATCTTTTTAACTTTGTGTAAGCGTATCAGGCAAACATAGAAAATACAAACAGTATGCACAAATACATCTTTTGCACATCAAATAGGCTTACAAGTGCTGTCATATTGTAGTTGAATGCAACTCGGGGCATATTAAATTCAAAATAAGAATAAACGCAAACCAATTTGTTTCTTTTCTAATTTCTGGCGGTCGGAGAGGAGGTAAGGCACTGCCCCTGACTACAACATTATCAATCCATGGGGATTCGATATACAATGTATTGACTTTTTCCCAGGTGAAAATTTCATATTTTGCTATACATTTAATATAATTTGTACATATGTACGTGTGAATACGTTGTATGTGAAACAAGCATTTATACACTGATTGTTGAAATGTTTTGTATATTTGTTTATGTATCAATCTCATTTTCTACACAAACTAGCTCAATTACTTTTTAAGATTTTCTTGTTAATTATTGTAATTAACTGTACATAGAATCAGAAGAGTATTAAGTAGGAAATCAGAAGATAATAACTTTGCAAACATGCAGACGAAAAAAACAGACGCCAAAACAAGTATTTGACTTGAACATGTAAGTAAAAGTGGCCCATTTATAGAACACCTTTGTGCAAAACGTTACAATATGGCCCTAATGAGAAACTAAACCATATATCCAAAGTGCATGTTCGAGGTCGCACAATGTGGCCTGGCACATAACACCGTATTGAATACGACGTCACCGTTCAAATATCTGCCCTACAACATGGCGTCTGTGTGCATGTGCGTGCGTGCATGTGCCGTAGAAATCAAACCGGGAATGCTACGTGATGCGTGCTTCATTGATGTGTGCGTTTGGACGCAGATACGGTTCGCCCTACAAGATGGCGGCTTTCATAGCAGCAATGGGGTTATTCCATACGGTCTATTTGACAACTCAATTGATGGTTGAGTGCTGTGGTGCACACAGGCTCAAGCTCTAGTGTTTTCAGAGTGGACTTGGGTGGTGTAGAGGTTTCTTTCCTCGTCTGTCTAGGACCTTGGTTCCAATCTCGCAGGGGCATTGTTTACCTTGGGTTTTCAGTCCCTTTCTGTGTGAGTGGGTTTTCCAAAGAACAATTGTTCGCATATTTATGATTCCCTAAACAATGCACAGTACCCTAATCATCTGATGTGTCACGTTTTAACAACAAATACATCGGATGTACAAAAAAGCGTAATGTATCATGAAGAGGAAGAACATGTACCATCATCATGCTGCACCTTTCAGTTCAGTGGTGGTGTCATGGGGTGCAAAAAGGGTGCTAGACCAACTGGCAACAATAATCCAATGTGATCAACGTTTGAGCTATCTTTTATTTGTTGAGCATTTGTTAAAAGGTCGTATATGCAGTTCCAGGTAACTATAGTCTATATTTCACATTATTTAATTGATGTTAAAATTACATGTGGGATAAGGTGAGTGGACCATGTTTATGATACGGTGGTGTATGGGAGAAAAAATACACCTGTACATTTGTTATTATTTCATTATTTTCAGAAATGACATAAATATTACACAGTAGTGTTTGATTTGAAAAGGTTGTTTATATCTTCAACAAGATTAGGGTTCATACCAAAGACAGAAACTGTTGCTTAGCGGAAAAAGGTTACCAGCCAAAACACAATGGATGTGCATTATTGGGGGACTGGTTCCCTACAGATTACATGATTAGCATTTACCCAAAATTATACCCAGACAGTTCTTTCCGATGCCAATTTAATTGCGTTACTAAAAGTTTTCCCCATGTGTACAATAGCACCACCTTTTTGCAGATGAAAAAGCCAAACCTTAATCTCTAAAATCAGAGAAAGCTTATTTTTACACAAAAAAAGAAATATATGTAAATGCTTTGTGCCATCAAGACCATAAGAACTTTAAAAAATCTAATTGACATCAGTTGAAAGTTATGTATAAAGTGTTGATATTGTTTACCTGCATTTATTCACTAGAGTACAAAAAAATTTACAAATAATAGACCAGAAACGATAAAAATATAAGAAGTGGTCAAATTTCTTTATAATTTTTGTTTTTGTATGCTTGTTTACAGTGTATGATTCTAATTTATTTATAACCAATGGCATTGCGGTAATGTATTAACACAGCTGAACAGGCTAAACAAAGTCTCTCCCGCGAGTGATTTATTTGCCTGTTGGTTTGTGTCGATATGAGGCTAGACAATACAAACAATAAATTATTTAATAAATTAAATAATTGGTTGTTAAATAATTAGTGATTTTGTGGAGTCACCTACAGCTGTCGGGGTTGTAAAAAGTACTAATTAATTCAATGTAAAATAAATACTACTCCATATTTCAAATCATTTCTGTGTCAGTGACATTTATTAACTCATGTTGTGATAACACTTCACTAACTTCGCTTGCCACCACCAGTCTCGTTCAAAGACCACTGGGGTGGGCTAATGTACAAATTCTTGATTTAGGATGACATGAAGCATGACGGGCTGTTGGCGCATACCAGAGCTGCCAACATCCCCCTGATCCTGCAGAAAGTTCCCTGAAAATAGACCAATCTTTCTATGAGTGATAAACAAATTTGAAAATTTCCCTGATTATAACATCAATCTTATACAGCGCACGTACCTACCGATCAAGGTACTCAAGGTGCTGAGTAAATACAAACTTTCAGAAAGATTGGTTATTGCAGTGATGAATTTTTAGACCCAATTATTTAGCACCTTATAAGGGTTTACAAGGTGCTACGGCGCATACAGCAGCCACAGCCAGGAACACCGGGAATATACCAGGAACACCGGGGAACAACACACGCGTTACACAACACATGGGACCAACGGTTTTACGTCCCATCCGAAGGACGAAGCAATGGTTAAGTGTCTTGCTTAAGGACACAAGTGTCACGGCTTGGGATTCGAACCCACCATTTATGTCAATGTAATGCTAAAAGTCTCCCCGATTGTTGTACAAAATCTCCTTGATTGGGAGATGCAAATATTGGCAGCTCTGCAATATGCAAAGTCAGAAGTACATTCACACATATGGGGTTTGAGGTATTGCATGATGAGGTATCAATATATATCTGGTTTGCAGTAAGACCAGGGCCCAATTTCATAGAGCTGCTTAAGCACAAAATTTTGCTTAAGCAAAAAAATCCTTGCTTAGTAAAATCAGATAACCGGCCAAGACTCCGATCAATTGTTATGCTAAGTGAACAACAGTTAAATACCAGTCACAAGCAATGTATATGGCATGAAATTTTGGCAATTTTTTGCTTAAGCAGCTCTATGAAATTGGCCCCAGGTGTGTATCTAATTGCCAGGTAGATCTTGTTATTTTTAGTACAAGTTCAACATTTACAAAGATAATTTGCAATGGATTTACACAATAAAGCTACATTATTATCGATTGTCAAATCTTTAGTAAACAGGAAGAGGTGACTTAGGTCGGGGGAATGGTCCAATGTGCGGAAAATAAGTCTGAATCTCCGATGAAATTTTAACATGTATAAAAGGTTTTCATCGAGGAGACATTTAATTTCCTCTTCATTTTGGTTGTGAAGCCAAGGACGCTCAGAAAAGTGAACTTTATCACTGCACATCACTGCACTATCCAAGACCCCAATTGAGAGAAGAGAAGGAAGTTTCAGTTTTAGATGTGGGAGGGAAAACCCCAGAGAGTTAGTTATTTCAGGGAAAACAACTGCAGTCAGGTAGGGACTGAAAACCCAATCCACATAGTGCCCCCCCCCTGATTCCTAGAGGTGGAAGGTAAGGAAAGATACCACTACAATGTATGTAGGGTGTCATGGCCGAGGGATTACGAGCATTGAATTCGAATTCATGAATCCCAGTCTTGATAGTTCTTTCATTGAGCAAGATGCTCTACTATAATTGCTTCTCTCCACAAGGGGTACAAGAAAACTTCTTTTTCAATCAGTAAATCTCGCCTGGCTTGACCTGCATGTTCTAGTCAAAGAGAGACCAGGGGTCGATTTCACAAAGAGTTAGGACTCGTCTTATCTCGAGTTAGGACGAGTAACTTGTCCTAACTGAGGACTAATCTTGAGGTCTGCATGCTACAGTGCAGGGTTGGGACTCGGGTTAAGTCCTAAGATTAGTTTTAAGTTAGGAAGAATTTTATGAATTTTACGGCAACTTTTTCGCCGGACTTTCTTAACTAAATGCTGCAGGCTTTGGCTAGTCGTGTTTTCCTCTTGGTTTTTGATTCCCATTTTTGTTTTTTTCCTGTCATTCTGTGAGCACTTTGCAACCTTAAGAAAAGGCGCTACATTGTACATAAACTGGTGCTATTATTGTTATTATTATAATTAGTATTGCCTGTGAGGATAGAGTTTGGAGGGCAATGGCAGCTCAGGGTTATATACTTCCCAGGGAGCTGAATAAGATTACAGGAACACTATTGGCACAATAACCATTGAAGTGTCACTGTCACCTAGGCTGGTAATATTTAGAAAAGCGAGAGAATCTAGACTCTGAATCTCGGTGTGGATGGGTGGGAAACGGAGCATAGTCACTGTAGCAGTCATCCCACACTCCATCAGCGATCTTCCCTGCTTCCTCTTTTGAGACGTCTCGAGTTGCTATAATAGAAGCCACTGCTAGTCTCTTTACACAAGCCTAGGTGGAGAGAGGAATAAGTGTAGACAGTCAAGAAGGGTTTGAGGAGAAGTCAAATATCTTACGTTGCTAGGATTTGAAATTTATCTTAAAAATTAATTTTACCAAAATTGAAAACAAAACCTCAGTAGTGCACTTTAAAAAATAAACCTTGAACCTAAAAGAAATAACTGCAATTGTTTAAATTTGTCACGGATTTAAAATAGTATGTGCAATATGTGTATAAATGAATAACCAGTGCATACAGATAATGAAAAGAATTTGATTACGAGGTGAAATCTAGACTGTAATATCTCTAAGAGGCAAAGTCTCATTGTACACTATAACATGTCATTTGATATTTTTTCAGATTATTCATAGATTATTTCTACATAAAAATAAATCACAGCTTATAACTTATTTAAACAACAAGGTATTAAATGGCTGATAAATACATAGCTCGACCTGTAAAAGACTGTTTGTGCACAAGCTGATGCAAATCACATTGAGATTAAAGTTAATTTTAAAACTATTATAACAAATTTATTGTCATGGTAAACTACATGAAATTTGATTTTCTTTGTACAAGCCGAGTAAATAAAAGTACGGGCATATGAAAAAAATGGACAACAAGAACTGAAAATTATACAAAAATAACAGTGATTAAGACAACAGATTTGTAACAGATTTGTAAGGAAACATATAAATATAGCTATACATGTAGATCAGATTTATCTCAACCATCTACTCTTAAAAAGGGTTAATTACACTAGGAAAGAAAATATCCTACAATCTGTTGGCCTGGGACATACTTGTCGGATCCTACCTGAGCAATTCTGAACAATTCAAGGGCTATAAGAAGGGTAGAATGGATCACACAAAATTGTATTGAATCTCAATGTTATGTTTTTATAATTTTTTGCATACTTTTTGTGTCTGCTCCGACAATCCTGCTAACATGTTTGGTGGTGTGCTGGAGTTTTCGACAAGGCTTAAAGGAACATGTTGCCATAAATCGGACGAGTTGGTCTATACAAAGCATTTGTAACCGTTTGTTATAAAATGCATATATGGTTGGAAAGATGTTTTAAAAGTAGAATACAATGATCCACACAAATTTGTCTCGAAATTGCCTGGTTTTCCTTTTACTTTGCGAACTAACACAGTCAGTCATTTATCGTGTTAGTCGACGAGGTAAAAGGAAAACCGTGCAATTTCGGAGCATGTTTGTGCGGATCATTGTATTCTACTAAATTACATTATCTTTCTACCCATATGCATTTTATAACAAGCGGTTACAAACGCTTTTCAAAGACCAAGCCGACCGATCCTAGGCAACATTTTCCTTTCAGAAAGTGAACTAATTTTTGGTCGAACAAAGACAAATTGACCTCGATTGGACTTGAACATGCTATGTTCAGATTAATGTGCCAGTGCTCCACAAGCTGGGTCACATGTATCTCACCCTCATTTTGACGGTCTCCCTATTTTGTCAATATCTTTGTTCCGGGGTTTCTTGTGGGTAATTAATTGATCTATGTGAGAATTTCACTTACCTCATGATTGTATTTGGCACCAATGTTTCCCCGGTAAAACTTCTCACTCAGGAAGGAGCAGTCCCCACTTAAGTTAGCTGCACGGATCTGGGGATAAGAACACTGGAATGTTAACTCATGGATAATGAAAGTGTCAATAGTCTGGAATCAAGCAAGTTTAACAATACTCTGCTGGAATGCCAGCCCCATCGGACAACAATGCCCTGCAATCAATTAGATTTCGTTTCATTCAATAATGGTTGACAAAAAGCATGCCTGGCAGTACGGCAGTAAGCATCTGAAATTTGTGTTATAATAATACATACAGCATTTATAAGGTGCACTTTACTGAAAACACTCAAAGGCGCCGGTCAGGAAGAAGATTAGTACTTTAAAACATTAGGGGGACTGGACACTATTGGTAATTATTCAAAATAATTGTTAGCATAAAAACTTACTTGGTTACAAGTAATGGAGAGCTGTTGATAGTATAAAACATTGTGAGAAACGGCTCCCTCTGAAGTAACGCAGTTTTCGAGAAAGAAGTAATTTTCCACAAATTTGGTTTCAAGACCACAGATTTAGAATTTGTGGTTTCGAAATCAAGCATCTGAAAGCACACGACTTTGTGTAACAAGGGTGTTTTTTCTTTGATTATTATCTCGCAACTTTGAAAACCAGTTGAGCTCAAATGTTCACAGGTTTGTTATTTTATGCATAATGTTGAGATACACCAAGTTAGCAGACAGGTCTTCGACAATTACCAATAGTGTCCAATGTTTTTAAGTAGCTGTATGAAATTGTGCCGCCCTGGCATCTTTCCTAAAGTGTGTTCAAGGTTGCAAAATCTTTGTTCATGAATTATGGTTGTCCTGAGATCAACCAGTGGTTTGACTTCCCAGAACCACGACAACTCACAAAGAGAGATTATGGAAATAGTGTCCTTGCAAACCTCACTTGATTGTATTCCCAACACGCAAAGTTTCAAATCCTACTTAACGAGCAAGGGAAATGTCAAATTCAATTTTGTGACGTGTTATTTGTGAATGATGTTCTCATTTTCCAATAGATACAGGGCTCAAGTTTCACGCTGGATTGCAATCCGAGGCCAGTGGTTTTAGTGATGGGCCATTTAACTCACGATCTGAGTCTGACAGCTCTGGCCAATTTGTGTTTTTCAATTGAATATCAATATACCTCACTGTGTAATTTCTTGAACAGAAACAAATTATGCTCAAAGTGACTTTGAGTCTATTGAGTAAAGAAATATACGTAAAAAGAAACGTTACAGAATTGGTAAGAAACTAAAATCGTGAAGATCACAGATTTACATACAACTTACACGGTCGAGGATGTTTTTGCCACAGTATTGATTTGAAAAAGTGTCTCAAATAATA
Source organism: Asterias rubens (assembly GCF_902459465.1). NCBI lineage: Eukaryota > Metazoa > Echinodermata > Asteroidea > Forcipulatida > Asteriidae > Asterias > Asterias rubens. Next base: position 5,075,682 of record NC_047063.1, read on the forward strand.
GTAAGAAACAAAGATACTATGTTAACATGGGAAACATTGGAAAATGTAAACTTGGGTTATGACCTTTACCTTTTCCATGACTATTTTGGTTTAGTGGAATGAGGTCAGATCCTTCAGCCATTTGTGGCCGCTATGGTCTCTTAAAATTACCTTTGGTAATTGCCAAAGACCAGTATTCTCACTTGGTGTATCCCGAGCTCCCAACATATGCATACAATAACAAATATGTGAACATTTTGACTCAATAGGAGACTTTCCAACGCTGGGTGGCAGCAGACATACCGGGCAAATTTCCATTGTTTACGTAGTTCTGAACATGCGCATAATTCTGACAACAATGGATTTACCCGGTAAGTCTGCTGCCCTCTATCATCCCAGAAAGTCTCCCATTGGTCATTGAAGTTGCAAGAGAATAATGAACGAACACACACCCTTCAAATACACATACTTGGGTGCTTTCAGATGCAACATTTTGACTCAATTGGTCATTGAAGTTGCAAGAGAATAATGAACGAACACACACCCTTCGATTACACATACTTGGGTGCTTTCAGATGCCTAAAAACAAGCTTCAGACCTGAAGTCATTTAATATTTCTGTGAGAAATAACATAATAATAATAATATCGAAGTCTTATATAGCGCACGTATATCTACCAAACAAGGTAGAGTGTCACGGCCGAGTGGTTAAGAGCATCGAATTCAAGTTCTGGTGCTAATTCACCGGAGTGTGGGTTCGAATCCCGGTCGTGACACTTGTGTCCTTGAGCAAGATACTTTACTATAATTGCTTCTCTTCACCCAGGGGTATAAATGGGTACCTGCGAGGGTAGAGGTTGATATTGTGAATGAAATGCTTTCGGAGCGCCACGGCAGCTCGGGGCTGTATACTCCCTAATGGGAGCTGAGAAAGATTAAAGGGATGTTTATTGGCCCAATGACCAGGGGACTATATAATATGTAAAGCGCATTGATACGGTTTATTGTGAAATGCGCTATATAAGAATTTGTTATTATTATTATTATTATTAAGGTACTCAAGGCGCTGAGTATATATACAAACTTTCAGAAAGATAGGTTATTGCGGTGATGAATTCTGAGACCCAATTATTTAGCACCTTATAAGGGTTTACAAGGTGCTACGGCGCATTAAGCAGCCACAACCAGGAACACCGTGGCGAACCCCTTCTCTTTACGATAAGTGCACTGGGTTCTTTTACATGCGTTACACAACACATGGGACCAACGGCTTTACGTCCCATCCGAGGGACGAAGCAATGGTTAAGTGTCTTGCTCAAGGACACAGTGTCACGGCTGGGGATTCGAATACACACTCTGCTGATCAGAAACACCAGAGTTTGAATTCGGTGCTCTTAACCCGCGTGGCCACGACACTTCCACACGACATCTTCCTCACAACTACAATACAATACTTCAGGAGAGCCGTTTCGCCTAATGGTTTAAGCTATCAACAGCTCTCCATTGCACATTACCAAGTAAGTCGTTATGCTAAAAATTATTTTGACTAATTACTGTGTGCCTTTAAATTACTCAAAATTAATGACAGTTACAATTACAGTCAATTGTAATTATTAGCATAAAACCTTACTTGGTAATGAGTGAAGGGGAGAGGTTGATAGTATAAAACATTGTGAGAACTGGCTCCCTCTGAAGTGACATAGTTTTCGAGAAAGAAGTAATTTTCCACAAATTTGATTCCGATTACTCGGAATTAATTTTGAAGTCTCAAAATCAAGCATCTGAAAGCACACAACTTCGTGTGACAAGGGTGTGTTTTCTTTCATTATTATCTCGCAACTTCGACGACCAACTGAGCTCACATTTTCACAGGTTGTTATATGTTGAGAAACACCAAGTGAGAAGACTGGTCTTTGACAATTTCCATTAGCGTCCAGGGTCTTCAAGTGTGGAATCAACATTGGCTCTTCTCTAAGATTGCCAGGATGTTCTTACCTCACTACAAGCTACTGCTTTAAGATCTGTCCAGTCCACTTGACTCTTAGTGTGGTCGTAAGCATGAACCAACTCATGGGTGAGAAGCATGCTGGTCAGGCGCTGGGTGGGACTCCTGTTCTCACATACAAGGATCTAAGAATTACACAAAAGAATAGTATTTTAGTTTTACCCACAGAGCTATATATATTGACTAGAGCGCTTACACCCCGTTATACACGCGCTAAGGTTTTGAAGCCTTGTGGGCGCATCCATGTTTATGTACAAACCAATACAAAAGCTTGAAATTTTGTACGGCAATTGTACGGCTATTTGCATAATAGTGCGTTTGTTCTTTTTTATGTGCCATCGAAGCAAAAATGCAGTAAATATGAACGCACAATCTGCTGATCAGCGCACAAACTGCGAGCGTCATGTGCGTCATGATTAAATGGCGCGTTTACTTTTTTTTAGTACGGCAATCAAGTCGAAGTTACGGTGTTTGTAGCGCGGACGTTTGCGAGTGGACAGTTGCGTACGTAAGCGCACACGCTGAATGTAAAATAATCGCGGCAATGTGTGTTCTCTTAAAATTCAAAATTCACGCAACACATCAAACATGTCTGCGCACAGGGTGGCTTCAAAACGCAGAGCAAGTTAGCGCTCTAGTCAATATATATAGCTCTATGGTTTTACCCCAGAATCAGGCACATTCTAGGCACGAAGAACTGCTCCTATGGGCAAACATCCTTAATACAGTGGATCACCAGAGCGTTCTGCTGGACCACAACATTGTGCCCAGCTATACAAAAAAAAATTCGTAAAGCATTTTGAATTTTCCAATTTTCCAAGCTATGAAAATTTTTTACGTAAAGCATTTTGAATTTTCCAATGGAACATTTCGTGTAAGTTTGTTGGAATACGTTCCTTCCAGTCAGACTTTTGAGACGCTCCTTTACAGCAATGTGTGATAAGCACAAACTCAACTGACAACTCGGGTAGATATTGAACCCACGACCTTGCCTAGTGACAAGATTTGTTTGTACATGATGTAATTAGCACAACAGTTTGCATGAAAGGAGAAGGCCAACCTGATAATAATAGAACAATAACTTTTAGATCGATTAGCTACTTAAAGGCAGTGGACACTATTGGTAATTACTCAAAATAATGATAAGCATAAAACCCTACTTGGTGACGAGTAATGGGGAGAGGTTGGTAGTATAAAACATTGTGAGAAACGGCTCCCTCTGAAGTAACGTAGTTTTCGAGAAAGAAGTAATTTTCCACGAATTTGATTTCGAGACCTCAGATTTAGAATTTGAGGTCTCAAAATCAACCATCTGAAAGCACACAACTTCGTGTGACAAGGGTATTTTTTCTTTCATTATTATCTGGCAACTTTGATGACCAGTTGAGCTCAAGTTTCACAGGTTTGTTATTTTATGCATATTTTGAGATACACCAAGTGAGAAGACTGGTCTCTGACAATGACCAATAGTGTCCGGTGTCTTTAAGTGAGTGACCTGCACAGAGTTTGTCGTTGCAGTTTGCTATGTGCTTTGTCAAAGATTGTTTCTTTACAACTCAAGCTGCATTTGGTAGGATGCCACTGAAATAAAGGGTTAACATACTAGAGAGGTTGGAATGACAAAATTATTAATTTTACCTCATTTCTGTTTGGGTCAAAGCCTCCATTGATATTAGTCTCGGTGGTACATTTCTCACAGGTGACTTGCTTTTCAATGTCAAACTCACTGTATAAGAACAACACAAAAACAAAAAAGGAAATAAAGGAGATTTCATGAGTACATGTATAAGTGATATTGATAGTATGCCTAATGTGGCTAACTATATTTATGTTAGGCTTTATTTCTATTTATAAAAAGGAAACACCCTTGTCACACAAAATTGTGTGCTTTCAGATGCTTGATTTCTAGACCTCAAATTCTAAATCTGAAGTCTCTAAATCAAATTCGATAAAAATTACTTCTTTCTTGAAAACTATGTTACTTCAGAGGGAGCCGTTTCTCAAGAGCTCCCCATTACTCGTAACCAAGTAAGTTGTTATGCTAATAATTATTTTGAGTAATTACCAATAGTGTCCACTGCCTTTAAATAATGTCAGTGGAAATGAAGGAAGTTAACAAAATACACAAAATGCATAAACATAAAATGCATGGGGTACTTGAACCCACCCCAAACCTCGTTCCCAGGGGTGATCGATCTCACCACGCCATCTTTTCCCAGCATGCCTTGATCGATCATAACCCCTGAAAGTGTAACTCCAAAATATCCAATTATAAGGGATATTACAATTAGCCCTGTGGTTGCTCTGTTCTGCGTTGGGCGTTAGTCGCGCACACGCTGGATGCGCTGTGTGTAATAAAGTCATAAACTTGCCTTGGCATTCAGTGTTGCATGACAAAAAAAAGTGAGCTTTTTGGAGACGCACTGCGTTTCAAATTTTGCGCGTATATGATAGCCAATCAAAGACAGCGTGATACGGCACGCTGCCCATGGTAGCGAGGTTGACCCACCCCCTCTTCCCCCTAAAAACAAAACAAAACAAAACAGATAAAAAATACACCAAAATGGAAGGTTCAATACATACATGGTACTTGTCAGCCTATATTAGTGTATGACAATGAAGTAAACACACGGAGCACAATTAATGTTAACTTACCTTCCTAATTTCTTCAATGATTCTAAAAGGGTCTTCACATTTGGATCTACAGAAAAAGGGGGAGAAATGTCACAATACATGTAGTTGCTTCATCCACAGCCAAAACAAAGGAGCTACATATTGTTCCCAGTAAAGATCAGTGACCTGCATCAAATCATTGATGGGGTGCTCAGAACTCAGTTCCCTGCCACCAAATACAAAAGGGCTTGAATCTTTTTGGGAAAGAACACTGCAAAAAACTGCAAAATATTTACTGGACCTTTTTTTTTTTTACAATCTAAAAGATTTGTCTCCTTCATATTATTATTAAGAATTCTTTAATACTCAACTTGTAAGTTTACTTTTTTTTAGAATCTTAATACATGTAGTCAAAATTTGTATAGGAGATCACTTGTACAAAATATACAGTAAAACCCAGTATCACTCAGTAAAAGTAAGTCATAAAAATAGTTAATTAGTTTTAAATAAAAAATACAACATCACATCATGAAAACAAAATCCCACATTAAACATTAACAAAACAAGTTAAAGATATATCGGAGAGTAGGCCTACTTTCTTTTAAAAGACATTATAACACTATGATAGTTGGTTATGGTAGTGTCAGTGAAAATAATATGGATGTTCTGTTAATGTTATCATTTAATTAATATTATATTTTTTCTTCAAATATAATGAGGCTATTTCTTCATTGTCATGATTGTCTTCTTTACAAAAGCTGGCGTGGGCCTAGTTTGTATTTTGGGACCAAGCCAGCAGAACCAGCCCAGAACAAAATTAGGATACTTTGCCAACTTTAACTAAATATCCTGACTATTTATTCAGAATCATTAGAACCTCTTGAGTTTTGAGTAAGGTGATCCCTTTGTAGTTGCGATAACCCAACCCTCCTCCCAACGGTCGCGGCCGGCCGGGGGAGGGTTACGTAAATCGCAAATATTCCCGGATAACTTTCCGTATGGCGCCACCACTTTTTCACTCATTTTTACAAAAAGGGATATATCAATCAGGTAAATTAGATACTATATTATTTTATTTCGAATGAAAAAGTGGTGGCGCCATACGGAAACTTTTCCATATTCCCTTTGCAGCACAAATTTTCGCTTACTAAGATGGTGCAGCGTTGCGTCACAGCCGTAAGGTGCAAGTGAAGAAAGAAAGAAAAATAATAAACAAAGTGGGGGACAAAAGCTGAGAAGTTGACGAAACCCCAAAAAGCTAGGCCTACAACAACGTACGTGTACCATCTACGGAAGGGTGCACTACGGTGCAGGTAAATAAAAGCCAGAACGAATGTCGTGGATACATTGATTGATTGGGGAAGGGAGGTGTTTTGATGGCCATACCTGTCGAAAAATCAAAGCCCATTAATTAAGCTAAGCTTGAACCCAAATTCAAAAAAGTGACTATGATTATTAGACAACTAAAAAAAGTAAGCTTTTGATGAACAGAAATACGTACGTCGTTGAAAGGCAAACTTTATCCTGCGCAGACAAGAGCTGTGCTGATACGACGCATATATTCCCCTTTTTTCTTCTTTGGCAGCAGTTGATTGAACATTCGATGCATCCTTGTGGTCATCGGCGTTATTGGCTTCCGTTGATACTGTTTTACATTGTATTTCTGTTGTCGAACTAGCTGTAACTGCAGGCAAAGTTGGACCGATTTCTGTTTCGGGATCGTCTGCGGGCGCCGCCATCTTTGTTTTTTCTTTTTTAAACAGCGCCATCAAGTGCCCTGATTTTGTAAAGTGTTTGCCGTTCAGGGCTCGTTTTATTTTTGTCCTACATGTGACTAAAGTTCTACCTGTTATGAACACCAGAACTCACAAATATTTTTTGTGGAATTATTATTTTACGCCTGTTACCATATTGAAAGATAAGCAATATTATGGTTATCAATAAAATCAGAAGCCTACTCCAGCCTAACTGCGGCTCTATGGTCACAGCAGGCCATGGTTTAGTTTGTTTTTCCGACACTCTAGAATGCTGGTGGTCGTGGGTTCGAGTCCTACTGGACTCTGAAAGCACTCAGTTTAGAATTGTAGCAATAGTCCCATATGTATGTGCAGGGCAAAACATAAACCAGTTGACTTATCAAACTCACCTTGCCGGTACACACGGTCGCTTCACCTTGCTAGTCGCTTCACCCGGGGAGTAGAACCATGCTGCCCCCGTGCTGAACACGTTTCTGTCTGATTTGCAGATGAAAAACGGAAAGGCATTGTGGGAAGGAATGGCGTACACCCCCCCCCCCCCCCCCCCCCACTCTTCCCACAATGCCTTATAGGGCCATTCAGCAAAGCTCCATACTATACAATTAGCCGCCGCCACTGTAGTGCATGCAGACGGCGTTTCATCCCAATCATCCTCACCAGCTTCGTCGTCAAGGATGGACGTCGCCTGACGACCCAGACAAGAAGTTTTAGGGGTCACTTTTGCGGCGCTGGGATGGGGTCCGGTCCCGCTCTGTGGTGCAATCTTAGGGCCATTTAATTAGCCTTCAAAATTTGAGCAGAAGAGTTAATATTGAGCAATGGCAGAACACTGACAGCGCGTCATACAGTTGCAGTAACTATAGAGAACTAAAAAGTATGGAGATAACACGCACGTGCGGGGGAACATCCCCACCCCCATGATGGATACCAATATGACGGAAACAGGGTTTGGTCTTCACAGCGCAAAACTTGAGCCTCATGATAAAGATGGCCAAAGACATGGGGGACATTATATTGTGTCCCCCACCCTCCAAAAGGGGGTGGGGGTAGGGGACACTAATTTTGTCCCTCCCACTCTTTTATTAAAAGAGGTGCTGGTGAACAATGGAGCATTTAGGTGTGAAGCCTTAACGGTGTAGGGTCCGGGCCCGCATAAAGGCCCATGAAGATAATTTGCATTTTATATGCTCTTTCAAGCTATCTATATAAGGCAAATTTTGAGGGGGACATGATATAGTGTCCCCCACCCTCCAGAAAGTAATGTCATCCGTTTCCCCCAGGATTGATACCCATCTCAAAAACATTGGATACCCGACTGCAATGAACACGTTGCCTTGGATCGGTTGAGTTGGTCTAAAAAGCGTTTGTAACCGTTTGTTATAAAATGCAATATGGTAAGAAAGATGTTTTAAAAGGAGAATACAATGATCCACACAAATTTGCTCGAAATTGCGTGGTTTTCTTTTTACTTTACGAACTAGCACGGTAGGCAATTTATGGGAGTCTCTGAACGTGTTAATCGACGAGGTAAAAGGAAAACCACGCAATTTCGAGTGATGCTTGTGTGGATCATTATATTCTACTTTTAAAATATCTGTTAAACCATTATGCATTTCATAACAAACGGTTTCAAACACTTTTCAAAGACCAACTCGTCCGATTAAACTTCAAAAGTGTACTCGTTTGCAAATCAGACACTGTGTAGTAGTACAGTTCTACTGCTTTTAATACAATCTGCTATACTTTTGACTAAAACTTTTCAGAATGAATGCTGAAATTGGTGATGTTGCATAATAAGGATAAGTATTTACACTATACATAATTTACATAACTATCTGTCACATTAACATTGATGATAACTAATAACTATATGTTTTTACGTGTTGATTGTATACTGTCTGGATGGCGGATAACGCACGTTGACTTATTAATTTGGCCATTTTTGCCACTCCGGCCCTACACATGGTAAGCCAGATTTAGATTAACGCCATAAAGGGCGACGAGGGCACATTTTGACAAATTTCCCCACCGCATAGTAGTAAAATTTGCAATTAAATTACTGGAATTGATAAAATACTACACAGTCACCACTGTAAGAAATACGAACAGCAAAACTGTTTACGCACCAATATGGTGCTGCTAGCAGCTTTGCACGGAAAAGCTGTAAACCATTTTGAGATAATGGTGGACACAAAATGACACTATTAGGTTTGGTTAAATTTGTCTGTAGGCCTACAGCTACTCCAAACAGTGCACTCCTTTATTGTCCACCATTATACTCAAAAAGATAATGAAATTCTATACGCAGCCAGAGGAAACTAAGAATTTCGTAGTCCGTAATCACTGAATGGTAAGCAGAGTTACGAGACAGGGCCGAGATCTTAGTCAGCTTAGTCCAGGTACCAGACTGTTTTGAGTGGCAATATGTCACCCAGTGGCTACACATCCACTTCCCATTAAGTACATAACAATGACATTAATCATTTTATAGCAAGACCTTCCTCTACGGAGCTCTGGAAGTGCCATGCAACATGTTTAATATTATATTCTGTGATAATTTGACTGCATGATGATGGTTCCATAAACGTAAGTTGTAAATTTCCTGAGATAAACTATCTCAAGATGACGACATCCTGAAAGTTGGATATCAACTTCCCCAGATAATTTTTCATCATGGGACGATAACATAGTAAATGTGGAACACCCAGGGAAGACAAATCATACTTGCATGATCTTGTCATCATGGTAAAAAATGTGCCTGGAAGACGATCTAACCTTTCAAAATTCCGTCATTCTGAGATAAATTATCTAGTCATCTTTATACGTTCATGCATTACTAAAGGCTGCCTTTGTTCATTAATGTTAGAGGTTGCTGTCCATAGACCTACTAGTTTGCTAAACGAAAGTCGGCAAAATCTGTCGCTGTGATGTTGGATGAAAAGCCAGCAAGATCTGTACACTGCAAAAACTGGGGTGTACAAATCGACATCATGCGTGGTGACACATTATAGATACCGAAGAGGCAACACCCATGTTTTAATTTTAGCATCCCAGTTTTAGCAGTGTAATATGCAACACGATAAATGTATTTATCAAAACTCAACATTCTTATACCATAAACATACACAAATCATTGTAATTTAAAACAATGCATTAAAGTCAATTAGTTTAATACCAGTTTACTGTAACAAACCATGATTATAACGTATTTACAAACAATTTATTTCAATTGATTTCAAATTGTACAAGTTATAATTTATACATGTATAAAAAGCATACACAAGCCAATCCTACTTCTATATAAATCAATGCAATGGTCTCGAAGAACGAAACCATTGTATTCATAATTAATACAATTATGCTGTAAGTACGTTCGTGCTTAAAAATTATAACTCTTAAAATTGTCAAAAATGACGCTAAAAATTAACACTTTGTTAAGATCAATGTATAAGGCGTTTTAAGTTTGCAGCATTATCAATCACCAAAATAATGGGGTGTTTGCGTATTCTTCCCCTGTTATTTAATAGCAAAACTTATTCCGGAAAAAAAATGCTTTTACAAAGATTTCGTAAAATATTACTATCCTCAGGATTACAAATCTGAGGAGAGATTTAAAAGCTGGAAATGTAAAGTGATTTAATAAAACAAAGGCGGGGGAAGTCTCGAAACCAGAAAATACGCCACAGGTTACAGAGAGGAAATACTTATTTCAAAATGCGCAATCTCGCAAAGCTTCTTTCCTAAACAATTCGGTGAGACAAAGTTTTAACTTTGACCTTTATGCTCATAAGCACTGAACGAAAAGCTAAAGATGATTGAATTGAACTTTGACCTTGTGCTCAATCATTGATTCAAAAGCTGAAGATGGTCCCAGATTTGAACGAGGGGGTATCACTGGCAAAGTCCCGGCTCAGATACCGGCTCAGATATGACCCGGAGCTGCAGCCTGGCCCGGAGGTCACGGTGGTTCAGGTCAATCTTGGGTCACTATCAGGTCAAAAGTTACCCGGATTATCAGTCAGAAACCTGCCGTCGATTGTACCAAACTCTTCCTAACTTAGGATTAATCTTAGGACTTGGGACGAGTTCATTTCCGTATCCAAAGACATTGGGACGCATTGAACCCATCCTAAGTTAGGACGGGTTACTCGTCCAAACTCGAGCTCAATGCAGGCAGCGTCGTGAATGCTCTAGCAAGTTGTAAAAAAAAAAGCGGAGCGGTGAATTCGATATCGAATTGTTTAGATTAACAATAATTGCGAAAGATCGAGCCGAAAACCGAAAAGTGCTGCCAAATGTATGAGTTGAGTTCAGGACTCAGACTCGGGTCATCTCGAGTCACAATTTCGGTGACTCGGACTTGTTGACTTGAGTCACGTCGGCAAAAGACTCGGGACTCGGACTCGACACTGGTGACCCGACTACAACTCTGCTAACTTGTACGATATCATTTGTGTCCGCACTGATCATGTTCAACCAGAATTGGGTTCGAGTGCATTTAGACTCGGGTCACTTCTGACTCGGGAAAGCTAAAAGCATAGGCTGAGAGAGAGGATTTGATTCGTTAGAAAAAAATGCGTGGTTAACTTAAAAATATCAAGTATACTGCTTGCGTCATGTGTAATAAGACAATATAAAAAGTAAATCAATTTCAAGTCTTGAAACGAAAGTTAACTTGTTTTGGAACAACACTAATTGATATACACCGATATTAAAATTACTTAGGCCTAGGCCCTACTTGCTTAGCCTGCAACCAGCGTTTGTACGCAAGGTTGTACGTGCTGATTTAGTTATTCAAAAAATGTGCATAATGTGACGACCGGTTGTCATTTATAAGTCATATTGAGCCATGCTAAAAAAATAAGTATACAGAGTTTGGTGATTTTAACAGAGGAAGACTTCAAACTGCGATCAAAATGAAAACATTTCGAAAGGTGTAACATTAAGTGAACGTCTGTAATACAACTAGAAACATTGTAAAAAGACGCCCTCATCGGTGACTATCCCGATGCGTATTACAAGCGACAAAATCTACCGCGAAAAAAACCCAAAATAATTTGAAAGTTGGTAATGCCAGAAATCAAAATTTAATATCTCCCAATCGTATATATAAAATAACAAAAACACTTTGAAGTTTGGGATTCCAGAAGTATGCAGCTCCAACATGTTATAATCGAGTAAGGTACACTAAAACAAAAATGACAGTGACACAAAAACTCGCCAAAACAATGAGCTCACACAATAAACGCTGAAGACACCGTCCAAGCTTATAACTCATCCGCCACCGTTCGATACATAAAAAGGAGTTCTGTACAATGAGGCGGTAGAAAATACTACCACTACTTGCAGACGTGCACATCGACTGTTCGTCTGCACTTTTTACATTGTACATAGCAGCACCACTTGAATTTGCAGTTACACCTCTCAACAACCTCTTTGGTGTACGAGTTGTAGCCTCTACCGCAGCACATGAGGTCACACCCCTCCGTACCCATCGAGGTCTTGTCACACTCCCTCCCCACGGTGCCCAGTGACCCCGCACGAGGGTCGTACATGCAGTAGTCGGGGGACTCCTCCAGGTACACCAGGTCGTCCTTGGTGGGTTTGTTGAAGCGAGACTCGTGGGGTTCCATTTTGCCTTTCTTGTTGACCCTCACGCGGGAGGCACCGTCGTATTTGTCTTTTAGGTAGGCTCCCACGTCGTGGAAGGTGGCGAGCTGCAACCAACAGGTCCTCATGCTGCAGGAGCTTGACACGCCGTGGCACTTGCACTGGACAACCGCTTTATCGTAGACGGCCTGGGAGATGACAACAAGAAAAAAGAAGAACCACTATAATCATCAAAATAATCCAAGGACAAAGTTTACTTTCATCGAAACATCTACGACCCCAAGAGAAGTGGTCAGAAAAAAAACGAGACGCAAGTTGTTTGAAAAATCAAAATAGCTCTTTAGTGCCCACTTGTACAATCTGACCGTTGCGATTTGTGAAAGTTTTGCCCAGGAGTAACAAACTGAACATTATAAGGCTTGATGTGAGGATTGTATGGACACCTCAATGAGCCACCAATCCCCATCAAATCCCATGATAGAACCAACCCCATAGGATCCGGGTACATTTTCAAAATGTCCACAGATTTACATTCAATTTACAGGGTTTGAAGATAATGATAGTAGAAAGCTTCCCTTCAAATATCAAAATGTGATGAGTCAGGCAGGCGGGTGACGCTAAATCAACCTTTGGTTAGCTAAGTTCGTAGACAAATTTATTTGATATAGGATTAATTCAGAGATGTGTGTGGAAACCGTTGAGACAACGTGCGGTTAAAAGCAATTTTCAATCCCCCAAAACGCGTGTAGGAACACGTCAGGGTACCTGACTAGACTGCTCACATTGGGTTATGTGTAGGAGTGTAGCATTTGAACAAAAAATGGCTTCTAGCAACCACGTGGCCAAAGCAGACTGGTCCCTCTCTGTCGCAACTCTCTAAATACCGTAGTTCTGGACTTGGTCATTGATAATTTTATGTCTATGCAGGTTAAATTTAGTGCACGTGATATAAGTATAAATCGCTAGATTATTTAAATGTGGGCAAAATCCTTTCCCAGAATATCTTAACCTACATTTTGAACAGTTAAACTGTAATCTTTACTTTCACTTTTATTATCAAATTCTTGGTTGAAATTGTATTAAATGTTAGCATAAAATGGGTCTCATTAGTCAAATACTAAGGTCATTCTTTCACAAAATGCACGGAAACCGCTAAGTACTAGACCTTTCAACCCAACGACTTACCACCCAACAAAAAAACCTATTATTTCCTTTAACAGCTGATATGAAAATCCTTTTTTCGAAGTAAATGACTGGCAACTTTGATACAACATTTTTTCAACTCGAGTTACACGCAAAACCGACCACATTCGTTTCCTGCATGTACACAGTTACGATAGAAAACATAACAACCTCGGTAACCCGAAACCGCACCGTCCCCAGGGCAAGGAGCTTTTGTCTGACCGTACAACAGTCAGTTTCCAACGGGGGAGAGTAGGGTCCCACTCTCCGGCGAATTCACCCGTGTGTGTGTGTTTGGAGTGCGATCGAAACCTGCTCGTGGTATAGGCCTGTGCGGACAATAGAGGTAGTATCTTAACCGCGGGGTAAGCAAAATAACCCCGATATTGCTCCTCTCTTTTGGGCCCGGCGGTTGTTGACTGATGCCCTCCTAATAGCGAGAACAACTTTCACGGGGAATAGCGAAAAGGTGCAGGTGCGAGCTGCTTGAGTGCGACCCGTAACGGCCGCAATGAGCGGGGGGACTGCACTAATGCGTTGACACGAACAAATCCAAACACCTCATATTTTTAAGAAAAATTTAACAACCCTAATGGTATGGATTACTCAAGTCTCGCGAGAATTAGAACGTTAAAATGCGAATTTTTATTTCATTAGGCCTACACACATCAGTGAGGACCACAACAGTTTAAGTACGCGCACGACATGCCAGCTCTATCCTGTCTGTAGTTTGACGTAAGTACCACTAATACAAGCCGCGCCAACTTTACACAAACGAGCTCCAAAGTTAACCATAGCCCAGAAATGCATCGACCTAGTTTTCTGAACATAAAAACATAATATGAGAACAGTGGACACTATTGGTAATTACTCAAAATATTTATTAGCATCAAATCTTACTTGGTAACGAGTAATGGGGAGCTGTTGATAGTATAAACCATTGTGAGAAACGGCTCCCTCCGAAGTAACGTAGTTTTCGAGAAAGAAGTAATTTTCCACGAATTTGATTTCGAGACCTCAAAATTAGATTTTTGAGGTCTCGAAAATTTGAAAGCACACAACCTCCTGTGACAAGGGTGTTTTTTGCTTTTATTATTGTCTCGCAACTTCGACGACCCATTTAGCTAAAAAAACTTATGTTCAAAGAGTTGTTATTTTATGCATATGTTGAGATACACCAAGTGAGAAGACTGGTCTTTGACAATTACCAATAGTGTCCAGTGTCTTTAATAAGTAGACTTGGCTGTCACATGTTCTGCGTAGACTCAATACCTTAAGAAATGTTTTTAGTAAGATTACACATAATGCCAGGTTTGGAGCCAAATAAAATAGCAACATGAACCTAGACCACAAATTTATTTCGAAAGTTTTCCCCAGACGACCACACCAACAAGCCTAACCCTTTCAGGATTTGAATGTCACAATAAAACGCCGTGAATGAAACGTCTACCGGTTCAGTTTTTTACAAAAGCTGTTTTGACAAGAAAATTGTTTTTTCTTTTAGTTCAGACAGTGCCTAAAGTTCTCTCTTTAACCAACAACACGTCAGCTGATGTGCAAAACAAACACCATGGTAGACACAAACCTACAGATTGAATAAAAGTGTAGGCTATAAAACAGGTAGTTAAAAACCTAGCTATGCCTATATTGAATGTTTAGCCCATGGCCACGTGCAAGATTTCTACAGAACTTTTTTTTGTACACACCACCATCGGTGTAGGTCATTGACCATTGCAACAAAACAGACGTGTTCAGTACAAGGGACCTCCCCTGGGTTTTAGTGGGACTCCCTGCCCATCGAGCGTCGCCAGTCGGCACAGAGTCTCCGGCTGGGACCCCTCTAGGCCATCCTCTGATCTTGAACTTGAATAAATATCATCCCAAATTGGGAATAAATTGGTTTGACTAAGCTAGTGAAGAAACGTTCGGGGGTTTGGGGAGTGTGGGGGAGAGGGAGAGTGTAATGACCATGTGACCACAGAACCTGTTGGCGTTCTGTGTCACGGAAAACCGATTATGGTGGAAAGTGTATTTTTCTCAGGTTTGTTTAACCTATTAATGAGTCGTGATTGGCAAGAGATTCACCTAGTATAAGGTAACATTAAGCATGACGTGTCTACATTATGACGACAAAACAATAAAGGGAAAACAAAACAGTCCCCATAGGGGAGTTCTAAAGACTGATGCTCCACAAGGAGTTTGGTGCATAAAGTATATATTATGAGAGGATGTGACATGGTCAAAGGAAAGAGCAAACGATGTCTCAGAACATGTGTGTAACATGACCAAACATTGTTGTAGTTTCTTGAATGCGGTTTTATAACGAGTGAACAGGACGTCAATACTTATCTGCACGTTTCTGGAAATCTTAGTTATAAGGAAAATTAAATCATCATTCTACACTGTAAAAACTGGGCTATTAAAATTGTCATACCATTATAGATACACAAGAGAAAGCCAAAATTAATACACCATAGTGTCAATAACAAATAGGCCCCTACTGGTTCTACTACATAATCTTTTTGAAGTTGCACTATACATTAATCCTTTAAAACATACATCTGTCAGCTTTAGCCTTTATTTCAAAGATGATAACTTTACCACAGGGACGAGTTCACTCGGTTGGCCATTAAACTTACATAAATGATTACGATCTCACGATTTCGTGGGTAGGACGAGTTAATTGACATGGCACATGCTTGGACGAGTTGGTCAGAATGGGTTCATATAAAAAAGCTGCCATAGTGACGTGTGTTGTAACATCCCATTTCACGAACTTATCCTGTATTGAATGATTGGCTGTTCACATCTTAAAATGGGTATTGCTGCTTTGTTTTACGGCACTTGACACTATTGGTAATTACTAAAAATAGTTTTTAGCATGAAAACTTTTTTGGTAACGAGAAATGGAGAGCGGTTGGTAGTATAAAACATTGTGAGTAACGGCTCCCTCTGAAGTGACGTAGTTTTCGAGAGAGGAGTAGTTTTCCACACAGGAATCAAGCATCAGAAAGCACAAAACTTCGTGTGGCAAGGGTATTTTTTCTTCCACTATTTTCTCGCAACTTCGACGACCAATTGAGTACAAATTTTCACAGGTTTGTAATTTTATGCATATAATTATTGAGATACACCAAGTGAGAAGACCGGTCTTTAAAAATTACCAATAGTGTCCAGTGTCTTTAAGTCATGTTAAATTGAGCAGTAAAGTGTATGGCTGTATAAGGACATGTATATGACTATGGTGGGGTAGACACGGTCATGGCCACACAAGCAAATATTTTGAGTAAAAAGGCCAAATGGGATACTTGAATACGTCATCGTAATTAATGTGAGCACAAGTGCGGTACGAGTTGACTTGTCCTGGTGTGTCGCGTCTGGTTCCAGCCGCCATGCACATGGCAACAACAGGGTATCCGACATAAAGCACACACCAGGCTAACTGATTGTCCAGTGTACAACCTGCCGTGAAGTTGACTGACATAAAAAAGACATTTCTTTATCCCAGTAAACCTGTCACCTAGCTAAGGTATTTATGGTTGTCTGAGCCGACCTATGATTAGGTGTTGATATATGAAGTATGGCAGGCGTGTTAAATGCAGTATTTCGACTATCAGATTGTAATTGACACACTTATACACTGAATATATTTTGTAATGATTTTTCCCCCTTTTTTTTTTTAAAACTCTATGTTTACTTCCATGTTTTCAACAGTTGTTTTTGCATTTTTGCTGTTGACTCTATCTGTTTGTTGCATTATAATACGAGATCAAGGGTCCCAAATATAGTGGACCTTTGTTTCTGTCGGGGTTTCCCCATTTATAACAAGATATACTTTGATGTTTGTGCATATTAAGATGTACTTCGATGTTTGAGCAACAAAACTGTTGCTAAACTAATTGAGTAGTCCTATTTAATGCACTTGTTTGCATTCTTTGTACAAAATCGTACGAAGAACTGTTAATGGGTGAGCATCACCGCAGTTAAGTAGATTAAACCAACCAGTTTGAAATGATTTTGCTTTTAAAACTATTGAAATTGGAGCAAGCTAATCCAGCGGTCACTAGTTGCCAATAGAGGGCTCTCGTCAACAATGGGACCAGTTTCACGCCCTGAACAAAGCATCATCAATCCAAACCCCAGCAACTGTTATTTAAGTTTACCCTCCAGTATATGTTATGTAGTTCTGGATTGTTTTCTTCTTAAATAGTATTTTTGAATGAAATAACTAATCACAGTTATAAGAATGTTCAATTGTTACCAATACATGCAATAGATACTGGATACAGGCAAAATCGCCACATGGTCGATATTAGTTAACATTAGTCCCTTGCTCGAACTTGCTTTTGGTTTTGAGTTTACCCGCCAAAATTGAGTTCTCGACTCCATTATACAAACGTCATCAAGGCTTTTCATGGGGTCACAACGCATGGCATGCGACGCATGCAAGACGCAATTCCCTGTCGGCCGAGTCCCGTCATTTTCTCCACATTTTTGTATCCGTTTCCCCCTAAATTATGTGGCCTGTCCATTCCATCAAACAACGATCCGTAGAAACCATTATGTCAAACCAGAATATAAAAAAAACCATCGACTGTAACAGCTGTAATTATGATAATCAAGTTAATATTTTTAACGGCGTCCTGAGGATCCGCTGCCGCAGAATGGCCCATATTCCAGGCGGGCTCTCGAGCCGCGACTTGGCAAGTTTGCGGAATTACACTCGGGGGTGTCATTTACAATCAATGGTCTTTTCTTGGACTTTTCCTCGGTCATTTACCTTTCGCTCCTCGCAGTCCCAGCCCCAAGAAAGGCAGCCGGGAATTTCGTTGTCCTTATAGACTACCGTACCTTTATATTTCAATGAGCTTCGTGTGTAATATTTGTTTTGCCCGGGAGTTTGTTGAGAAGCATCTGCCGCAGGTGTGTTGAGGAACACGCAGGGCAGCTGACCGGCGCCGCGGTGGGCCTGGGTTATGATGGGCAACGATGAAGAACTTTGTTGGGGTTTTCTGTGAACGTAGAGCGTGAACTTCCGTGGCTGAACTTGAACCGAAATGGTGCCAAGTTCAAATTTGGGTAACTGATATCCCAGACAATTATATCCACAGCTGAACATGATGCCGTTCGGGTATCGTCGCTTGAGGATTCACACGTGTTCGGGGAAAACAAATCTTAAATGCACAACGAGAAGCAGTTTCAGTTCTACAAGCAAAACACAAACCCTAAACGAGTAATAAGTAGGGCTCATAACCACTCGTTCAGATCGAGCTAATTTGTCTTCCAAGACATAACATGTCAAAACAGCCTGCGCCCAATGTCATTATGTAGCACAACTCAGCAATAACTGTATAGCCTAAATTTGAACGACAACCGAAATTCAAACAGTTTTCAAGATCAAAATTATATAACTTGCAAAAAAACCTCGAAGTGGCATGTCGCCATCTTGTTTTAAACTCAATGACATTTTGTTTTCTTTAAATGGGCATTAGATTCTATCACCCAACCAGCTTCACCCAATTCCTCAGGCCCATTAACCTTACATCATCACAACATATCCAGAGACCTTTCATTCCAAGAAATCCACCAAAAACACAAACTCTCCGAGAATCCACGATGCTGACCGACCGCTGATGAACCCCATCGCCCCGTTCAAAACGACGCATCTCCGGGTATGTGTTTCAATGTTGAGTGATGAATCTCTGCTGATGACCGGACTTCATCGAGTGGACAAGAACCGCTTCAGGCAGCACTTTACCCTCCACAGTCGCCAAGACAAAAATTCTCAGAAGAGCTCAACCCGACGATGGGATAAGAGATGCAATTCATAATCTCTAATATAACAAACACCCAAAGCTATGGTTAACTCAGGACAATGTAACCGAATATTAATGTGGCATGAGAGTTGTAAACAGAAGAGATTGCAGGGACATTGTTGAGTGGAGGATGATAACATGGTGGACAAGACCATCTGAATCTTGTTTACAATAAGTGTGACCTTGTTCATTCTTTGAGTAATCTGGCAGGCAAGATAATACACTGGTCCTGTGGGAAAGTTGACATGTTGTGTCATAATTTCCACATAAAACCAAGAGTTATGAAAGTAAAAGCTGGACAAGTTTTGAGACGTGCCCCCTTTCATCATATCAAAAGTTGATAAGAATTACACAGTGCAATCTCCATAAAATATAAGATTTGATGTTTTCTTCCATTGAGCTGTGTACAAATCATGCCTGCAGGAAGTCCAGGCTCTGTGGTTATTTTGTAAACATATGATGTCACAGGTCACATCGTCTATAGATGGAAATAGGCTCCGATACAGAATTCCTACATCGAAAAGCCTTCAGAATACCACATGAGATATGGGACATGGTGACACCGCGAAGACACCATATAGAGCAATGGTTACGCCACACACCTCAGCGAATGGAGTGGACAACGATGGGTCTCACGCTCCTGTCATGTTTCTCGCTCATGACCCTTTTCGAAATTACGGCTTTGGCCTAGGCTCCGCCAGTTACTTGAAAGATGTGCGCTTTCCTTACGGGGCTTTGATCTGGCGGATGGATCCCAAGCTGGAGCCCCAAAAACGTGGTTTCGAAAAAAGGGTGACCGTCTGCCTGCTTGAAGTCCTGTACCGAGAGTACAGTACTGCCGGGGATTAATCCAGAGCCTATACGAAACCATAGTTTCGAAAGGGCCGATCACCGTATTCTCGAAAAAACTAACACATTTTGGACGCCTGCCAATTGTTCAAATCTACCATTTGCCATTTTGCGACTAACCTTCAACTAACCATTACATTTTGAAGTTCAGCTGACAGTCTAATTATCAGTGAAAGCCATTTCTATTTGCAGACCATGGGTTATTTACAATTACAGGTCCCCGTCAAATTGTTTAAGTGGCAACCAAATGATCTGAAGGTCAAGGGTTCACTGTTCGTCTGAGACACGTTCAAGGTTCTGCTCGTGATACGAACTAGACTTGTGGACAACTCGTTCATGGTCTGCCGCGATGAGATAGTGGAGTTGTGGCGGTGCTCTCGCGCGAACTGCTGTTTGCCGACTTCTACTCCCCGTTTGGACCGTTGTCGTGAGAGCAGTGATCTCGCGGGCCAGCAGTCTCGCGAAAATACCGCGGTAATCGCGGGGAGATTCGGAATAGAGTTGGAACGCTATCACCGCGAGAGACATTTAACGACTTGTCCACAAGTCTACCTTACCAGAGGAAAATTGATGCGCCCCTTGACGAGCGAAGTTTAAGGCCTGCAGTCATACTAAGATCAGTTAAAAAGACTATGAGAATTGGGTTGATTCAGCTCTGAATCAAAAGACAACGAATCGAAAGCTTTTTTTTTTTTTACATTGTTGACTCATTTCTCAAAAAGCACAGCACCTCAGCAACTAATGGGAAGCTTTGTACTATCATTATCTTCAAACTATGTAAGTTTTATGTAAATCCGTGGACATTGTGTTCTGTGTCTTACAAAAAGTACCCAAACTTAATGTCTGCTCACTCTTGAGACTATACATTAAAACGACTGTTAGGAGATTCCCGTTTATTCAAGAGTTGATCAAAGACTACGAATCACTTATGATTCTATAAACAACAATTTGTTTTAGCTATCGGTTAGTGAATTTGATACTCACCAGTGACGTCATGTCTTATAGAATTGTTGATCATAGCAATATTGAATAATAATTTCTACTGATAAATCGCTGTATAAACTAATCTACGTATTGATTTTTAGTCAAACAATTCAACACTTGATTACATATAAAATTTCCTCACAACAAAAGTTCTAACAAGTTTTTATCAAAGATAAGAACAATAGACATCCATTTTACAAACCTGCTGCTATAGTTTTAAAATAACAATCAAAAGTAAAACTTGGTTTGGACAAGACTGGAAAAGCACATAAACTGAAATTAAAATCAAAGTTCCTATGGCGAGAAGTCACCTTGGAGAAAACAACATTCGTCACTTTTAGTCACTTTTTGGTTTCATTTGAATTCCAGTAAGAGATGAATGGGCATTAAATGGGAACAACGGGGTGCATTGTGTGAACACAGAGGGAAACAATGCAATTCACAGTGTGAACAACCAACTCTTTGTAATTACACTAAAAAATAATCGTATCTGTAAGGATAAAGTCATCAATTTAATGAATTTTGACATATTTTTTGTACGAAGCTTATAGATTTACACAAAATTCATCAAACAGGCTTAGCTTTATAGCTACTGACAGAACACATGTATTTTTGTGTAATATTTCTACTGGAAACAAGATAAACCCTCGTTGCCAGTCACCCATGCGTTGTTAATAGTTCTCCCCAGATAAATTTCGACATACTACCGTGGGGTGACAAAAGCCAAAAGCTGCCGCTAAATTGAACAATTTCCCCGACAATAATCCGCGACAGATTCGCTTGGAGTTACCATCACAGACCAGTGCCCAAGCTAAACAACTTCCAGCCCAAACCACCACCGATATTTGTAAGCTTTTAATCCGACCAGAATAATCCTTCTCACTATTTCTTTGGCAAGGGTGGTTATGGTAGGCTTCGATTGGACAGGGAGGGGAGAAAAAAAACCGGATGATTTGTCGCGCCTGCATCGCACCCCGCAGCCCGCCCTTGCCTCGCCTCCAAGGTGGGCGCTACCCATGCCTTGTTTTCCTCCGTCTGCCCCGTTAATAACGTGCTGGCGCCACCGGCTTTTCAACCTTTTTGACGGACTCCCACCCAAGAAAAGCCTTTGTGGAGAGACTTATGATGGAAACCTGAAGTGTAAAAATCGAACCAGAGTTACTATATACAAAAAGAAAAGAAAGATTCAACAATCATCAAGAAGGAAAACCGGGAACGGTGTCCAGCATTTACCGCGTGAAGACAACCTTCAACAGTGTTAAGATTCTCAGCGGTAGTTTCGTGTTCATTAAAAATGCCGTCCGCATGCTGTCGCCCGCAACACGCACCCGCTGTGGTTAAAAGACAACAAACTGCTCCTAAACCCTCGATACTAAACACAATTCTCGTGAAATAATCACATGGACCTCACAATAAAAAGGCGCTCCTGGTGTCGATAATAACAGGAAACCTGTTGTGAAAATGCGAGAAAATAAAGTTCAACAAACTATTGTGTTTTTGCAATTTCACACCAACGCCCGCAGTACAAGTCTGTCAGTCTTATTTTGCTCTACAAAATTACCCCTGCGATGAAAAATATAAGTCTGACCTAATTTTAATTTTAGATCGAAGTAATTATTCGAAGACAGAGAACACGAAGGTGATTATGAAGTATCATTGCGACTCCTATAGAGAAACACTTCTATCTGAAAGACTGTAATAGTCGAAAAAGATACACCCCAGAACCATACCTTGTTTCGATTGTTGCAAAACGAAATAAACCCGGAATGAACGTTGACAAAGTCCAGCGCAAAGCATCAATCAGTCGTTTTACTGTTTGCTCCGATTGTGATCACTTGATTTGATCACTATTTCACAGGTTGGATGGTGCCTTTTATTGAAGACAATTATGAAACGATAATAAATTCAGTGATGAAACCATTGGTGCCGACACAGTTGTTGTAAACAAAACAACTTCGGACAGACGCAAAATAAATATCTTTTGAAAAGAGGCCGTTGTATATATTATAAGTTCTCTGTCTCATTATGTGCATGCGCTGTTTTCATCAACATTTCATCAAAGTGTTAGGGGCCTTTAATCGTCAGGTGTTTTAATATCATGTTCCAAAACTGTTTCTAACATCTTACAAACTTTTGATAACAATATCAACCAATTTGTTCTGACATTTCGAACACTTTGAACCTGATCGTGAAGATAATTACAATAACCAAGCTTCCAGACATCTTGCGTGTGGCACGCACGCTAAAGTTTGTTACAGTATCATTTCTCGCCATGCATCCAGCGTAGTTCCTAATACCAGCTTAGCATGACTGCTCACCATGAATGTAGATTTAAAACTGAGCCTTCAACAATTCCACAATCTCCCAAAAACCAAGGATAAGAGTAGAGGACCCGTTGTGACTCACCGACCAGTCCATGATCAAATCAAATTTGCGGATCGTGATGGGTGGTTTGCGTTCGTGAACCACACAAGCTCTGACGTGTTTTTAAATGACATAATGTCTATTCCAAAAGGTTATGATATAGACCCGTAACAAAAATCTGGATGAAACCTTGTTGGAAATACCATTCATTTATCTTTTTTTATAGCTCCATTCGGATACCACATACGTGTATGTCTACCACTAGGCTAGTCTTGCTATTAGAACCTTAAAAACACTGGCAGAAATACCATTCATTTATCTTTATAGCTCCATGATATCACACACGTGTATGTCTACCACTAGGCTAGTCTTCGAACCTTAAAAACACTGGCAGAAATACCATTCATTTATCTTTATAGCTCCATGATATGACACACGTGTATGTCTACCACTAGGCTAGTCTTCGAACCTTAAAAACACTGGCAGAAATACCATTCATTTATCTTTATAGCTCCATGATATCACACACGTGTATGTCTATCGCTAGTAGTAGTCTTGATATAGAATCCTGGTTAACAACTCTGAAGGTAAAAATCAGTTGGAAACACCATTCATTTATATTTGTATAGCACCATGATATCACACACGTGTATGTCTACACCACGGACGGACTGGTACATGTAGTCTGGTGCCAGGCGGCGGAACTCTAGCTCAATCTAATGCAAACGATTGTCACCGTCGTTGAAGCATGTGTTCATATTTTTTTTTCACATCCGTACGATAGTTTGTGCCTAATGGAACCCTGCAAAAACTGGGGTGTTAAAATGGACACCATGCGTGCTGTCATTATAAAGATACCAACAAATAATCAAAATATACTAGGGTGTTGAAATAACAATAATTTCTGCCAAAACTTGGAGTTATTTTGACACCATAAATGGTGTTACTTTTGACCCTGTCTGTGGTGTCTATAATGTGACAATTGACGTGTCAATTGTAAGTATGGTGGCTTTGAAAGGAAACCTCATACTCTCACCAAAGTTTTGCTACAGCACAATCAACAACCAACTAATTTGAAACAGCTTTAACTTGTAACCATTAGCTTTCAAGAATGCCCTTTGCAATGACTCGACCCGCAGTCAGCTGATGTAACGCGAAACGTCTCTCTGGCGTGCAGTACTATTTGGATAGTTTCTCTATAATTTAGGCCCAATTTCATGAGCTGCTTAAGCACTCAATTTTGCTTAAGCAAAATAATCCTTGCTTAGTAAAATCAGATTACCGACCAAGACTCCACTCTTGTTATGCTAAGTAAACAACAGCTATAATACCAGTCACAAGCAATGTATTAGAGACATGAAAGTTTGGTCAGTAGGCCTAACATGTATAAAATAAGCAAGCTATTTTCGTGCTTAAGCGGCTATTTGTTTGCTTAAGCAGCTCTATGAAATTGTCCGCAGATGTACTCTTTGTGCCATAATGAAATCCAACTCGCCTGTGAATTTAAGTCAATGTGCCCATTAGATACATCCGAATAAACACTGTGGGAAGATAGATGTACAAAGCAGCTCTTGTACACAGTGGATTACAATGCCAGAAAGTAATGAATACTGAACTGGTAACTCCGTTTTCAAAATATTCTTTTCGATATCCGAAAGTTGAAAGTATGGTTGCAGCTTCAAAAATGTTTCTTAAAGAAACACTGTCATAGCAAACGGTGAAAGTGCATGGAAGAGACAAATGTCCATATTATGTTACAAGATTTTTAAAGGATTAATTCTTAAGTTCAAAAACTTAACCTGTGTTTTCACTACAAGTATTCAAAAGATGATGAAGTCCATGATGAATGAGACTGAGATGTAATTCTACCAATATTTCTAGAAATGACGTTTTGATTTTTTAGGAGACAATTTTTTTTCCAGAAAAATTGAAGAATTACCATCAAGTTTCATCTCCAAACGGTTGTGATCAACCATTGAGGTAGGAATACTATTTCTATCAAGGATCAACCGAGGCCTCATCTGATAATCAAATTCTTACTTAATGAATCATTGTTTTTACTCCTCCAAATGGATGAATAATAGTGTTTTTGTAATCCCCTGCAAATTCTTGTTCACTCCCACACCAGGTAAAGGAGACCCATAACAACCACAGGTTGCGGAATTTCTTTCTGATAGCCCCTATCATATTCTGAAATGGCTGGTAATTAGCCACCGCTTGGGTTCTTCCCCGGAATGTTACCCCTCTCACAGCGAGAGGAGGCTACCGAGAAGGCCGATCACTGGACGGGGGATAATGCGTCGCGAAGGCCGCTGTCTATCCTCGGTTCTCGTTACATTAACAGAGAGTTGTTGGGACAAGACCTGTCGACAATAAAATGACACCACACTCCAGGTGTGATTCCATCATTGATATCAAATCACAATGATGAAGTGACGCTAGCAATTAGATAGAACTGCGGGCTGACTAATAAGTTTAGTATGAAATCACGCGGCCTGCTATAACACGTGGTCAGTGTGTATTTCACTCGCTAAGTGAGCAGGTGAAATGTTCTTGGATCGTTTGGCACAAACAACGTACTCCATAAGCAAGATTCTAGCATGGGCTTTGTAACTTAATAAGTTAAGAACTCGATATAGCTAAATGTTTATTTTAATAATTAATATATCCATGTTTGCATAATGACACCTGAAAGCATACATTTTTTGTCAGTGTGTTCCTCCATGGTTTAGTAGAGGGACAGTGTTTAAAAACCATGTAGGATGCACCCCACAATGTCTATCGTAGCACACGACTACCTCAGATTGTTCACACAATGTACATGTACATGCATGTCCATGGGCTTCATGTCTATCGTGTAAGCACACGACTACCTCAGATTGTTCACACAATGTACATGTACATGCATGTACATGGGCTTCATGTTCAACTCGTGCACGGACACACGGATACAACCTTAGAGCTATACTGCTATAGAAAGAAATGATAACATTAATTACAATGTACATTTGGTTTGCGGTAACACCATGTGTGTATCAAACTTGCCAGGACAGTTCTTTTCAGAAAAAGCAGGACAGTTCTTTTCAGAACTGAGAAGTCTCCCGAACCTCCGATTATCTACTCCACGGCAGTAGAATAAAGCAAGACAGTTCCCTAAGAACAACTCTACCTGGCAAGAAGATACACACATGGTGTTACCGCAAACCAAATATACATTGATACCTCACCATGCAATGCCTCAAATCCTATATATTAATTACAATGAAACATAACAGATGGACCAGTGAGAAAACAGGTGGATAAAGAACAATAAAAAGCTGGCTAGTCACAGCATCCTTCCTCCATTGTCACAGTAAAACAAATAATGAACACAAAGCTGCATGGTAACCGCTATGGGTATAAAACAAAAAAATACATCTCAATAATGCTTGTTTTATTTTCAGATAAATAATAATGGTCCTGATTTAGCAGACCGGAATTCTTGCATCTTGATTTGATACTTGACTGCTTTTTGGTACATGTACGTGTACTTAATTAATGGACTGTAACTAACTCGTCGACATTGAACAAGCATGGTCCCCTAAGGTGCTACAGGCATTTTGTGGTTAATAAAGTGGTTACGAAATTAATCCTCAGAAACAACAGTGCCCAAAATGCTCCATCAACTTTATCAACATTGCATTTCAATATTTTCTGTATTGATATGAAATAAAAGCAACCTAACACCCTCCAGTATTCCATTGCGCAACTCAAATAATCCCAAAGAAAACAAAATAATAAAAGCACTTGCCCTGAACTGTGCTTTGAAGTGGACGGTTATTTCTTCGGAGTGATTGAGCAATTGTTATAAAAAAAAAGTTGCAATAAAAATCGTATCAATAAAGGAGTTCATGTTTAAATTTCTTGCGAAAATAACAAGCAAAAGAGCAAACAGCGGGGAGTTTTTCAGCCTGTAAAAGGCAAGAATTATCAACAGTCGTGAGAACACATTGATTCTGTTAACGTCGAACCGAACACTGTTACAAAGTTTTGTTCATTTCCATCAATCTGACGCGGATTTCTCGACGGATTACAATTTTCCGGTGGATGGTTGCTTTATGTCCATTTTGGATCACAATCTTTTATTCCTTTTCTGGTCTCGGCTGCCCGTAATTCAACGACTGGGGGTTGAAAAGCTTTACCTCGCAACGGGGGAGAGGCGAGTTCGATCGGCGTTTATGGATAGTGCCGTATATACGCTTGGACGATTGCATCCCGTGAAAAGAACACCCCCTGACAAGGACGCAGTGTCACTTGTGATGATTACAGATTGTCCGCTCTAATGGACTTGAGTTTTTTTTTTCCTTTTCTCTCTCCCAGTGATCGATAAAACTTGCAAAGCACAGCCGATTTAAAACCCCAAGGTTGCTAGATTTTAGCATGTCACGTAAAAAAGATTGAAGATTTGGGCAATTGTGGGGAAGAAAAGGGCGTTGAGAGGTTTGAGTGAAGGGCGTGGCTTAGGGCTTGGTTTAATCGGGGCTGACGACCTCCATATCAAGATAAAAGAAAACAGTTGAAAAGACAGTCAATGTATTATAAAGTAAACAATCATAGTAATACAGACAATGTTACACATGACAAACCAGTTCTTCAAAGGGCCGCAAGAGCCTGGATTGACTGTGAGCATTTGTGTGTATTTTACAATTTCCTCGTGAAGTCTTTACAAAATGTTTTAAAACCCCTTTAAACAAATATTTTTCCGTAGCTGGGGGGAATCCCGACCGAGTGAAGGTTTCTCAATGATTACTGCTGGGAAAATCCAATTCCCCATTTTGTGGCATCTCCGTAATCGAGCAGAATAACTCCACACAAAAATTATCAATAATGCGCCCTGTGACGTCACTTGCTTACGAAATAGCGCCCTCTGCCAAAATATAACAGGCAAGTCTCGTGCAGTATTCACAAGTGACCGTGCATTATTACATGTTAATGTGCAGATGTGGGTCATGAAACGTTCAAACGCAGCAACTTTCAGCTTTGGCTTCTGGCTACAGAAGTAGCATTTGCGATAGACCTCTGCAACGGGGCTTTTCGTAGCGACCGTAGTCAAGACCGGCAATTCAAACGCGAGCATTTTACACGGATTCAACCGTTTCGAAGAAGGATACTAGACGAAAATGGCGCAGACGTGATCGATATACAAACGTGGTCAGAGGAGAGTGCACAGTGGCCGAACCAAATAAAAACATTAAATGAAATGGGTGATTTGAAGCTTTGCTTAAGTCTAAAAAAGGTCCAATAGGTGGCTCTGAAAAGAGTACGATTAATTTGCTCTATTAAGGAAGCCGGTAACTCACCCGTCTGCCTGCCTCGTTGTTATGCAGGTTAGTCTTCATTCGTGCGTACATGTAGGTCCCCCTCGGATGGTTATTCTCTTTCTCTCTGGCGTCGACAAACTCTTTTGCAAATCGGTATCCATAGTCAACGTCGTCCCCACAGCCTCCCCACACCCAGTCCCTATCAAGATCAGGGGGTCGAGCAGCACGGCTACATCCACACACCGAGAGAACGCCCTCCCTGCAGGCACGACTTATGGCGTTGACTACACCAGCAGCGGATATGGTGTACGTAAAAGCTGCTTCTCTACTGGCTGGAGTTTGGTAGTGGTTCCCCCCGTGGAATGTGTGACAATAATGCCAGGTCGGTGATTGGTCAGAAGTTTGGTGACAAGGTTAATTGGTGACGCAATGGAAAGAGAAAACAAAGAACAAGTTTAGAAATGATAGAGAAGGAGCGAATCGAGTCTTACCGTTTCTGTAGATAAGTCAGCAAAACTAATCTGAAATTACTGTTCACTTCCAAGAAAACAAATATACATGCTTTACTAATGCGTAGTACATTACGGTGCTTTGTTTTTAAAGCACTCTATCTTTGTTTTCATTCATATGATTAAGAATTCATTTTAAAGATAATCCTTCTGAGATAATTAGCTTGATAATAACCACAATTGCAAAAGTATGGCCTGTTTGTCCACAATAAACAAGAGAAGTTCCGGAACTGTCTTTTCACACGTATGTGCTTTTGACGATTTGATAAGAATTAGTATTGTTTCTTTTTTACAAGAGCACAGATTGCCACTTTGGCAAATGCAGCTTCGCGCAACTCAAGGAAATTTCTCAGTTTAAGTCACCACGTTTGAAAAAAGAGTACTGACACAAAAAAAGAAAAGCGATCTTTCAGATTGAAAAAAAATATATATTTCTGTATAATAATATTGGTTTTCTCAAATGAGCAGCCAATTTCATTTCCATGCGTTCGAATTAAAGTTTTTTTGCCTCTCCAGTTGTTGCTGCGTTTAATATTCAGAATTCGGCCATTCAATCGTTTTGAGTCGAGTCAAATTCCTTAACAGCACTCTGTTCAGTTTAGCGTATCGTCATTCTTTTCCGTGACACACACACCTCAAGAACTTAGAAGCGTCTGCGAATTTGAATGCTTCTTTGATGAATTGTTAAATTGAATTCTGCTTTGATGAATTATTAAATTGAATGATTATTTTGTTAAATCGAACGACGCAACATTACATTTGACTAATCATAAAACGAAATCTAATTACCCTTTTCAGAAGCATTCGATTTCGTGCGAAATAGAATAGCTTGGTGGCTAAATTGGTTGCTCATTTGCCGAATTTGACCGAGAAAACCCATAACAAACCCTGTACTTTGTCTTCTCAGAGCAGCAAGTTTAAACGATAAGATACTGATATAAGACAGAAGCCCGGTTTATTTTTTCGTACGCTTTATTTGTCCACTTGTGACGCAAGAAAATCAGCTTCGCACGAAGCATTCGCGGGAATAGAACGTATGAACCGGGCTTCACGATTTCCCTGGGTATCAAGCGCCAAAACTCCAGGGCACAATTCGCACAGCATGACAAAACAAACTCTACGCGAAACGTGTGAACGTTCATGATGCGAATACAGATGTTGAGTTGTCATAATGCATTTGTAACTCAACTTTTTGCCAACACACACTCCATCACTCAGTAACCTCAACGTCGACCAACATATGGAGCTAATTTAAACTACGCCTATGCAGCCAGATCATGTCGCTAGGTATGTCTGAATTTAGTATAGTTAGTTGTAACTTTATTAAAGGATAAAAAAGTCGCAGAAAGTGCTCCTATTTTGCGTGATCAACAATATAAAATGGCGTTAACACCATCTACTTGTCAGGTAGAGCATGTTCTTTTGCGATCTTGTATCGCGTTATATTCTACTACCGCTGAGAAGATAAAGCTGGACCGTAGTTCTCAAAAGAACATAATCTACCTAGCATGTAGATACACACATGGTGTTACCGCAAACCAAATGCATTTTGATACATCAACATACAGTACAATGCCTCAAATCCCATAACATATAAAAATGAAATAAAAAACCTGTGAAAATTTGAGTTTATATAAATAATTTCGAGGCATACTTGTGTAGACCAATATATTCTACTTTTAAAACACCTTTCTGTAACCATCATATGCATTTCATAACAAACGGTTTCAAACGAGTTTTTAAGACCAACTCGACCAATCCAATGCAATATGTCCCTTTAATTTCGGTTGAAACAACCGACGTCAGATATTACGTTTCTAAATATGTTTCATGTACATTTTATCAAAAATATGACTTCGTCCGAGGGATTATTTCACAGAAAAGAATGGTGAATGAACTTCACAATTGGTGAGGTTTGAGAAGCGAGATCAAAATACTAAAAATTAAGACTTTAAAACACCCTTCAGCCACGGAAATTTCCACTTGGGCCTAGCTATGCTCAAACTATGGCCCAAATTCATAGAGCTAAGCAAAATTATGCTAAGCAAAATTATGTTCACCAAACTAAAGTTACTAGCCAAAATATCATGTCACGTGTATATAAACTGTGACAGGTATACTGCTCGTATTCGCTTATTAGCAAATGTCCACTTAGCTATGCTCAAACTATGGCCCAAATTCAGCGGCTCTATAAAATCTTGGCCCTGAACCCAAATTTTTCGTCACCGTTGGATGAAACCGTAGCCATTGTGGCGTTTCACTTTCGTATTACATCAGCGCAGGGGACGAGTCATGGCTAGATGGAACCCTATTTATGGTAAGCAAGAATGTTAGCAGATACCTCAATTGTTTTTGCTTAATCGCTGTGAAATCATCAGGCTCAGATCACGAGTAAAGATACAGGCTGACCACCAAGCACCACTCTACACAAGCTACTCTAACTTTAGCTACAAACTTAACTTTGTGAACACTAAGTTAACAACGATTACCGCGCTAATCTTTTATGTCAACAACGTGAAGAGGAGAAGGGGAAAGATTAATTGGATGACGGATTTACGGGGGAGGCTCATATTATAAACGCATAAATTATTCATGCAATCTCACCTTTCTTTGTAGAAGGATGGCGGATAATAGTCAGATAATCGTTTTTCACACGGGTATTGTTTGCGTATCGGACTGGGAGAGGGAAGTGGGCCGGGGGGAGAGAGAAGTGAGCTGGGGGAGGGTAGAGGTTGATGCGGTTGGTGGTATCATCGCACACCGGGTATAAACCATGCATGGTCTAGTCTTCGAGGAGGGTCATCAACACACCATAGTTCCCATGTAGGATTTATACATAGACCATCCACATTGTGGTCTAGATTCAAGTCGAACCTACCACTTGAGTTAGATAATGTGGTACAAAAACTATGTTCGTTTTCTGTTTGCAGATTAACGGCTCATTTACGTTATATACTGACCACATCAACTACAAACCTGTTTTATTAACGGTTCTCATGAGTCATGTGTTGATCAGCTGAGAGTTTCTATTGACAACGGAGTCCCCTTAAGACGTAACAAATCTTTTAGAGAAGAAGATTTCTGGTTCTTGTGTGGTTTCGCGAGCTACGGCGAAGTGGCCATTTAAAGGCCTACTTCACGCCGAGAAAGGGCTTACAGAGTTACTAGTTTGAAAAATATATTTGTATTATTTCTGTATTAGGGTTCCACGTTGATATTTTGTCAGTGTATTATGACATTTGAATCTACCCACTGGTTCAAGAAGGCTCACCCAGAATCGGCTGGATTGGAAAATGCGTTGAAGTGGCTATACACTCTTTCAAGAGCAAGCGTGTGAAGGTGGTCACAATATGAAATCATTATCATTTGAATCTTATGATAAACACAGTGAATGGATTGTATACTTTGCCTTTAATCTTGTGCACGAGTCATGGCCTACAATGCCACCAGGGTCACTGGGCCAATATTGACCTATACTCAATGGGGTTGACACGTTATTACTTTTGCGTATTATTATTATTAGGTAATGATACAAGGCCGGTTGATCAGAAAAACAAACTCTAGTGAGTTTTAAATCTCAAGGCCGTACTTTTAATATAACACTTTGGCCTAAAGTCGAGGGATCGACGTCAAAGATCTTGCTGAGTGGGAGAACGCCATCGTCCCAAGCAATGACGTAATAGCACCGCCATCTTAGAAGTAACCAATGATGAAACGGTGGGAAAACGCGCAGTGCGTACACGCGGCGCTCGTCTCAATTTTGTTTTACCAATGACAGCCTAGGGCGCCCTACTAAAATTATATCGACATGTGCATAACGAGTATTATCATTCTGTATTTTGATTGAGCAATGTAGAAATAAAGTAGTTCCTCCATGACAAAACCGAGACAAACAAAGCATTGAACATGTTTCGGTAAATCCCTGATAAAATATCAACAATCAGTGGACTTTTTCTGTAGAAATAATCCGAACACTGATAACGGAGGTCAGGGGATGAGGGGCTGGAGCCCCACCCCTGCTCTGGAACCTTTCCCACCCCCCCCCCCCCATCCTGAAAACCCCCCAAAAGAATAGTGTTATATTAAAAAGGCTCTCCCCGTCATGTCTTTGACCCTGCTTGCCCAACCCCAAAAATAAAAATGTCTGGTTCACTCGCCGAGTGGTACATTGCAATGCTTTCCGTTCTGCAGAGCCCGGTTCTAATCCCACCTCGCGTGTGGATAGGGTTTACAGTCCACAACCTGATTACTTGGGTTGTCCCCATTGGAGTTTTCCTACCACTGACGCGTCTTCTCTGCACAACTTGTCAATGTTTACGATAACAAAATTACATTTAAAAAAAATAGCAAATAAAATTACATTTTCACGACTGTTGCGTTTGCTGTAAACTAGGATTGAAACTTTCAATAAAATATCTTTGCATCAATGAAAGAGGTATAATCCCCCTATCCCATAATCTCCGCGATCTGAACACTCCGACTTAAAAACTGCACATTTTATGTTTCATAAAGCAAGGTTGTCATTTTTAATATCAGAGAAAGAAAAAACAAGATTACATCTTTTGTGTTGAACTCCAATCATCGGTGAAAGAAATTATGAAAATCGAAACAACAACCAGCAAAAACTTGAATTGTATTATTATTTCTCCTAAAGATATACTTAATTTTTCCTCCCACGTTCTACTTTAGCCAATACCACCAGCACTTCACACACAAAAGACAGAAGG
This sequence comes from Asterias rubens, assembly GCF_902459465.1. Classification (NCBI taxonomy): domain Eukaryota; kingdom Metazoa; phylum Echinodermata; class Asteroidea; order Forcipulatida; family Asteriidae; genus Asterias; species Asterias rubens. Next base: position 5,109,376 of record NC_047063.1, read on the forward strand.
TGTCTGAGGGAATTACAACATACCATGGGGCAGGGATTGTAAGATCATTTCACGATTCATAGTTTTTTCCAAATCACTTTTTTTATTGAACCTTAACCGTGTCTTGATTCCAGAGCCTTTGGTGGTGTTTACACCAAACACTATGGTAATTTATTGGGGGTAATTTGCACCTCACCTGGTGAGAGCAGATTCCCGCAGGGTCAAAACGCAGCGATCTCAAACCATGGAGCTATTTTCTTCCCTCCATGCTCAAACTAGCTTTCGGTCTCACTCGATAGGTATGCTGCTAATATTAAGCACGCCAAGAAAATGAAGAGAAAAAAAACACCTCAAGACTATCACGTTATCAAAATGTTCGTGCTAAATTTGTTTCATAGATATCAAATTTGTATGTGGTACAGCAACATCGACTCAAAATTTGTTGTTCGAAGAACAAAAATAAGAATCATTTCTGTGTAGAGGTATTAACTTTAAGCACAAAATTTAAAGACTAAGAAAGAAATTCAAGGACAACAACATGCGACTTAATAGATGTTTTATTTTTAAAAAAATATTAAAAAAAGTTCTTCTCACACTGAATGAATCAAGACAAACCTCAAATAGTTTATTTTCTGAAAGCCTCACCCAAACAACGCTAAAAAACCACTTATTTGATCATTCCGAATATTATTTCAAACTGATCCGATTAGTCTCAAATCCATCAAAAAATCCTTTCCAGCAAGATGTCTGGCTTTGGTTCTGTTGTCCTCTCGAGCAGTATCACTAATGCTTACCATTACATTAGAACAGGCATACCAATGTAAACCAAAACGTTGGTTGCTGTGTTGCAATAGAGTGGAGGGCATAATTTGGAAGGTATTTAATTGGAGGTCTTGATCAAAGACAAAGGGGGTTGGTCATTCACCCAACTCTCATGGGCTCACGAATTTGATTTCGAGACCTCAGATTTAGAAACTGAGTTCTCGAAATCAACCATCTAAACGCACACAACATCGTGTGACAAGGGAGTTTTTTCTTTCATTGTTATCTCGCAACTTTGACGACCAATTGATCTCAAATTTTCAGTTTTGTTATTTTATGCATATGTTGAGATACACCAAGTGAGGAGACTGGTCTTTGACAATTACCAATAGTAACGACAAGTCATACCGTATCGCTTGATATGTATTTTGCTAGTAACTTAAGCATTCTGCTCGTCTGTCGGTCGAGTGTTTGTTTATTTGCTTTGTCCGTCGGCGTGTTTGTGTGTGTACGTGTGAATGAGGTAACGTAATGCTATTGGTCATGGGTCGACCACAACAAGCATAACAGAGCACCACATTTTGTTATTTTTTGTCATGACTGTTTGACTCGTAAAAGCACTTATGGTATGTAATAATGTTCAGTACTTTGGGGTATCAAAAAAAGGAATCAGAAGTTCTATAGCAGGTCTTGATCAACTACCTCCATGATCAAAGGGGTAATTTGTACATCGTCACAGTTCTAGCCTTAGTTTTAGCTCTGTATGCTGAATATGTAAGAACCCATTGGGGAGGGGCAGGGGAAGCGGCATCCCCATCCCCACATTCCATGCTTTCCACTGAGAGGGCCCCTGGCGCAACGTATAACAGCTAATATGAGTGTATAAGGGGTCGAACATTCGTACAGAAATATGGCGGTAGTTCAAAACTTCAGATACTTCCCTGGACTCCTTTATGCGTTTGAGCCGTAAGTGTGTTATTTAACAGGAAATTTGTGTAAGGAATTAACTCCAACGGTCCTCCACAATGCCCTTGCATGACATTTGTCACATCCAGGCCAATTTAATTATATCTATTTGGACAGATTATCGACTTTTCTTACTAGCAAAAATGACAGCAGTCTACAACGAGTAGATTCTGATTGTTTGACTATTAGCTGAGATCGATGTGGAATGTCATGGTTTTTGTTAGGGTCTTATGTGTGGTGGCTGATTGGGTTAGGTTACGTCTGAGAGAGCTGGAACTTATTTTAAAGAGGCTAACGGTTGCAATGTTAGTCTGGGATTCTACAGAAAGAAATACAAGTGTATTACAACACTGACTGAAATAAATGTCTACTACTGGGCAGCCTTTAACAGTAGGCCTACACTTCAGTTGTAGGCGATATAGTACAATCATGCTCGGGTCCCATATTGTTTTATTTTTGTATGCAAACTGTTTGTTTATGAATGAATAAATGATTGATCAGATGTCGAATTTTGAACTGGTTGGATGAAAACTGATTATAGACATAGTGCCTGTTCTCTAGAATATTTTGGAAACTAATCGATAATCGATCGATTAATATCGACAAAAAAATACAAAACCTAAACTTACGTCCAAAGTCATGACAAGAGCAAAATTTAAATTAACGGCTCAGGTCTCAAATTGTCGTGTAGACAAATTTAGGGCGTCGGCCAAAATATCAAGCAATGTTTCTATAGACTGGTTCCCTACAAAAAAAACTACTAAGCATGCCGATCTTGCTAAGCGCCATTTCCACCTTCACACTAATCGTTGAATTCTGAACCAAGCCCCGTTACTACCTTTAACAAGAAACGCTGGGGAGAACTTCTTTGATATTTCATCAGATGGCATTCCTCCAAACCAAATTTCAAGGATACCTCTTTAGTTTTCGGAGGATGTTTTTTGACGTGTTTTTTTGACTGGTTGGTCCCCAAGCTTTGAGTGATGTGTTAGCCGTTGGGCATTGGAGTGACTGCGTGCACGTAGTGTTCGAGTAGGACACATATTTTTCCGGTCCCACTGTTTCTCTATAACTCTCTCTCTCTTTCCCCAGCAAAGGAAATATCCACGGAGTTGGGCCAACGACACCGGTTGAACCGCTCAGTCCCCAGGGGGAACGGGGCCGCGCAAACCCAGTCCGATTCCAATGCAGGTATTTACCATTGATACACAAAGGTTGAAGTATAAATGGCAAACGATTTTCCCCTGTCCACCTTTCACCCTGGACGGGGGTCCATTGGGGATCGATTCCCCCTGAATCTAGCCGTTATTCAAGAGGTGATAGCAACACATTGTACCCCAGCGCAAATACTGGCGACGAGTTCCTTTGTGTCGACAATAGAAGGAATTAGAAGTGTCCAGCCGCCAACTGGTTTCCCTGTCAGGGACCGTTAGCGTCAAGGCTCGGGGATGGCTGATATAAAAGAGTAGATGTCGTCGTCCGGACCCCAATGTGTTCCGACATGTGCCACAGAAAGTTAATTAACGGTGTATATGAACGAGAGTGTGATCAGTGTGTACTGGGTATTATGTAGGCAAGGATTAAGGGTTTATAAATGTAGAAATAAAGAGATAATGAACAGCAATGGGTTGAGTTTATACCTTCAGTCATCAGAAATGCCCAGATTAAGTTGGCGTAGGTCACTAATCATAGATTCCGAGGCAAAACGAGTTCTTAATTGTTTTAATTTTCCATAGAACATAAACGGACCACACGCACAAAAACAACAGTTTAGATCTAGTTTAACACAACCATAGTTTGTCGATAAGCTAATTCTAGAAAAGGTTTTTGTTTTAAAGAAACAGGAACTCGAAAACAAGTCAAACTTCGATTGGTATACCGAGTTTGAAACCCATGACAGGTTCAACTTCAATGAAAGGTCAAAAAGAAGAAAAACTCTTTTCGCAAAAGAAAGAAAGAAAAATGAAGAATATTTTTTTGTTAGGATGGTGTGCATTGTACGGCTGAATATGACGCGCGTATTTACATACCTTTACATTGGCAGTATATTTAGATTGGACATTTACTTGACTTATGCGAGTGCTTCTAACTGATGGAAAGTCAAATTAAATTATCAATCCGAATCAAAACTATCTTGTCCATGGTGTACAAACTGACCAATCATCGAGTTTCTAAGTGTGGATCAGAACATTTTCTTGTGGGGGTGATATAAGCCGATGTGTGCAATCGTGGCGCTGCCAAGTTAAAGCAATGCAATCGTCCTTGTCAGCCTAATAATAAGTGTGTGATTAACTGTCAAAATATTTTCATTTTCGCTAGTTATATGGAAAGTTTTGTATTATTTTTGACATGGTTGGTGTGTTATTATTTTGAATGGGCAAAATGTTCATTCACAATGATGCACATTGTACAAAGAATCCCCATTAGCAACAAAGGTTTGATCAGCTGAGCTAGATTATTAATATCTCATGGGAGTTCCACACAGCACTGTCCACACGCATCCTACTATGTATTGTGGTCTTAATCAATAGTCATGAAACAAATCCATACTAACGTATCGTTCCAACTTTGCTTTGAATGTTCTTTAAAGGGTTCTTCACAGGTTTCGTGACTTTTACAAAAATTAAAGAGTTATATTCGAAGATACGAGCTTTGCAAAAAAATTGATTCGATTGTCCAAGCCATACCCATAAATCGAATACATTCACACCACCAAACGAAAAACCCTCTTCACTACCAAGAATAAAGTCACGGTCCCCCTTTAAGCTGAAAGGAATGCAAATCTTTAGTCAGTTTTGTTACAGGTGATGTTGCTTTTGGGCCCAGTGTGTCGCCATGGTCGGGGGCCGGCTTGCACTCCCAAATCCGCTTCCATCTTAAATTTCCCCTCTCGTGAAGTAACCAGTCACTATATACGGACCTTTCGTTTCAGCGTCACGGCCGCCGTTTCGCTCCAGGGGCGCACCATATATCCCCGTCCATATATAATGACATAATTTCCATGTAGCAATGAATGGTGCACAATAACAAACGAATTGGCTCACAGTCCGATCACAATGGTTCTCTATGGGAAAGTTTATCCACTGTGAAATAAGTACTTCGGCCCCGCCTTCGGTCGCCTTTCTCTGTCTCTCTGCTTGAATTTTGAAAAAGAAAAAATGAATTGATTGGCCTGGACTAAACACAGCATGCCTTTAGGTGTGCCTAAAGATAATTTCTTAAGTTATTGTGAAATGGCTTACTAACGCCATTTCCGAAATGATCGTGTTGATAACACCAAGCCATTATATTAATTTTCTTATTAAATAATTGCAGCAATTTTATTGAGTAAGTGGCAAATTTCTTTAGATGTAATTCAACACATATGTATTGACTATAGTCTGGGAGACGTGGTTCTACTACATTCAAGAATGGTGAAAGCGTCTGGGTCTAGTCTATACAAAAATTGTAGTTGCTTTGAAATTTGAGACAAGAAACACTTCTGATGTTTCACGAATTAGATGCAGTACAATAGATCTATGTCTATCTAGTTACACAATCCTAACATAGGGCAGGGATCCCTACCAACGTGAAGCCTCATGAATATTCGTGAGTTTGCGAGAGTACACAGAGATCTTGCCGCCACGAGAAGGAAAGGTTACGTCCGAAATAGAGGAACAGTTAGGTTTAATTTGCACATGTTCACTACAACTGTAACTGTCCTTGCTCTACGCCATAACAACATTGGATATTATGAAACTAAGGTAAGGTGCGGTCTGCTCAAAGACAGATCCTAAATACAATTCTGACCAATCACTGGCGTATACGTAGTCACGCTGGATAAACATCTGACCAATCAAATGATGACAAATTTATCCACAGTTCTTTCACAAACCAAAGGCAAAAACTAATGCCACACACCGATTTTACCAACTGACTTGAATGCAAACAATTTGACCACTCGCGAGACGAGAACAATATCCCCACAGAAATTATTGAAAAGCAAATACAAATCAAAATACTTCAGTGTGAAAACAACTGGCCAACATACGCCAAGAACAACAACCACAGAACCATTTGATAGATCACAAGATCTACGATGCCAGCTTGACCAATCACAGACAAGGATAATGTCAACCTATACTGTCCAATCAGAGTCATCCCTTTAAACTGACTTGAAAATTGAGATGGAGGATTCAAATAAAATCGTCTTATTTGTAGTCCCGGTACATTTTTGGTTAAGGTTTGAGGAGGATTACACAGAAGCTGTCTCCAAATACCACGTGGTCTCATTATACACCACGTGACATAATTTAGTTTCACATTGTGACAGGTGCATCCGGAAGTGAAAGTTCCTCAACGAATGCTTGATACGAGGCTGTGATGAAATCGCAATAGTGAACAAGGAATGATTTACTTATTCACGTAAAATTTTATTAACAAATAGGTAACTAATTTGACCTACATTGTGACAATACACAACATAATATCAGTAAATTGGAAGAAAGAAAAAAACACTCACCAATGGCGGTAACGCGCCCAAAAACAGACCCAGTCTCCGCCGTGCTACAATTCCATCTACGGTTGCTGAACTGGTACCTGCACTCCTCGATGCCCAATCTTGCACCTTCACCGATGGGGCCCATGTGATCTTGGTATAGCTGACATAATTTTTGCTGACCGGAGGAAAGGCCAGGAAGCTCGGCGCACAGAGGCTGTGTACCGAGGATGAAAAGCTCCGGACTGCTAAGAGTCTCGAACTGGTGTATTCTGGAGTCAAAACCCAAGTTCCTGAAATTACAAAGAAAATGAAACTTACTTGAGCAGAAAATTATCCGAAATCAACATTTGATGATAAGATCGACCAATGCATCATGAAAGTCAAGTATGAGAGTCCAAACCAGCTCTTTCCAGAGCCAAAACTCACTCAAAAGAGAATTCTGAAATGGTTGTACCTGCAAATTTACCAGTATTTATAAAGTATCCTTATCTTTCACACCATGCAACTTCAAAGATTATTATTCGTGGTAACATGTGACAGTTGGCCTGTTTTAAACCACTAGTCAATAGTGCTCGTGAAAACTGTCAATACAAAAAAAGCAACTCTCTTGTTTGTTTGTGGAAACGTTCATGTTTTTGCTATACAACGCAACAAAGCTTAGGCCATCATAATTGCATTCTGTCATTGGGTTGTCACTCATTTAAGAAGATGACCCCCCCCCCCCCCCCCCACAAGAAGCTTACGTTGAGATCAACAAAACTGAATAACACAGTGTGTGTGGCCAAAGATTACCAAATAAAGACCACTGGACGATCCAAAGTTCAACATGGTCCTAAAGATGTTACCTCTTCATGACGGTCCGAATCAATATACATTTTACTTTTCAAATGGTGGTAACGGACACGCCAAAACATGGGGGCCAACTTCCTAGAGCTGCTTATACAAAAAAAAACATTGCTTAACAACTATTTGCAAAAATTAGCAGGATACCAGTTACAATTGGCAAATGTGGCATTGTGGTTTGGCTGATAACCCTATTCTGGTAAGCATAATTTTAGTGAAACAACACAAAAGAGTTGCCAATAAAACGGATGCCGTACCAACGTCCTTATACAATTTATGTTGCGGGACTCAACCATATGGTCCATACATTCTACGGTTCCTACAAAGGGTCTCACCAGCGTGGCGTAAGTTAAACACCAAGGGGTGTAAGTTTAACACCAACGTGGTGTAAGTTTTACACCACGTGGTTTTAGTCAAACCTTTCACTAATGTTTGACAACCAAATTTCTAACATCTATTTTTGCATTTCAATCTTTTAAAATGAAACATGTCTTTTGCTAGTGTTTCAACAATTGTTTTAGACGTTGGTAGGCCAACTCTGCGACACTATAGTGCTATTATTTTATCCCTCAATTGGGCATTGTTTGTTATGTAGTGTTCTCGCATTTTTCCACCCAAGGTTGCATCACGCGGCTATTCAAGGATGCATTCCATTCGATAAATCTAGTCAAAACAAAAGCCTGCATCTTTTGTCCGTTATAAAATGGGACCTCCTGAAGTGAAGGTAAGCAACAAAAAGGCGCCATTTTATGAAGCATTTTGGCAAGAAATTCTGAAGTAGGTCTTGAAGCAAGACAGGTTCTCTGTAGTACTTTCCACTCGTGGGGTTTGAAGTCATGAACATCCAAAGCATGGTGGGTTCCTGAAGTCAACCAGCGTCAAAAGACCGCAAAGAAAAACCAGAAGGATATTTTGTGACAGCCTTTCCAGCTAGCTAAAAAGTACACAAAACATGTTGGTGTTCCTTCTAGACAATGCTAAGGGGATTGCAAGAGAGAAATGCAAGAGAGCAGGAGAGAGACCCTCCAGGGCGAGAGAGGGTAGGCAAACATCGCAAGAGCCCCCGTAACTTCCCATAGTACACACGGCTAACTCGTTGTCAACACTTGAGCCCCCTTCAAACTACAAAACGGAGAACAATGGCAAGATAATATGGGGAGGGGAAGAACCACTTTGCCGTGTCTACAAGTGTTTGTAAGATCACCAGTGGAGTATGGTAATCTCATGGATGGAGGAGGTGATCACCCAGATCGGACGGTACTCATCCTACAGGTTCGACAAGTGTTTTTGTCTTGAGGGATGATCGCCACTAAAAGACCCCCACCTCACAACCCCCCCCCCCGCCCCCAAACAGAAACAAAAATCATATCCGAGGACGTGCCATATGTAAATACATCCTCGGGGTAAACCGATAGCACGGAGGTATGGAAACGTCGCAACATGCTCTCCTCAGCTTGGAACCACATCTCCAACGAATTGGAGGAACTGTTTCTCAAAAAGTTTTTATAAAATACTTCAGTGTTAATTCAAACTTCGGAAATGAATCCTTGGGAGAAGATGATTATTAATTACTCTTTGATGACAAGCTTCCTGCTGTAAGAATGGTGGGTTTTAAATTGACAAAGGTGCTACACACATGTCTGAGGTAATTCTCAGAAAATGCTCAGGAAAGTGGGAAAATCTTTACAAAGTTAAACGCGACCATTGTTACCCCACCCCAACTTTGAGAGGTGTCACAATTTATAGGCCCGACCTTAAAAGTTACAACGCAAAGAATGGATGTATGCACATGTAATGTATGTCTTATATTTGAGCCTTAGAGACGGTCTCTTAAAGGCAGTGGACACTATTGGTTATTACTCAAATAATTATTAGCATAAAAACCTCACTTGGTAATGAGTAATGGGGAGAGTTTGATAGTATAAAACATTGTGAGAAATGGCTCCCTCTGAAGTAACATAGTTTTCGAGAAAGAAGTAACTTTCTACGAATTTGATTTCGAGACCTCAGATTTAGAATTTGAGGTCTCGAAATCAAGCATCTGAAAGCACACAACTTCGTGTGACAAGGGTGTTTTTTCTTTCATTATTATCTCGCAACTTCGACGACCGATTGAGCTCAAATTTTCTCAGGTTGGTTATTCTATGTATATGTTGAGATACAGCAAGTGAGAAGACTGGTCTTTAACAATTACCAATAGTGTCCAGTGTCTTTAAAGACCGTTTGGGGGCAATGGTAGAATCAATGAAACTGGAAATGTTCAAGAGTGAAGTTGGTTACATGAACTTATGATAATGATGAGAACGATGGTAAGCATTCTATAAAGCATCCGTGACGTAAAATCGTTACAAAACATGAAGCTGCGAAAAGAAGAGATGTATTCTTAAAAAAAATGACATTTGTTTTTAATGAATCGTTAGTCAGTATGGCCAGTTGCACTGGACTGGATTGAATGAACTCAACCTTAAACCAACACCTTAATCAAATTTAGTTAGTGTCCCTTTTCATTGGGTGCGAGTGTTTTTCTCCATCCTATTAGTATACTAGGCCCCTCCTTTAGCTTTCAACTCACAATGTCACTTTGGGTACTATACAACATTTTTGTTTGTTGCACATGTTTTTCATAGGTTCTATAGAATAGAATGGCTTGTCAACATGTGCAGTAAACACGACCCCCTGTAATGACCATGTTGAGTATTATGACCAAGTGTTGAACACCAACCGTTCTCATCGGATGTCTCACCTCTTCGTCTCATATATTATTTAGGAAAGGTGACAACCACAAACATAATATTCCGGATTTATGACACAACATGTTGTTCTGTGTGTGTATGAGATTTGGTAAACAAGTCTTGGGGGAGAAAAACAAGTTCATGTGGGATGTTGTATCATCCAGTTTGCGTAAGCAATTCATGTACTGTTTGGAGAATGTGACAACCACACACATAATATTCTGGATTTTTTAAAGAAACGTCATGTTGTTCTGCGTGTACGAAATCTTGGTAAACAAGTCTTGAGAGAGAAACACATATATTTATGTGGGATTTTAAAGCTGCCATTTGGCGTAAGACCTAGAACAGTTTAGTGAGGGTTAGAGCATGACTTTTCCTACCTCATGGTTAGTGGTAGAGCATAGGGAAAGGACGGGTATAAAACGTGTTAAGAAGGCTTCAGAGAGAACATGGAGGTAGAAATACCTCCATGGTAGGAGCACAGAGCAATGTTGCCCTATGGTGAGATGCAGCTTACCGTTGAACTTATAGGAAACGTTGACCCACATCATAATCCCATGGAGGAAGAATTACTTCATTGTACGACCCATAGTCTATGGATATGAAAAACGAATCACCATCCACCACCAACCAAAGATAAAACATGAACACTTCCCAGTTGCATTGATAGTGCTTGAGCAACCTTTACAATACTACAAAAGAAACTGCAAACTGGCCAATAGTTGACGACAAAAGTTTGGTCAATTTGGTCAAAATGTATCACTCATACCTTGGGATACCAGAAAGAGTATGTTGAGTATTAGGCCTATATTTGAAAAGGAAAGACTAGACACAAAACAATAAACATAGGTATCGAAACTGCAAACAGGCCAGTGACATGGATTTGGAGTTATGAGGAAATTATGTTGCAATGTTCCACACAGGAGTACATTGGAGATGACATGAAGTCACCACCCGATGGGTCGTATAGTCACACTTTCTGCCTCCATGGTCACACCATTAAAGGCAGTGGACACTATTGGTAATTACTCAAAATAATTATTATCATAAAACCTTACTTGGTGACAAGTAATGGGGAGAGGTTGGTGGTATAAAACATTGTGAGAAACAGCTCCCTCTGAAGTGCCATAGTTTTGGAAAAAGAAGTAATTTTCCACGAATTTGATTTCGAGACCTCGAGTTTAGAACTTGAGGTCTCGAAATCAACCATCTAAACGCACACAACTTCGTGTGACAAGGATGTTTTCTTCTTTCATTATTATATCGCAACTTTGATGACCGATTGAGCTCAAATTTTCACAGGTTTGTTATTTTATGCATATGTTGAGATACACCAACTGTGAAGGCTAGTCTTTGACAATTACCAATAGTGTCCACTGCCTTTAATACCCTTTTTTCAAATCCACGCAAAAAGAGATCAGCAGACCTGCTCCACCAGCAATGGTTTGAATACAGCCAGACAATTGATACACCAGTAATGGCAGACAATGCGAGAGACTTCCACACAGAACCCTCTCCAAGGCCATTCCATCCTATTTCAGAGCAGGGGAGGGGAATGGTCAGCCAGCAATCATGGGTTTCAACAAAAGAGAATTGATCTCATTAATCAGATACCCGTTATAATAGCCAGTCAGCTTCACCGGGGGGGGGGGGGGGGGGGGGGGGTTGGAGAGAAGCACCTTGGAGCAGGCCCACGGTATAAATAACTCCCTAATGTTATCCCACTCCGGTGGCTTTACCTTTGCAGCGCTGCTGGTCTTCTTAACAAAATAAGATCACAGCTTTCAATCATGCAGCGATAGGCATAGCTTTGTCTAATAAAAACCACGAATAAATGATGAGTTCTTAACTGCTGCTTAATAACATTCTAATAGGTCTGAGCAGTGGAGGAAGGGGTGAGGTTGAACCATGGAGGTTTCTTCATTCACGGTTGAACTTCTTGGGAGATAACAGGATACATTCAAAGAGGAATTGTTACTTGAAACCAATATTGTATTCATCTAATCGATTTGAAAATTAACCACAGGAAATTATAAACACGTAAATGCAAAGACACTAGTCCGGTTAAATCTCATTATAGAGTAGACTTTGCGCTCGTGTTAATAGCTTATTCAAACAAAGCAGCATTGTATGTTTGCCTCTTCGACCATGCTTGATTTAATCATGATTTAATCAATATACAATAGGACTTCTCGAAAATACGGTCACAATTTTTCACTTGGAGGGGCAGCATGGTATTGGTTACATTTATTCTTCGTCAATCTTTGGTACCACAATGGTATACTCATAAATTCTACCTCCATGATTATTCCTATATGACGCATGCTTATCCAATTTGAAAGCTCGCTTGGAACATGCAGTTAGTCGTAGATGAAAAATTCACCATACCCAGTCACCAAAGAAACGTTTTATATCGAGGTAATCTAAAAAAAACTTGTCTGCATTGCCAAACAATAATGGCAAAACGCCACAGTGGTAAAATGGTTGTTTTCCGTGGCATTGAAACGCATGTTCGTCTTATTCTTCAGGTACTTCTGATATTTCTTCAGCACATATAAACAGATTTGAAATGTCTATATGAAACACGTACATTTTCTTGAAAGCAAATCACAAATCAGAACATTTTGAAAACTGAGTCATGACAAAACTTGTCACTTTCGTGTGAACAAATGATGTGACTTATTACGAGAATTCTGCATAAATACCATGGGGAACATTTCTTGTCACCTTCAATAATTCCATGAAACTTTTTTGTTTTGCTTTTCACCACCAAACCAAGCACCAAACTCACATGGTTGCTTGTGGTCAACTTTTAAAACAGGTTTTCAGTGTGGTCGCACTCCCACGAGGAGTGCAGTTTTCTTCATCCATAGCCAGTTCTTATTTAGTGGAATAAGGAAAACAAATAAATCACATTTTAGATGGACGAAGTTCAAATAATTTTGTAAACAAAGAAGACTTACCACCATGTTTCTTGAGCGCAACATACGGCAACGACGAAGCCAACAATACACAACACGTTCCTCATCGTGAATGTGCTGAGAGTCCGGCAGGAGGGTTGACCGTGATCGGACTACCTAAGCCCCTCTGCTTCGAAGCCCGGTAAACACGGAGAAGTCTGACCGGGCGATCGAACGTCTCGCCTTGGTCACTGGAGAAGAAGTTCAGGGGGGTGTGGAGCGCCTCGGCACTGGTGGTAGGGGGCTCTTGAAGGAAACTGTAGACTGAAATGATATGGGTAGATCTGTGACCCACAACTTTCATGAAGTTATTTCTGCTGGATGGATAGAGAGCGTACTCGGCTGTGCATAATACATCCACCACTTGCTCCGTGTTATAATCCTTGTTCATGTGGTTCCGGCGGTGGTGGGCTAGGGTGCTAGCTGGGTACGTGTGTGTGACTAGTGACTCCCCTCGATCGGCCAGTGATATCGTATCGCCTTCTCGCCCAACTACTGACACCTGGACCTCAGGCTGTACAAAAGAGAGCGTGACGTCACCAAGTTAGAGGTGTGAGCCTGGGTAAGGGAAAAATAACAGAATCGCAAAATTACCCCGGAGTTATTGTGGTAGAGGAACAATACCCAACTCTAGGTGGTGGTGCCGGGGATAGAGCAGTGTATGACCGGGACGATTGTTCCTCGTCAAAGGGGGAGAGAAGGTGGGGGATAAACAGCCACCTTGGAAAAATAATAATTTTTCATGTCGCAATCTTGGTGATCACTCTGGAAGAGATCGCCTAACTAACAAACACATTGAAACATGTATGTTTACACATGGCTTGCTTGGGATATATTAATACACAAGTCAACACATGGGCTTCCCATGGAATGCTGCATGCAGAGTAAACCGCGCATGTAATGTTTGTGAGGTTCTTACTGAAAAACAAAATGGAATCCCCTTGTGACACACACGCAGCCTGAGAGACAGCCAAGAAAAAACAAACTAGACTGTGATCCAAGGCTTTCTAAAGCAAGCAAGCATCACGACCCAAGCCGGATGGATTACAGAATAAGACGAACTACGTGTCGAGCGCTCTTAGTCTTGTACCCGCAGCCGTTGAAGAAAAAAACCGAAATCAGTGGTTTGCTTCCCAAGACTAATCTGAACTCTGATTGGCTAGGGAATTTAGAGACGAATTGCGCATGTCAAAACAAGTATCAGAATCTGCAAATGAAAAGTTAAATCATTATGGCGGTTTTCTAGTGACGTCAAAAATCGCGTACGCCATGTGTACACAAAAATATTATGCGTTTTTTGCTATATTTTAGCTCGTTTTGCCAATAAAATAAAATAAACAAACGCGTACGACACAAACAATTTCCTTGGAAGCCCTTTACTTTTTTATAACGATTAGCTTGCGTAAGGCCTAACCTCTGTTAAATATGTACCAATAAAAAAATGTATGCATGTGGCAAACCATCAGATACGAGGACAAAACTATGATTCCAGATTTCAATAAACAAATCAAACAATAAATTTGATAAATATCTTAATTGAAACCAAGTGGTATTTGTTTACGAGAGATCTTCAAATAATCATTTTGTATTGGTGCACGATCAGATCGTGTGTGCTTTTTGGCCTATCGAAATAACAAAATTTTGTGTTTAGGGGTTCCTTTACATGCATGTGAAATTATTTTAGACAAAAGCGTTTCTCGGGTCAATCTGTAATAGATTGAAGTTTGTAAAGAGTGTTGATTAAGATAAAATATTAAAAATCACAGATATATTTCTCTGATTATTAACCAATTCCATCGTACATTTCAAGGACTGCCCGCCTATCTCCTTTCAGTAATTACACTAACAATTAATACCCCCATTTGAACTCAAAGTAGAGACGTATAACTCGCCCCTAATCGCCAGCCTAGAGTCGGTACCTTACCCCTATGGCGATCCGTCCATGTGATCATTACGTTCCAATACAAACAACGGTTTCTCTAGCAACAAAACAAGGCCAACAATATTTTTTGTGCGATTGCCTAAGAAGAAGAATCGAAAGAAAGAAGAAAAAAGAATCTTGGAATTTGGAAACCTTAATACGACACGTTTTTTTATTGTACGGGTGGGGATTTCGTTAATTAAAAACTCGTTTTCGTTCGGTGCGTCCATGAAAATTAGTGTTGAATGATAGGTTTTAGCCCTATTAGGTGTGTTGAGCGCGGTCGCGCATGCAGAAAATGCCGCCACAATCAAAACTGGCTTGATTGCATGGCGATTGTACAGGACTGCGACTGAAACCATAAAACAGTTTTAAGTCCTTCTTTTGACCCGAGTTGAAGCGGGCCATGGTTGGACAATTGGGTGCTTCCTCTGGTCTATATGCCCCGGTGTCTTCCACTGAAGCTTCTGGCCCTTAGCCATGTATCGGCTTAATACAAATACAAACATCAATTTGGATCCCAAAATACACAGTCAGTCGGCAAAACGACACCGACGGGTTATTAAGGCCCTTATGTCAACTCGGTCAAAAGAAATATCCTAAATTCTAACCGATGCTAAAAAATAAAAAAATAAAAAAATTTAGAGAGCAAACATTAACACTTTGCTTTTTCAAAGTCTATATTTCTTATATAAGAGCCAATTTTACACTCACCCACTGAAAAGAAAATCCAGACGAAACGTTTGCATAGAGGATTAACAAGTCTGTCTCTCCCTGATGTGTTTTGCTTCAAATTCTAAACTGTATACGCCCAATGAATTACCATGTACAACTAATTTCACCCCAGAAAATAATACGAGTGACGAATGCATATTAATACGGTGACTTTAATCATTTGCAGTCAGATAGGGTCAACGTTCAACGTTGTATAGAAAAGGATTTTGTTTTATCTTTAAAGACAGTGGCCACTATTGGTAATTGTCAAAGACTAGCCTTCACAGTTGGTGTATCTCAACATATGCATAAAATAACAAACCTGTGAAAATTTGAGCTCAATCGGTCATCGAACTTGCGAGATAATAATGAATGGAAAAACACCCTTGTCACACGAAGTTGTGTGCATTTAGATGGTTGATTTCGAGACCTCAAGTTCTAAATCTGAGGTCTCGAAATCAAATTCATGGAATATTACTTCTTTCTCGAAAACTATGGCACTTCAGAGGGAGCTGTTTCTCACAATGTTTTATACCATCAACCTCTCCCCATTACTCGTCACCAAGAAAGGTTTTATGCTAATAATTATTTTGAGTAATTACCAATAGTGTCCACTGCCTTTAAATGGAAGGTATAATCACTCATAAAATTAATTGAAATACAATATTTTAGTACTTAGAAGAAGCCTACATACAGTAGCTTTCGATGTAGGCTTATTTGTGAAACATTTAACTTCGAGAAATGTTGTTATGTAAAAAAAAAAAAATTAAACAAAAGTTTCATGCCCCAAAATTCGAATCTTAGATGCGTTAATACTGCGGTAACGCTTCCCATATTGTGTATTCCTATATAGGGGTTGTGTTTCCTGCATGCATGGACAAAAAAAAATAATCGCTCCGGATTTCGGCGATATCTTTAAAACGCGACCATGTTTTGAAATGAAATTTTGACTTGTCAGTTTTTTTAATACATCTAGAACATGTATATAAAACAATCAAACGGTCTCAACAACCAATGTATAATTTGCATGTATAAGGCTCTGCATAGGGACAGATTTCTGAGCCATGCCATGATTAGGACGTTTCCCGTAATTTTCTGAAATTTTGTGAGAAAGAAAAAATAAATGATGTGACATTGGCCCAGGTAAAAAGGGACGAATACAGAGGACAGGTGGATCAATTAGAAGGCACTGAGTGGGTTTTCTCTTCACCTTTGACGGCTCTAATTACAAGTAGCGGAGTGGCTCAAGCCCAGTTCAATCATGGAGCAATTGCTCCATGGTTGAACTCCTGGTTCAACCACCTGGGGTCAACTTCTCTACTCTATAAACACCCAATGTAAACACACAAAACATTATAAAGAATGCAACAAATTTAAAATACGGCAAATAGTTCTATATCTGTCAGTGTGGTCATAAAATATATTTTTGTTTGGATAACAAAGTTGAAGTTTTCTTGATTTCTTCTTCCAGGTTGGTTGAAAGAATAAATCTTTGGTTTTATGTAAGGGTTGACCTTCGGAGGAAAAACTGGCCGTAAAATCATTTTCTTTTTATGAGTTCGGGTGTTCAGCTCGGAACACCTCTTATTTTTATTTTATTTTTTCGTAATTTCTTTTTTTACAGATTTTATCGAAATGAAGTTAAGAGTCAGTAGATTTTTCAATACTGATTTAGCACCAATGCTTTGGAATAAGACTTCATTCTTAACCGATTCACACTATTCCACCACAAAGTGCCCCACTGCAATTAATCCCTTATTATATAAATCTGTGGTTGATACAGTACACCCCACCAGACGGTGTGACCATATTGGGCGTGGGATACTCGACCTGACAAAACGCTCCAGGCGTTTCTAACATGGCATTATTTCGGTAACTCGTTACACGAGTGCTTTCACACTCGTGTTATTTAACACCGAAGTATGAACGAAGGGATAAACCGTGGATAAACGGGTGCAGCTGATCCGAGTGTTACACTGATTGCCACCGTCTGTCTTCCATAAACTGCTAGAATGGGATAGGTGACTCGCGTTACCAGAGCCAGCGGCACCTTTGAACCATCACAGCAGTAATTGTTACATCTGATAACAGGGCTTTATGTTACGAAGAGGAACAATATGTTTCGGTAAATGTTGTATGAGATTGTGATTCACTCAAGAAACTGCATTTTGAATGAAAACGTCGTGTCATGTTGCCTCGAGTCGCCGCTGGTGGCGCTATTCAAGTGGTGCAGCTGGTGCCACTTTCAGAGCTAATCGACAGAAACAAATCTTCATAGATCTTTCTTTTTGGAGCAACTGGTTCAAAAAATATCCATCAATCAAAATCAATTGCTTTGATGGGATATCCTTTTTATATTGATTTCAATGCAATAATTTTCAATCATGGAACCGACTTATTAAAGTGGTAATGTTTCTTGGGAAACCAGCAATTTTAACGTGTGACTTTCGATATTGTTTTGTGAAACCGACACAAGCAATTTTAAGTAGATTTTTTTTTATTTCTCGCACAGTAACCGCCTGGATATCGTGATTTAAAAAGAGGTAGCCCGTAGCAGGTCCAAAGTTCCAAACGTGCTGGTGGTCCTGTGATGTGGATTTGTGTTATTTTCCAGCAGTTTCGGCTGATTTTGGTTTAAAGTATTACCCATGTGTGAAGTTCATTAACTAGAAGCGACGTGTAGGAAATGAGTACCGGGCCAAAACAAAATTATTAAGCGAGACGAAGAGCAGGCGGATATTATATTAACGAGGTCATCGGCACCCGTAACCCTACGGGGGCACGATGGTCATTAGGGTCGGGACCAGTACCGACGTCTCGCACCGGAATGCCCCCCAACACCGACGGGAAATTACCCGCTGAACTTAAGAAAAACAGGCTTCACTCAACGCGTTATTATCCCCTCTTTCCAATTCTTGATTTTGTTAATAAGTGAAAAGTGCTCTTAAAAACGGACGGATGCTATAAAATCTTTGGGTGAGAGCTACCCCACGCAAGTATACTCTCATGCCTCGTATTATAACTGCAAGATGTTTGTTTTTGTGTTTATTACTCCATTTGTTAATGGAAATTACTTGTGTTGTTACCGCACACGAGCGTGCATGGATTTCTACAGCTGTACAAGTAGGAATTTCAACCACAAAAACTGTCAACAAATTACTAGCACCAATTTGGTTGAGAAACAAATCAGGAAATTTAAGGCTTTGGCCGACTTCTTGGTAAACCACGCAAGTATCCCACAGCTTCTCCTTGCGAAGATGAAGACAAATCCAGTAATTTATCTTGAAATAAATGTACACAAACTTCCAAGAGACGTTTTTGATTTGTAAATTAGTTTTTCTCAGAGGGGAGCAACCTAACCTCTGGCCGCAGCATTCGGGAACGGGGAACCAACTCTGAGAAATATGAGAAAGGATGTATGCATGATGTGAGCAAATTATCCAAACCACGAAACGTCGAAGTGAATCCTTCCTCAGAATAGTTTATACTATCAACACCCGCAGTGCTTCTCAAGTTTTGGGTCATTGATTTTTTTTATATAATATTAACCAATTTGTGATCCTATACCTTTTAATATGAATAGACGGAAATGTTCAGCTTAAAGCAACGTTCCATCAAGAGATCTAAATTGAACTTTACGTTATTGAAATCAAAAAGAGTGAATGAAACGAGACCACAGGATCCGTATATAGCTTTAGAAAATGCTTATATTGAGGAGAGAAAAAGTCGGTCTTTGAGAAGTGTTCAACACCTGAGTTGTTTCTCTCCATAAAAATGATCACACAATCACAAAGCATAAAGAAACGTCGACTGATTGACAGTCATGGTAGAGTAATTCAATCAGTTAATTCACCCGAAATAAAATTGCCCGGTCCCGTAAACAACCAAAACGCTTCCCTCGCCAAAAGGGAAAAATAACTGTTACTTTTTATAGAAAAGAATACATTGGACCCCTCTGGCCCAGCGTCATTGGCAAGAATAACAATTTCGGTTGACTAAACTCCAATTAGTATGGCAATTTTTCCTTTTGATAGATTCAGTCAATGGGAATTTGGAGGGAGTGGATGTTTTTTGTCCGTAGGGTGTGGAGGGCTCGGGTCAGCCCGGGGGAGGGGTCGGGTCAGCCCGGGGTAGGGGCATTTGGCCAATGATTGTTCAAACGCCCACCGTGAGTGCGTCTGTAGGAAGAGTGGTTTATTGGTTTTGGGAAAATAACCTTTGTTTTTCAAAAGTCACTTCAAAATCAAACAGAAATTGCAATCACATTAGAGGCATTTGTGCACAAGCACACTGAAATATTTCTTGCAAAAATGGATACTAATAAAATCTATAAAAAGTAACCTAAACATATATTTAAATAAAATTGTAATCCACTCCCTCCCGATCCCCATCGTTCTTTGGGAAGAGTGGTCTTGGTTTGGGAAACAATAAACAAGCTGTTATTGGAGCGCAACTCCAAAAATAACGGAATAATGGTTCACAAGCAAACAAAAAACAACGACAGCGATTTTAATACACTAGAATAAATAGGTTTTGATACTGCGCTTGAAAGCACCCACTGTTGACTTAAAAAGGTAGCCTGTATTTGGTTTGTGTTCGGGAAAAGTGTATCATTCTCTAGCCACTGTGTGTGCCGAATAATGCATGGCTTCCCTGACCCTTATAGCGCCCCCTCTCGTCACTCTTGGTCAGTGCCCCGACCGTACGTAGGTCTTCTGCACTGTTCTGTCGTTTGTGGTACTATTATGAATACTACGTCATACATAACAAACTATAAGGGGCGTAACCAAAACATCAGTAGGTGGTTGCATTTTTTGGACATAATCCCATTGTTTCATAAAATCATGACATTACATCACACGATACATCGTGACTTATAGTGATTTCGATCAGCACAGCCCGGCCAATAATGGGAAATACAATACAAATCTATTATCGTATACAAAAAAACACCAGGCAGGTGTCGGCGAAAGCCCGAATGATTATGTATTTGTTGCACACATTCAAAATCACACTGTAAGGGCAGAAATGTGGTAAGCCGCAGTGCTGTGATTGGGCCAATGGTCCAACTACATGAGGTATTAGTTGTTCAGTAACAAACAAAGCATTTGTCCTTATATACCATACAGAGATAGGTTACCTACCAAAAATATCATGCCAACCCATCATGACTGGTATCCTGCTAAGCAAATTATTTTCTGATTTAGCAATTTGAATTCGTAGCACTCCGGTGACATGATTTCTGATGGGGAAAAAAAATCAAAAAAATCTGTGCACTTTCATTGTATAGCGCCCCCACACGAGGTCTGCGCCGGTTTATCATGTTTCAAGTCTCACGTGTTCGAACGTTGGAAATCGTTAAAGTGCGTGATTTTATTTACTTAAGAAACAATGGCGTGAAATCAAAGGTTTTCCCACACACACGAGGGAAGGAATAGGCAAACCAACTACGTTTGCTTGCTCCGTTCATTGACCTTTTGTGAAAGTATACTCCAACGTAAGGGGCGCTACACTATATTATTGGTCACAGCTTTATTGCGGTCAGTTTGCGGTGGTCGGAAGCAGCTGTCGTAGTCCAGGCATTACATGACGATGGGAACGAAGCAATATTTGATTTTTGATTTAACTCTTTTAGTGCAATAAATAATCCAGGAAGATTAAAACCATATCAAAGATTCCGGGAAATACAGCAAATGCGCCTGCTAAGGTTAAAGTGTGACAACGAAGAGTGATGTTTACCACCGGAGAGCAAGCCTTGTCTTTGAATGGTATTATTTTGTTTAAAGTTCAAGCTGTTCTGTGGTATTAACAATGATTGTGTGAAGGGGATGAAATCGCACGCTATGGCAAATCGTGCAATAAAGGATGAGTGTGCAGTGTCTTGTCCTTTTGAAGCTGCAACATTAAACTACACCAACTTAGATTCGTGAAAATACATGAGGTTGATATTAGAAAGTAAAAAGTCGAAAAACACGTAAGCCACAACCGACTAGGTAATTTCATCAAACCAAACTTTAAAAAGCTACATTATTGCTTACATTGTTTTATACCCAATAGTAAGAAATACTAATCACAATACTAGCAACATAAGTTACATGGGCCCAATTTCATAGCGCTGCTTAGCGGCCGTTTTTGTGCTTAACTGTGCAATTTCTATTTCATAGCGCTGCTAACCGTAAGCACACGAAAAGGCATGCTAACCTTCCGGTGCTTACCGCACGAAAATAAATGACGTCACAATGCAAATCCACGGTAAACACGCAATATGGCCGCCCAATTTTTCTGCTAACCTGTGAAATACGCTGAGGCTTAAGCAATTTTTTGCTGCTCCAGTAAGCACGCAAATTTGCTTACTGTTAAGCAGCGCTATGAAATTGGGCCATGGTGGCACAATGAATGGCAACCGTGTATAACACGAAGTAAGTAATCTCCAAGGAATGTCACCATGGTGGACTTGTAATCAGAAGGTTGTGGGTTCGAATCCGGCCAAGCTAACCGCTGACTTCACAATGACTAGAACATGAGAGGGGGGCCAGGGGCAACCATGGGGACAAGTCAAAGGTCAAGTGGGTCCAATGAGTACCGGATACTCGCAGTATAAAAATGTGTCATATTTTAATAGCACTAGAGGGGGACAAAGTGTTAATCACTTGATCCAACGGCTCAAAATGGCGGCAAAATGCTGAACTAACTGACTTGTCAAGAGGGTTTCCCAATCATCGTCTGCATCATAATGCACGCATTAAAAGCACCCAATCCACATAAGCCCACCAATATTACACAGAACCAATACCCCCCTCTTGCAAACTACGTTGTGAGGATCAATCGTTTCCGGCAATCTGTATTAACAGTGAGCCATTGAGCCGGTAGAAATAACCGGGAACGCTGTAGGGGGAAAGTTTGACTAAGTGCTGGGGGTTGGTTGGTTTGGGGAAGGGGGGGGGGGGGGTGGGGGGTATGTAGGGCATCAAACCTCACTATATGAACCACGAAACATGAACTACATTCAAAATGTAAACCACATAAGATTTCGTTTAAGAGATATTAAGAAATGCACGCACTCAAACCTGCGTAGGTTCTATCGATTAAAATAACTGAAGTTATAATTTAAGAGCCGCTGTAAGTGACAATTCCCTAATCAATATTTATACTTTGTATTGTTTATTTTCATAAAGGATAAAGTATCAGTAGTTAAAAATATATCAAATTACAACTCATCTTACGATTAGTTCATTGTGTTGCTGAAAGTATTTGCTACAAGAAACCTTTTCTTATGTTGTATCAATACAAATCCAGTTCGACAAATAGGCCCTACATTAAAAAACGTTTGAGAATTTGCTCGAAATCAAGATTCTTTAACTGTTTGTTTAAGACCTACTTTTTTAATATAAAAACGCACTGAAGTTAAACTCTGGTGTTTCTGGTGTGTAGAGCGTAGGTTCGAGTCCCGGTCAAGAAACTTGACCATTATTGCGTCGTCCCTTTGAAGAGACATGCATAAGTTTAACTTATCGCATACTTTGCAAACAATAATAAATCCCGCTCTAGTCAATTTTCTTTGTTCAATCCAAAATCATTTTAAAAAAATGTTCCCAGTCAGTTTCCCCTGTGGTTTATTATTTGATATATATATATATATATATATTTTTGGTTGTTCCACCGCAGTACCCTATTGGTAGAATTCACGCAAAGCCGATACACACAGCTTGCCTTCTCTTTAAAAGCCGTTGTGAAGTAATCGAAAGTAATTTTGAAGTTCTTATTTCAACCAAGTATGACGAAGTTGAGTAATAATGACTTATACTTAGTCAGTGTTCAGAGAATGTGTTCCGAGAACGTGTTAGTATGACTGCAAGTGATGTATCCTCTAGTTTGGAAAACCACGGTAAGAGTAGCTGGTCAAGGTTAGCTTTTAGGCTGTAAGCCAAACACAAGACCTTTTGCAAAATGAGGCCAATTGTGGAAAAGTTTAAAGGAACACGTTGCCTTGAATCGGTCGAGTTGGTCTTTGAAAAGCGTTTGTAACCGTTTTTTTTATAAAAAACATATGGGTAGAAAAATGTTGTAAAAGTAGAATACAATGATCCACACAAACATGCCTCGAAATTGCACGGTTTTCCTTTTACACCGTCGACTAACACGGTCGGCCATTTATGGGAGTCAAATTTTTGACTCCTATAAATGGCCGACTGTGTTAGTTCGCACAGTAAAAGGAAAACCACGCAATTCCGAGGCAAACTTATGTGGATCATTGTATTCTACTTTTAAAAGATCTTTCCAACCATATGCATTTTATAAAAAAGGGTTACAAACACTTTTTATAGACCAACTCGTCCGATCCAGGGCAACGTGTTCCTTTAAAGGCACTGGCCACTTTTGGTATACTATTACTCAAAATAGTTGGAAGCATAAAAACTTACTTGGTTACGAGCAATGGGGGAGCTGTTGGTAGTTTAAAACATTGTGAGAAACGACTCCCACTGAAGTATCGTATCCTTTTTTGAGAAAGAGGTTATTTATTAAGACTTCAGGCCCGAAGCATTTTATTATGCATTTAAAGCACACCAATTTATGCAACAACGGTATTAAACTTCTTTCACGATTCTCTTATAACTTGGAAGACCAATTGAATCAACCTTTTTTTCACAGATTTTTTTAAAATCATATTCATAGTAATGTCGGGATACACCAAGTGATGATACTGGTCGTTGACAATTTTACCAAGGTGTCCATGTGCCTTTAAAGCTGAACCCCCCCCCCCCCCCCCCCAAAAAAAAAAAAAAAAAATCAATAAATAAATAAATAAAAAAAAAGTAAACAAGAAAAGAAATTATGTGGTACTTTGCACGAGGAAATTCTGAAATAGGGTTCGCCATTGGACTCAAAATCGAGTAAGTAGTAAAATTGACTATATACATTGTTATAAAATACAAACAGCCAACAAAACAAAATTGATCTTACACAAAATAACCCATTTGGAAGATTTGAACATCGTTGGCAAAACCTGAAACAAAAATGTTTGGCCGAAATCACTTTCGTTTCTCATGTCAGATACTGAAATAAACCATATTCGTTACTTTGGGAAACTTCAAAGAAAAGAGTTTGCCAATATTTCTCTGTCTTGTGCTTTGGGAAACCTCACCAGGACAACAATTTTTCAATATTTTCTCTGTCTTTACTTTTTTTTACTTTTTTTTTTTTAGGGTTTTTAGTCCATTCTATGGTTTTTTATTTTTAATTGTTGTCCCTTCCTCTTATCGCTGCGGTGTTTTGTTGTAGGTGTAGGTTTTTTTTTTCTTCAATAGTTTGGTTTTGCTTGTGTTTTAATGATTTCTTTTGTGTGATTTTAAAATGTTTCAGTGCAATCACCTTTTTATATTTAATAATTATATTTTTTATCGTTGGCAGGGGTCTGGTTTTACACATCTTCTGATGACAGTTCTATACTTTTGTTTTAACCTTGACAGCCCCTGTACAACTTGTAACTATTGTGTATGTCTAAAGATTTAAAATAAAAAATTAAAATAAATAAATGAGGGTTCGCGACTATTTTCTCCACCGGATACTTTGGGAAACCTTAAAGGACAAGAGTTTGCCAATACCTTCTTTGTCTTGTACTATGGGAAACCTCATCAGGACAGGGTTGAAGCAATTATTTTCTAACTTGTAGGATAAGAGCAAGTTGAGGATACATCTCTGACCCCCGCCAGGCATCAGGGGCTTAAGCCGGGCCGCGCCTGCCCGACTGATTGCTGCATTGTAATTGGTTCATTTCGATATGTAGGTCAGAAACGTTAAGCATGTAATTGGTTTTCGAGTGGGAATATAGGGCAATGGATCGTAAAAGCCAATTTTCAAACTGATTCGGACACAATGAACATGGTTAGGCCTGTAGCAATATCGCAATGCCTTTAATACTTTGGCACACAACAGAAAGATCTAATGCTTACTCTCGAGCTGTGGTTCAATTCTGGAAATTTGGGGCAAAATGTTGCTAGGTTGCCTGATGCCTTGTAAAGGACGGTTTATAATAATAATGATAATAATAATAAGACATTTGTAAAGCGCCTAATCTAAAAGCCTCTAAGCGCATTAAAGAAACATTTCTTTAACATTCCGCATTTATAGTCGGTCGCGCGATGTAAATCTTGACGCGCGTCATAAAAAGACACAGCTTTTAGGCCTCAGTCTTAGGATTGCGCGCAAGATTACCATCGCGCGACCGTCGCGCGACCGACTATAAACCGGCCTTAAAGACAATGGACACTATTGGTAATTGTCAAAGACCAGTCTTCTCACTTGGTGTATCTCAACAAATGTATAAAAATAACAAACCTGTGAAAATTTAAGCTCGATTGGTCGTCGGAGTTGCGAGTTATGAAAGAAAAAACACCCTTGTCACACGAAGTTGTGGGCTTTCAGATGCTTGACTACGAGACCTCAAATTCTAAATCTGAGGTCTCGAAATCAAATTCATGTAAAATTACTTCTTTCTCGGAAACTACATTACTTCAGAGGGAGCCGTTTCTCACAATGTTTTATACCAACAACCTCTCCCCATTACTCGTTACCAAGTGAGGGTTTATGCTAATAATTATTTTGAGTAATTACCAATAGTGTCCACTGCCTTTATTGCTAAACGGCCGATGTAGTACTTTTAACCCAAAATTAGGTATAATGTCTAACTATTGCAGGTCTGATACTTTACGGAGGCAACGATGACGATTGCCTCGTTGCCCCTTTGTAACTGCCCATAGGTGCTCTAGAATATGTTCCAGTAGTAATTACAAATTTCCTATAAGGTGCCCTTCACCAATTAAGGAGAAAATGCCTTGGTGCCCTTGCCCTTTCAAAAACAAAGCAACACAGGCATGTTGTTGGCAACATGCTGTGACCGGTCCCGTGTACCGTCTTTGAATCAAGATAAGGCACAGCATTTGTAATATAGACAATGTGACCTGTGCCGTCATATGTTTACAAAAGAGCCACAGAACCTGGACTTCCTGCAGGCACGATTTGTACACAGCCTAATGGATGAAATCAGAAAATCTTATATTTTATGGAGATTGCACTGTCTAATTCTTATCAACTTTAAATATGATGAAAGGGGGCACATCTCAAAACTTGTCAAGCTTTCACTTTCATAATTCTTGGATTTATGTGGAAATTATGACACAAAATGTCAACTTGCCCATATGACCTGTGCAGTATTGTGCCTGCCAGAATACTCAAAGAATGTACAAGGTCACACTTACTGTTAACAAAGTGCACATGGTCTATTGGTAGAAGTGCCAACCTTTCTCTCCTATGAATTCACGGTCTCTGTGTTCACGGTCTCTGTGAGCAACCACTCACAGTCACACCAAACTTCAGAAACACAAATAATCTAGATTGTGGGTGTTTTTGGAGAATGACACCGAAAATTCCCAATCAAAAGATTGATTTATTGATTGATCGATCGTTGTTAATTGATGATTTCATCTCAATAAACAAGCTTTCCCGATTTGTGTAATTATTTCACTTCCCTCTAAAGCGCGCAATATTTCCTGTTTCTTCATGAAACACTTGAACAGTATAATTATAACGGGTGTTAATATTAAATAAACTATTATTAAGAAGGAAGTGACGTATTGACAATACAAATAAAGGGTGGACAAAAATAACCTTTGGAATAACACTAATTTGCAACTAACCTCTAAAAGTGAACCTTTTTACAAGATCATTTTTTTGCAATTTGTTGTTATTTAAATTACATTAGTCAAGGCACTGGACACCTTTGGTAGTTGTCAAAGACCATTATTCTCACTTGGTGTATCCAAACATATTCAGATAATCTGTAACAAATTTGGGCTCAAAATCGTCATCGGAAATGCAAGAGAATAATGGAAAGACAAAAAACCTTTGCTGCACAAATTTGTGCTTTCAGATACCTGAAAACAAACTTCAGCCTTGAAGTATTTTAATATTTGAGTGCGAAATTAGCTCTTTCTCAAAAACTATGTATCCGTTACTTCAGAGTTCAGAGGGACCCGTTTCTCCCAAAGTTTGATTTCAATTGCTCATTTTCATGGCAAGTACGTTTTGATGATAACAATTATTTTGAATAATTACCAATCGTTATCAAAACGGAAGTGATTAACAGTGCGAATGATACATTTCACAGCGAGCGGATAGAAGTGTAGAAGTCAACGAGTCTTCAACTTGTTTGGACCCGTACTGTGACGGGGAAACACACAATCTTACAGAAACGTTGTCATGGCATCGGTTTATAATTGGCAGAACTTTTGCGAACGATTGACATCGCTGTCGTTAAGTCTTTTTGAGACATGAAAATAGCAACTATAATTTGTGTGAAAAACATTTTAAAACGACTATTTAGTATTTAAAAAAAAAAAAAAACCTTCACATAAAACTAGAACATTTCACATTTTTGACCTTACCAAAACGCCTTTAACGTGAGAAGGGCACTGGATACCTTTCGG
Organism: Asterias rubens; assembly: GCF_902459465.1. NCBI lineage: Eukaryota > Metazoa > Echinodermata > Asteroidea > Forcipulatida > Asteriidae > Asterias > Asterias rubens. The sequence goes on from NC_047063.1 coordinate 5,137,215, forward strand.
TAATTGTCAAAGACCAGTGCTCTCACTTGCTGCATATCCCGACGTATGCATAAAATAACACAAAAATCTGTGAAAAATTTGGACTTGATTAGTAATCGAGGTTGCAAGATAATGTGTATGCTTTCAGATGCCTAAAAAGGCTTCAGGCTTGGTATAATGTTTGATGAGAATTTACTTCTTTTATCAAAAACTACGTTACTTCAGAGGGAGTCGTTTTTAATGTTTCAATACAACCGACAGCTCTCTATTGCTCGTTTTCAAGTAAGTTTTTAGGCTAACAATACATTTGGGTATTTTACAACGTGTCCTGGGCCCAATTTCATAGAGCTGCTAAGCACAAAAATTTGCTTGGCATGAAATTTCTTCCTTGATAATAACAAGATTACCAACCAAATTTCCACATGATTTTCAGGATAAGCAAACAACAGCTGAATACCAGTAACAAACAATATGCAAAAAATGGAAATTTGGTTGGTAATCCTGTTTTTATCAAAGAAGAAATTTCATGCTAAGCAAATTTTTGTGCTTAGCAGCTCTATGAAATTTGGCCTAGTGCCTTTAAGTGTAAACTTAACAGCGGGTTTGGGTGCGCCAACTTCCACGCACAACATCAACTGATGAACAATTATCACTAATAACTTTTAGAATTATAAGCAGGCACTTGGGGCGGGGGGTGTGTGGGTGGGGTGGTGATTGCTTAGAACTACCCATGCACCCCGTACACCATTGGTTTAAACATCATGAATTTTATTATTTTTGTCAAGAAACTTGCCTCGCTTTTTCATGAGCGAAAGGTTTTTTAAACGATATTCCACTCAGGAAAAATAATTAAATTCGTGTGAAAAAGCCTAATCTATGTTGACACTAATTCATAATGGGTATATCTTGTTTGTCCCATCGAGTGATCTTTCATATTGTTTGTTGTCCCCTTCTGATAATTACCGACTAGTGAATTTAAACGCACTCCAGAGAAAAAGAAAGTGCCCGTTAAATTAAAGGAGACGGGTTGTTAAAGGAAAATAAGTCATCACATAATGTGCCTTTGAAAAACAGAAAGTTATATTTAATAATGAGTAAAGAATGACCGGAATTTCTGAATTTACGTCGGATCCCAAATCAGCAATGAATAAGTTTATTTAAATTTGTATATTTGTATATATTGTGTTAAATTCAAATAACGAATAATAAATGCATTGTTCATTACATGTACACGTTTACAACACATGCACCTTTCTGTCCCACAATGTAAGGTTATTTGTGGACAATATTTAGCGTTCAAAATCATGCGTTTCTTTTTTGAATTATTTATTTTTAAAACAGAGATATATTTGACGGTGTACTAAAATAGAGCCCATTTATTTATTAATTTACTTAATTATTTATTAATGTTTTATAAGTTTTTTTTTTAGCATTAGTCTTTTGTTCTGAACTACATCTTATCCTTGCATTCTGTTTTGGACACAAGTTGGTATATTGGGTAACGAGCAATAGAGAGCTGTTGATAGTATACAACATTGTGAGGAGCGGCTGCCACTGAAGTATCGTAGTTTCGCAGAGGTAATTTCTTACTCAAATACTAAAAGACTTCAGGTCTGTAGCATTCGTTATCTGATAGTGTGCAAAAATTGTGTTTTTTATTGCATCATTTTTTTGGAACTTCGACGACCAATTGAGTCAAAATTTCACAAATTTGTTATTGTGCAATAAAGTTTGGATACACATGAGAAAACTGGTCTTTGACATTAAATTTACCCTAAGAGTGTCCAGTGCCTTGAAGACCGACTGGTCAACACATTGTGGCTTCATGAAAATGGGATAATTACGACGTTTCGACCTTGAGAGTTATTTTTGCAAGACCCCAAGCGCCATTGCTCTAAGATCTTCATAAGGTTTCCATATTATTTTGTAACTTGTTGACTGAGTCGGTTAGTGCTGTCGATGTTTGATCCTTCGACACGGAAATGTGGAAAAAACAACAAATCTGCATAAAATAAGGGCCAACTTGGTCATCGAATTTCCTAGAGATTAATAAAAGAAAAAGTACCCTTGTTGCGCAAATTGGTGTTCTTTCGGATTGCTCGTTACGCAAGTAAGTTTTTATGCTAACAATATTTTTTGAGTTTACCAAGTGTCCATGTGCCTTTAGTACAGCTGATACAAGGGGTTCCTACTCGAGCAATCGGACAACCGACCAATGAAAGCAACAAGTATATTGTATATAATAATAAAATAATATATGCGCAAATATTATGTACAAAACCGCTTTTCTATGGAACCATGCTAATATTATTTAGTAGAAAATTAGAGTACTCAGTTAATACTCTTGAAAGCAATATACCTGTAAATTTATCATGTTCAAAGCAAAATATATATTACATGGAAACATGCTAAGGGCACAGAGTTCTCCTTCTCTCCATAAATGCTCACACGTCATGTGAACTTTTGATGCCCTCTGTCTTGTTTTCTAGAAGTTAAGCAATATATTCATGTTCAAAGCCAACGGCTTTTACTAAAATAATTACAACATGAAAACATGATAGTATTATAGGGTCAACATAAATTTCTCAGTCTGTTCTTAAATGTTCACATCATGGTGAAAGGTTGATGCCCTCTGTTTATTTCTATTTTCCTGCATCATAAAAAAATAGTTTTAGAGATGTTTTATCCAAGTGCTTCCCCTTCCCAACCCCCTCACCGCCCACCACCTACGCAATATCCCTGAGTAAAAACAGTCTCTGAGTCAGGTTACCCTGCATGGTTTACCCGCTCTAAACATCCCATGCCTTTATCATGTTTACGCTGTTGACTCACGGGTCGCATTCCATTCACAGTGGCTGCCCAGCTAGACAAGAGACACTCCGGCGCTTGGCCAATCAACCACGTCAACTACAATCACGTGGCCAAACCGCAGATGTCAATCACGTGACGTATCATGCATCATTGAACTTATACAGCTGAACGAACGTAACGCGGCCAGCTAGCTTGGCTCTGTACAGCCCGTGTGTACTGTTTGTATGTGTAGTACGGTGTGCTACTGAGTGTCTGACCATAGTGTAGTTTAGTCAATGCGGTGGCCATGCGTTGCAGCAACGTATATGGACTGTTGCTGTACTCCATGGTGCATGTACACGTTGTATACATGTACATGCTTTCCACAGCCGAAACAAGACTGGTGTTCTCATCAGAGTAAAGCAAGAAAACGACGATGTATCACCCCTAAAGGACCGCAGGACGACATGTCAGGCGAGGCACACATTTCTTGCCTCTTTCCCGAAATTCTGGCGCTGATTTTTAGCTACCTAGACGTGAAAGACAAGGGCCGTGCTGCCAAAGTGTGTCGGGCATGGAGAGACGCTTCGTATCATCGGTCAGTGTGGCGGGGAGTCGAGGCCAAACTCCATATCCGCCGTACCAACCCGTCTTTGTTCCCCAGTCTGGTGACCAGGGGAATCCGACGAGTTCAAATTCTCAGTCTTCGAAGGAGCCTCAGTCATGTCTTACAAGGTATGCCGAACATACAGAGTTTAAATCTCAGTGGTTGTTACAATCTCACCGACTTTGGCCTGTCGAATGCATTCGTACATGAAATACCCACACTGACAGTACTCAACCTTAGCCTGTGCAAGCAGATAACGGACACGGGTCTATGTAGAATTGCGCAGTACCTTAAAAACTTGGAAGCCTTAGATCTGGCCGGCTGTTGTAACATCAACAACCCAGGTTTGCTTGTGATTGCACGGGGACTGCCGAAACTCAAGAGTTTGAATCTGAGGAGTTGCCGGCATGTATCGGACGCAGGGATTGGTTATCTAGCCGGCATGAGTGACGAGCCGGTTAAAGGGGTTTGTAACCTCGAAGATTTGGTGCTACAGGACTGCCAGAAGATCACTGACAGTGCCTTGAGTAATGTTGCCCAAGGCTTACTCCGACTCAGGAGTTTGAATTTGAGCTTCTGCTGTGGAGTGACGGACTCGGGAATGGTCAACCTGTCCCGTATGCCGAGCCTACGGGAATTGAACCTAAGGAGTTGCGACAACATCAGCGACATTGGGATCGCCCACCTGGCCGAATGTGGCGGTCATTTCACCACACTGGACGTGAGTTTTTGCGACAAGATTGGCGACGCCGCGCTCACACACATATCTCAGGGATTGTACAATTTGACTAATGTGAGCCTTAGCTCTTGCCATGTGACCGACGATGGGCTGGATCGACTGGTGAGGAATCTTCACGGATTGACCACGCTCAACATTGGCCAGTGTGTCAAAGTCACGGACAGGGGACTCAAACTCATCGGCGATCACTTGCACAAACTCAAATGCATCGATCTGTATGGGTGTACTAAGATAACGACTGTGGGATTGGAGAGAATTATGCAGCTACCCTGCTTGTCAGTTCTTAACTTAGGCCTGTGGCATAAAAGGTAGCCGACTGTTGGTTGGGGTCTCGTATAATATATAAGCCTTAATACACAAGTACCCCATATTCAATTTTGTATTCAGATATTTCTGCTGTACAAGCGGAGGTCTCGTATTGTGATCCAAAACGTAAGATGCTTTCAGGGGCCGCCTGTGAATTTGAATAGAGAGCGTGTGCAGCTACATGTGCAAGGGCTTGCGGTCACAGCAATCCCTCATTGCAGGTCATGCTATGCCGTGGCAAGCGCCGGTTACACCGTCTGTGTATTGTCACGGGGGTTCACACACACACACAAAAAAACTAGAGAAAAAAAACCTTCCCTCGCGGCCATGCATTCGGAAGCTTTGCGCTGCCTGGAAATATGGAGCAGTTTCCCCTTCAGAGTTCGAACATGGGATAGTGGGATTATCGGCCCTTTTGACAATTGCCTACCATTCATTTCCTGCTGCTACAATGGGGCATTAAAGCAGTTGTGTCTGGGTGTACATTCCGCTATGCATGCAGCCAAGGCTCATCAGTGTGTGTACACATTAGAAACTTTGATCAACCACACAAGTACTAGTGTTCACATTGCTTCCAAAATTATAAATCGGTGAACATTTCAAAAGGGACTGTACAACCATTGTGCAACTAACATTGCTCAAACAATAACCAGGCAGTTTCCAAGGCAGTTTCCAAGGCTGTAAACACGTCAAACAATTTCAGAAATAATCCACTCACTTGAGTTGAATTTAAAATTTCACTTCTTCATACCAACCAAAGCTTGAATATTTCTTCCTTCAGACTATGTACTAAGACGAAACACATAAAAATGGTTGTTACGTAATGATGAGACGAACACATTACGTCTTCGGTTAATTTTATGTGCGTTACTCACTCCAAAAATAACTGTCTTCAATACTCAAAAGACACTACTTAAAGGGTTGCTCAAGCTGCACTTTACTTCAGTTGTATAATTTTTTTTTAAACTCTGGATACCGCTTATAATCAAGTGTAATACCAAATTTCGAAATATTTCAGACATGTATTACGAACATGTACACACGGATTTTGTATGAGACTTTTTAAAGACAGTATTACAGTTATATTCAGAAAGTGAAAGCAATAATGATTGACTGACAACGAAGCTTTTGAACCGGCAAGTAAAGAACAAGAAAATACAGGCTACTGGGTTTGTATGCGGTGATTAGAATCGGGTACCGTGGTGCGTGTGGAGGTGGCGTTATTAACGCCTGCATGGTTACCTATCAGTCTTAGGAAAGCTAGCCCCCCCCCCCCCTGCAGGACGCCCCAGGTGTAGACGGGGGTAGAGGGATCGGATAGAGAGAGAGCCAAGTAACCAAGCTAGCTCTGATGGAGCGGGCCCTCCAGCTTCAAAGTCACGCTGCTTTGAAGACATCCCGTTGCTGCCTCCACCCTACCGTCCACTCTATCCATCTCAACTCCTGAAACCCACGGTGGGAAAAACAGGCCCCGAGGGTACACCGCAAGAGCCTCAGCCGTGTAACGTGTAATTCAGGCCCACTGGATTCTCTGCCTTTAAAGTCCATCTGCTGGGCCCAACGGAGTAGGAAAGTGACCGAGCATGGTGTGAATACTGACGCTTCGTTTTTCCCCCTCGAGATCTCTTTGCACGGTTATTTTATTCTTTTTTCTTTTTTTTTTCTTTTTTTTTAACTTACATTTTATGTTTGGGGAATGCGAGTATGAATTTTTTATGTATGGCTTCAATTTTACATATGCTAGGATTATCATTGTGAATATTTGAATACATATAATTATTTGAGATTACAAATAATATGTCAATTACGAAACTTTGGTAATCATTAAAAATGTATCTTCACAACAAACGGTGAGGCTGACGTCATGATTGTTTGTTTGGCAAATGGATACATCTAAAAACAAAGATTACTCTTCCTGATCTCTGTTAGCTTAAAGGGTCTGGGTACTTTTCGTACGACACAAAGCACGATGTCCACAGATTTACACTAAACTTACACATGTCAATATAAAGATGTTAAAAAGCTTCCCTTCAAAATATTACTTGCTGGGGTGCTGTAGTGTTTGAGATATGAGTAAAACAAGTGAGACGAGAAGTTATTTTTGGTTAAATGTATTTACCAGTTTTGATATTTATATCCAAACTAGTCAATTTATACCAGAACTGGTTAATACGTTTTGTATGCTAAAACTGAGATTATTTCTCAAAAACTCAAAAACTACAGCACCTCGGCAAGCAATATTTTAAGGGAAGCTTTCTACATTCCTAATCTTAAAGCCTCGTAAGTCTAATGTAAATATGTGGACATGTGTTTTGTGTCGTTCAAAAAATACCCACACTCTTTAAGAAGAAAAACACACCAAAAGCTTCCATTCTGTTCACTTTGTATAACTGTCACCAAGTCGGACGTTCAAAATAGTACAATCATTTCAAAAGTTTTTAATCAAAATCGGACAGTTTAATCTCCACAAAATATCGATACCATTGAATGTTTTTATTGAGCTGAACAAATCGTTCATGCATGAAGTCCAGGCTCTGTGGCTCTTTCATAACAATGTGACGTTACAGGTCACATGGTCTATACATGTACATGCATTTGTGCTCAAAGAGTTTAGTCCCGCATTTTTAGCAGATTGAATATCTGGGTCAAACAAATTCTTTGCAGCATTGGTGTGTGTGTGTGTAGAGTGTATGGCTCCACTCATGTGTACAACCGTTTCAAATTGTGTTCTTTTTATGGACACTTTACTGAAATTCAGTTACTGTTTCACATTTACCTTTGTTAATCAATTACATAGCTCATTGTAAACAATGGCTACTGCAAGCTCCAGTTTGTCAATATAACACAATCCTTCTCCATTCGTATTGCAAAAGTACCCGTGGTTTGAGCCATACATATTTTACACAATGTCTTAACTAAAAAATTGTGTTATTTTGCCCTAATTTTTAAAAGGAAATGTTGATAAAGAGTAAATTACAAAACACTGTGTATGCCCAACTTAATCAAATTTTGCGGCAATTTTCTTGAAAAATCCAATCGGCTTTTTGTCAGGGATTTCTGCACTTTCGTGTCTGGCTTATTTTTAATTTCAGGAAGCAAAAATCAACAGTGCTTTGTGATCTATCAATAATTCTATTTTTGTTTTTACTTTTTAAAAGTTTTTAAGATGGAAATACTTCCGTGGGAACTCGGTCTGGTTTTTTGAACTTTACAAATCAGTGAACTTTCAGTTTGAAACATGTTAATTTTGATAACAAATTTGTAGCGACTCTGGACTTAGTTTTTATGATCTTATTATGATTGTTTCATGTTGATAATGGTCCCTACTTCATATTTCGTTTTGTTTTGCTGGTCATTAGACGGATAATGTCTTCACATTTACATGAATGGGCGTTTCAATTCAAATTGTCTCAACCATGTTTCCAACTGATATTTGTTTACAAGGTGGGACAAACTTTTTTGGTGTATTGTTCTTAGTAATTTACATTGCTCTGACACAATGACAACGTAAAACAACCTATAATTAAGGGGATGTGATTATAAAAAATAAAAAATAAAAAAAACACTTCTACCTGGGGCATCGCAGAAAGACAAAAGAAGGGACCGCCATTTTTCTTTTTCGATCGGGCATCGTTACATGTTAATTTCAAATTCTATATACATTTCAGTTATTGTGTTTTTAAAAGAAATTGACTGTAAGGCTTTTAACGTGTAATTCGATTTTTTAAATCAATAACCCCAAGTATTTTTTGTATACATGTCTTATTATTTTTTAATTTGAGCTGGGTATTTTTTAAAACGATTATTTTTCTGTGAAGGACGTCAACAGATATTCCGAAAACAACTTAATTAAAACCTAAAGTTCTTGCTGATTATTGTGTTATTACTTTGTCGGTCAAATTCAACACTTTGTGTAAGACAGGGCCGCCTGGGACGAACCTGGCTGTCGTTAGAACAATGTTTTGAATTTGTATAAGCTATACTTAATCGTAATGTTTACTACACGAACTATTGTTAATGAGCAATTACATGTACCTGCATTTTTTTCACATGAAAGTTAAAAGTTTATATAGCTTGAACCACGACTCAGACTGGCAGGCTCAGTTGGTGACTTAATTGTGTATACCTTCTGTTAACAACAGTGCATAAATTTTTCCTATTGCCCAACTCCATAGAACTGCTTAACCACAAAAAGTATAGCTAAGCACAATAAAATGTTGCTTACCAGACTAAGGTTACCAGCCAAGCTACCCTGTCACATGTACAATTTGTGATTTATATCCTGCTCATTGGTTAGCGAAATTTGTCTTCTAAGCAGCTCTTTGAAATTGGGACCTGTAAAATTGGAACTCATTATCAAATTACATGATCCGAGAGCTGAATATTGTATGATATTATCACAAAATTCATATTGTTGGCAATTTCTTTTCACTCGACAAATTTCACAGAACTACTTACCCAAAAAAAATATTTCTTAAAAGGTTTCTGAAAAGCAAATAGTAGTGACAGATTTTACACGAAATTGTATTTTGGCCGGTAAACATTTATTTTGGTAAAGCATATTTTTGTTGTGCTTAGGTACTGTTTGTGCGAAGCAGATCTATAAAAATTGGCCCTGGTTGAGCAATTATCATTAATAGAACAATATACAGGAATATTTGTTACTTGTCTCAGTTTCACTACATTCGTGTAAAATGAACCTGGCTTTCGTTAAGCAAGAATTATAATATGATATTTTGCTTCCTCGTTTAGTTCTGCTTTCGGTGCAAAGCCAACCAGCCCCCCCCCCCTAAAAAAAGTCATTCGTTGAATGTATACAATTTCCATGTAGAATTTGTTTCAAAAGAATGTACAAAAATATAGCTGGAAGAATATTTTCCTAAATAAATTAAATAACACTCGATGATAATGAGACTATGGTGTCTTGAGTATTGTTTTGTCGAATTTCCAGTATTGTTTCCTAAATAAAAAAAATCCCCAAGGGATTAAGTTATTGTATTGTTATCGGTACGATCACGCGAACTGCACTTTATATCTAGTTTTTGTTTCCAAAATGAAACGTTCTTTAGTCAACTGTTCAACTTCCAAGAAAAGAGGGTGGGCAAATGTGACAACTTGAATGGGGTGGGCCCTTAAAGTCATATTTTGGGGGTATCACTTACAACTTATTGGGGCAACGGTTGCAACTTGTTGGGAGTAACGGGTACGACTGGTTTGAGGGTAACGGTCATTTTGGGTAACGGTAACTTGATTTGGGTAACAAAGGCAACTTGTTTGCGGGTAAGGGTTGTGTTTTGTTTGGGTAACGGTTACAACAATTGTGTTGCGCAGGTAAAATGCTCTTGCTATAGGTCAGTGCCCTCAAACTCTTTATAAGTTATATCTGTGGTTTCCTTTTAGTAACATTGAAGGGAACTTGTGGAAAATGGTAAAACGTCGATACACCGAACTGTGAATTAGGTTCAAATTTTACTCATTCCCAGTCAAAAATCATGGACTGGAACAGCCGTCTGCTCGCACAATGTAGATTTACTAACCGCTTGCCCTTTGGCTAGTGTGCAGTGAGGTTTGGTACAAACCGTGAACTGCTAAAGCGCATTTTCTTTTAAAGAAAGCGAACAATTGATGCAATGCGAATCTAGACGTTTTTGTCAAGAAGGAAAAAAAAAAATTGGTCCCACGTGAGATTTTGTTCTATTTTGTGAGTGAGCTGGCTCAATGAAGGCATATGTTGCTGTGTCCTTAAATTCATGCGAGTAAAATCGTGATTATGCATGATCTTAATGCGTTTAAAAATCACTGCCCCTGGAATATACAGCAAGTCGGTAAAACCACTGAGAAATCGATTACTGCCTTTCCGTCACCTACAAATTTTTACACGCATAATTTTCCCCATTAAAAACCATTGTTGATTTCTGCACGAAATGTTCCGAAGCGTTCCTATATGAGTTTGAAGTTTTGTTTCTAATTTTTTTCTTGAATAAACCTGAGTGCTTTGGAGGAAAGATTTTTCTCTCAAATGACGAACCCTCAGACGGACATATCCCTCGGGACAAAATGTGCAGATATTGGCAGTTTTTTGCACTGAACAATTTTCTCCAGATATGGAAGTGTGGAGTTCAGCGTAATGTGCATAGACGTTGAACGGTCTCGAAGTGTTGATAATTGAATCATTGAGGAAAGTAGATTTATTCACATCCTCTAGTTTTAAATAAACCACTGTGCATAACCATAATTATTAACGACAGTGATTAAATTAGATTGCTGTGGGGTTTTTTGGGGGGTGAAAATAGCAGAATTGTTTACACGAAAGTTATTTGTTGCAATTTGTGTTAAGCGTTAGCAAAAATTATAAACCGACGTTTGTGGTATTTCTTTATCGTACACAGCAGTTTCTCAACTTTCGGGCAGTAATAAGTTCTGCCATCCATGAAGTATAGACAGGGGAATTGAAGGAAATATTCTTCCATTTTGCTTTTGTACACGACCAAACATTTTACAGTACAATACAACAAAATACAACACACTACAATACACTACACTAATACAATACAATGCAGCTGACAGTGTACACATATGTACACATGTACATCAGTGAAGAAACGTTATGTGCATGTACTTGTACATTACATGTAGTTTGGACTACCATTGTTTGTATGTACATACATGCACATGTACTGTATGTACATACATGCACAAAGTCCTTGAACCATAATTGTATTGTCCGAACTGTGGCAAGGTCGAGCGCCTTGCATGTACAATATAGGAAGCGTGTCCGCACTATTATACATGTACATGGAACTCAAAACCCAGCGAAATTTGAGGGTATCTGATAAACATAAAGTTATATTTCTTGTTGAAAGTTTTTTTAAGGCACTTATTTAGGACAATGTCTAAAAGGTTATTCAATTTGTTTTTTACCCATACACCGAAGTGTGTTAGTAAGTTTTTATGACCACTCATTTTTTGAGTAATTGCGAAATGTACATACCATCGCTTTAAACACGGTTTTTATATTATTATGTTTTGTACATTTTGTCTTGTAGTTGATGAAGACTAGGCATATATATATGCAAAAATTACTTTCAAAATTACTTTGTCACGAAAACACTAACAAGGTTTGCCAGTACTAAGGCAGAGGAAACAAGGTCGTATCTGACGTAATGAGTGAAGGAGGTAAACACGGGAAATATGAACATTAATTAACAAAATTATGAAACTTCAAAAGGCGAGGTTAACCCAGTGGACTAACTGGAATAGTCTGGTAACCTACATCGGTCTGTACATGAACAAACTGTCGTGTATTCTGCGCCTAATAGGGACTTTTCGTTTTCGACGACGGATGGTTCTGCGACGGTTGTTCAGCTAAACGTTGTCGTTTTCAGCACAACGAAGATTCATCCAAAGTACTGTCGTAGAAATTGAGGGACGACCGTCCTCAAAGCCGACGCATGCGCAGATGACGCCAAATGTCATCTTACCCGTTGCAGAACCATCCGTCGTCGAAAACGAAAAGTCCCTAATATTGCAACGACGGAGTGACAGTCGATGCAGGTACAAACATACGTTGAACATGTACATACATTTACACACGAGGCTGTCTGCTGCGGTTGCAACGAAAAGGAACCCGACTGTTTTGTGCTGTTTCGTTCTTGACCAACGACTGTTTTGTTTTGCTCCGTCTGACGGTTCCTACATGTTTATTCGTTTGTATAAATGATGTTTATCATCATCATGTTATCGATCATGGGCTAAATGTATTCGAGTAGTATATTTATAGGCACACCAAAGATCTCCTTGGTGTATACATGTACACACATTTAATGTACAAGTACAGTTGATGTACAGGGCTGGAGCACACAATATTGTACAGGTGTAAAACCAAGGACTTGTTCCGTTTGTTTGGGACTTTTTTGCCGATGTCCCCGTTAGTTTTGTACAGGAAACAACCGAGGACTGTCCTCGGGATGACATTCTCTCTGATCCCGTGTGTTAAAGTCCTCTGTTTGAGCTTAAGACATGCTCAAACATCCACACATATTGATGTAGTAACTACAGTGTACATCCACTGCGTGGATGTCATGGCTGATGTAAAACATCCACATGTGTTGATGTACAGTGTATTCATCCACACATTATGATGTACATTGTACATCCACACACGTTGATGCACAGTGTATATCCACACATGTTGATGCACAGTGTATACCCACACTTGTTGATGTACAGCGTACATCCACACATGTACAGTGTAAATCGACACTACACATGATGATGTACATCCACACATGTGGATGCACACTGTATCACACATGTGATCGTGTACATGTACACGCCTACATCCACATCATACAGCCAACTTGCACACAGCTTATCCAAGTACAGTGATATCACACTGTCTAACACATACACGGAGCACACTCCACCTCGTACCTTTAGTACGACAGTGAGGTAACGTATACAGGCTTTAGCTGTTCCTCCAGCACACGCTCATGGACGTGACCTCGTAATTTCGGATCACAAGATGCACATTCCATGTCACCCACGCGGCCAAATGTCACCCACCTTGGGACCTCTGGGTTCGCATTCCCTCGATAACGGCGCCGCTCAGCGCATCATCGTTCGGCTCATAATTCATAACAGTTTATTGGTATACTCAGTGTAGTCAGTGCTGGAAGTTTTATTTGAATCACATTCAAGGGTAACGGTAACTTGGTCTCCAAGATTTTAAAACACAAATACTTGAAGCTGGGTGGAGGGAGGGGCGGGTCTGTTGAAGGATGAAAAGAGGGGGGGGGGTTACCCTACGTGAACTGTGGACATTGCATCAGCAGCGTAAACATTTGGGGGGGGGGACAAATGCATAGTTTTGGAGCATTTTAAAGATGCTATGTCAGTTTTTTGGCCCCAAACATTAAATGGTATTTCAAAGGGTATCACCCGCTCTAACGAAAAAAAGTTTAACTTTTACTTTTAATGGTCAGGAACCACGACAAAAATTTAAAACGTTTCTTATGAAACACATAAGAATTGGTCACGTGATATTGTCGGGATCCCGACAAAAACTAATTTTGAGCACTTTATTTCACTGCTACTAATAATTGGCGGACTTTTTCGAGCAATGGCTCAAATGAAAGCTTGTAACTTTCTCGACCCCCATCAAAATACCTATTGAATTTTAAATCAAAATTTTGGGGTCAAATCGGCCAAAAATCTGACATAGCATCTTTAAAGTATCGAACCATTAATTTCTGCATTTTGTTCGATCTAATGGGAGGGGGATGAGGGGGGGAAGAGAGGGGGACAAGGGTGACGTGGGCAATGGTTCCCCTGGTTAAGCCATCTTCGATCGGCTGGGTTATTTTGTCAGAGGTTTTATGGACTTTGTTTCCAGTTTTATGGAATAAGAAACATTCTTTGGTGATTTTTCAGAACCTTGAATGGTGACGATAGAGACTGATATAGTGATATGAACTTTAGCTTTGAGTCAATCAATATTTATTTCTTGCGGCGAAAGTGATTTTGGTTTAAAGATGCTATGTCAGATTTTTGGCCCCAAACATTAAAAAATTCATTTGTTTGAGTGAATGGTATTTCAAAGAGTATCACCCGCTCTAACGAAAAAAAGTTAAACTTTTACTTTTAATGGTCAGGAACCATGAAATAAATTTAAAACGTTTCTTATAAAACACATAAGAATTGGTCAAGTGATCCCGACAAAAATTTTGAGCACTTTATTTCACTGCTACTAATAATTGGCGGACTTTGTCGAGCAATGGCTCACATGAAAGCTTGTAACTTTCTCGACCCCCATCAAAATACCTATTGAATTTTAAATTAAATTTTTGGGGTCAAATCGGCAAAAAATCTGACATAGCATCTTTAAAGGGAAGGTTTACGTTTGGTATAATCACTCTTAAAATTAATGAAAATAACAACTTTTGGTTAAAAACCTACGGCAGCTGTCCATGTAGAAAGCATTTTGAAAAACATTTCACTTCTAAGCAATAATGTGCTTATGTAAAATGATATCAGTTTGTATGCCTGGGCATTTGAATCCGAGAAGCGTTACTGTAGTAACGCTTCTCAGATTAAACATTGCTATGAGGCTAAGGACTGTTCTTCACGAGTGGACATTATCCGCAAGCACCCTTTGAAAGGAAACCTTCACTGGTTGTAGTTTGATTGCATTCACCTCATTTATATAGAATTAAAATAATCGATCCGTTCCAAAAACCAAAAGGTATAGTTTGCCTTCAAATAAATTGCCATTGTTTGCGTTCATTTCTCTTTAATGTGGTTAAGACTTCAAGCATAACACAGGCAACTTGGACCACATTTGTTAATCAGTCATTAAACAGTCGTCTACCGCCAGCATTGATTCGTAATGTACGGTATACGAGGTAAAAATTACTACAACAGGGATACAAATTCACTCTTTATGAACCCAATGTCACGGCATTGCTTTCATTCTCTGCTTAAGGTGACCTGTGTGGAGCACGAGTGATTCTATGGAATTTCGCGGTAAAGCACTGCTATGAAATTGGACACTGAAAAAGAATCCGTGAACATTGAAGGACAAAAAAAAAGAAGGGAAAAAAAAGGCGGGAAAGGTATTTTGTCTAGTATGGCCGAGTACCGTTAACTTCAGAAAGTTCAGACGTGGCCGTCATCAGAAATAATATTACTATCGGAGTGGCACTCACTAAGCACACTCCATGGACAGCTCAGTGTTCGCAGTCACTCTGTGGACATTCTTCAACACGTAAAAAACACTGTTCAGACAGACGGTGTTAAGTCAACGTATTTGGACCTGTTTTTTTCCAAGGTTCACACTTTAGATGTAGCGAAAAGAACTTACGAAATGACCAAGAACATTTCCCATGCACCGGTCCTTACAAAACAAAAACTCAAACTTACTTTACAGGCGGCCTACAGTTCTCTTACAACTTGAACCTTAATATACTTATACTTTGCAAGCATGCCTGCTAATGACATTGTTCTAATAAGCTAAAATGGCCGCTAACCCGCACAATTAATTCACATCATCCTCTTCCAAATTCCCTATACTATGGTTAGGCCTGCATGTAGATCGAGGTAGCGCATGACGTCATCATCATTGACTTGACTATGCCTATAGATATACAAATGAGATAGATTCAAGAAAATCTACTTGAACGCGGGCCAGCTTGCAGATGCATAAAAGGTATGAGTATAAGTCAACATTTTGTTGCGAGTTGCTAAACAGCTTTTAAGAAGCAATAATCTTGAAGTTTTTTCCCCTAGTTAACTAGCCATTCCCAAGAAATATGATGACATTCACGTATACGTACAGACAGTATTATTAGTTGGCAAACTCAGACTTGGTCGCGTATATGCGTCGCTGTCACCATCAGCCCCGTACAAAAAGGCGTATTGTTCCCTCATTTTGCCAGCCGCTATGTGTTATGTGCACGCGCGGTCAATTTACATAATTGGGATGGTTGCATTTCTTACATTCATTTCACAAGTCTCACAACAGTCAAGTACTCACATCATGGAAACTATACTACAGCTAGCGGTCTCTTGAAACTGAAAGTCCACTTTCTCAGGTAACAAGGAAGACAAGGGAAAACTATGGGAATCAAAACATTATCATGGTGTGATTTCACTGAACATGGATTACACACCCTTATATTTAAGTCCCATTATCTGAATGAAGGATCCAAAATGTTCACCCATGTGTAGAAGTCCACGTGAAGCCTGTGCTCACGTTTGATCAAGATGTTTCATACATGAAACAGCCGTCAGCCTCCCGGCTTGGCGTTTGACCTGATATGACCTTCCGTTGAATGGACTGGATATCCCATGTCGGAAAGAATCTTAATGAAACATAAAGCCTTATCAGATGGTGATAGTTACCATTAATGATCAGCAGTTTTCTTCTATATATTTTTTGAGGATTGATCGCATGAGAGTAAGCAAGGAAACAGAGAGTTCTAGCGGTTAGCTTTAGCTGTCAAGGAGCATGCACGACGAGTTTACATGAAACAGCAGTACGCTCTGCCTGTCTCATGCAAAAGGTTCTTCAGCAAAGGTTCAACGTCGGTTTTTCATCTGATATTGTTCATGAAAGAGCAGTTGGCTTTCTGTGACATCGTATATGTGGCGCATAATGGTATATTTGGGGTTAAATGGCCCAGAGATTTCGACTACGACAGCATCATGGTTTGATTCTACATCGTAATGTAGGCCTACGTGACTAGCAGGCGGTACTGTATGTACGAACATGGTACGAACAAGATCCGCTAGTCTGAACATAAAACAGCAGTCGGTATATAGTGGGATGGAAGACATAAATCTGCATCTTTGCGTAGAGGTGAGACAAGACCATTACAAGATAATTTTAAAGGGACATTACATTTTGGAACATGGCATATTGTTTATGTCACACTAATTTTACACCTTTTATCCCAAGTTAATGACGTCAACTTCGACGCGACTGTGGCACCATGCTGCAATAAAAATAGCAAGTATACCCTAAAAGTCGCAAACATTACCGCCAAAGACTCTGTTTGGCAAAACTACGGCTATACAAAATAGGTATTGGTTTAGCACAACGTCATGACTTGACTTAAAACATAAAATAGCAGCAGCTTCATATAAAATCGCGAGTTAAATGTATTACTTGCAGTAGCGCACGCATAAAAGAGCAGTCGGCCTCCTTATTAGATGAATATCCAATGCAGCAGCAGTAGAAGCAAAAGCGGATGACACGTAGGAACTCTTATATTGGCGGGAGCTTTCTAGCTGTCTCTGGTTTAGATTGGTGTTTCATCGTACGGGCTTCAGGATACACGGGGTTCAAGTCTGTCACTCCGTGGGGAATATCTGTCAAGCGCTCGGACGTGCTTGGCCCGGCTCCATCAGCGACTCCTGCCCGGCCGCCCCGAGACATTTTCTCCTGGATCAATATAGTGGTGTTCCGAGAGAGGAAGTGACCGGTCAGTCTTCTGCAATCTTCTTTGTCATTTATGAGTACCACATAAGTGAGTTCTTTTCGGGTACGGGAGTTGGCCCGCACCGCACTGGGTCGAGGACCAGGGTGGTTTGGTGGTGGTGGAGAGGGGGAGGGGTGGTGGAGAGGGGGAGGGGTGGTGGAGAGGGGGAGGGGTGCTGGAGAGGGGAGGGGTGGTGGAGAGGGGGAGGGGTGGTGGAGAGGGGGAGGGGTGATGGAGAGGGGAGGGGTGGTGGAGAGGGGGAGGGGTGGTGGAGAGGGGGAGGGGTGGTGGAGAGGGGGAGGGGTGGTGGAGAGGGGGAGGGGTGGTGGGGTGGTGATTCGGGCTGAGTGGTAACAATGAGACGGAAATTAGACAATACCTCATGAGAAAACATTTAGTTAGCACATTTACTCGCACGCACGCAATGCAGTGCCAACTTTGACCCGTTTTGGGACTCTAACTAGCCTCCAAACCAGACTCCCGTATCTACTGTGCCATGTGGTATCAACTTAAAATTACCCCCCCCCCCCCCCGAGGATCAGCGTCATTAGTGAAAGTTTTAACTTCTGACTAACCCTCCTCTTCGTTGAAAATTAAGAATTTAAAAAACATGTACAAACACCTCGTAATCCTTTAAAACCTCTAAAAATGAAGACCCAACAGTGTGCTTTAGGGTTGTGCCTGTATATCCAACAACAAAAACTATATATGAAGCACAGAGTACACATGTCTAAATTACGAATCGGAAATCACAAACGAGCGATTGATCAAAAGTATGGATTTAGTATCAGCATAAAATTAAATTCACTTAAATTATAAAACTAGACTCAGCAAAAAGACATGTCAATTCATTACCATCTCACAGAAGCTTAAAGCTACATGGTTGTAATCCTGGCATCTATATACGGACTTATCCAGCCCAGCACACGTGGCGTGCCCTTTATACCAACGTATACCCCCAAACACGCCTCTGTGTGAAATTAAATTGCTTACGATTATAAGACAAAATTAATTGCAATCCGGATTGACTAAGTGCTCGTGTATTCCTCTCTCTCTCGACCATGTTCAACGATTGAGCCCTAGCGTGACAACACGCTCCTTAAAAATATGAAATCTGTATTAAATCATAGCGGGAATATTTCTCCTGATTTCCATTCTAATCACATCACACACTGGTTTTCTCACAAGCCACCCTCCCGATCCAAAGTACGGTTCCTTTGTCGGTGGTGGTCCAAAACGTTAACTAGCAGTTTTTGCTCGGCCGTGTGTATACGGACAGCTCTACAGCCCATTTAAAAAATTGGTCCGTTATTAAATTTTACATAGGTGAATGACAATAGTGCACAAGTCCCCCTGGGGTAGCGATTATGAAAATATTAAACAAACCTACAGGGGACGGACGAATTTTTCAGTCTCCCCAACCTTCGATGTATGAATTTACTGACTGGATTTATAATTATTTCGCATCGTATATATTGTGTCCCATTCGGGAATTCATAAACTCAGACACCCGGAAAAAGAGAATTTCCACTGTAAATTTCTTCAAGATTTTGTTCCTCACCTTCAAGATGAGCTTTCTAAAGCTAAATATAAGTCAGAGTCCTTTGACGAAAGCTGGCATTGATATAAAATCACTATAACAAAATATGATGTTCCAATCGTATAACACGCTGTAAAATACTTTCTATTTTTACTTTTAACATATGGTGATGTTTTGGCCCTTTTTTAAAAGCTTTTGCTCGGCAATGTTTACCAAATCGACTCCAAATGGTCGAATTTGTAAAGTTAATTTGTTGTTAAACTTTTTTATGAAAAGCATCAGCCGTATATGACAGAGGAGCTGCCATTCTGAGAAATATAACTTGTACCACAATTTCCTGATTGAATAAAGAATGCTATGTGGTTTTCCTTAACCTCAAGTCACAATAAACGTTTTAAAAAAAGAGACAGGTGCGAGTGAAATGTGTGCAGCTTTGGAAAGGACAGTTTAAATCTGTGCTTTTAAAACTGTATCACGTCAGAGTTGATAATAGTAAAGAGGTATAAAGTGCGACTGACCCAGATTTGGGTATGTGGCCGGCAATTCGGACTCTTCTCTGGGTCAACTCTGACCATGATGTTTTCGAACGTGGAATTTCTAACGCATGTGAGTACTAGAATGCCAAAAGTACTTGCAAAATCTACTTTCGAGAATGTTTCTCAAAGAGATGTGTATTCGTATATAATGTGACATGTGTACAAAAGAAACATTTGTGGCTGGCATCCTAGCCTAGCTTCAAATTAATATTAATAAAACTAAGCTTTAAATTGTTCAAAAGGCCAACAAAACATTCAGCAACCCATTATATGTATTGGTATCTACCACTATGGATGCATAATGGGGTAAATACCAAGTTTCATTGCATGCAGCGGTTGAACCGAATATCATGACTGTTCGTTGAATTGATCGACGCCATCTTGCATACTATGATGCGTTGCAGTTCCTTACTTCATGACATCACTATCATTACAATGCTGTGTATGTTGGTGAATATAATTGTGGCTAACTTAGTATATCAACATCAATCTTTCATCCATGGTTCAACATTACAAGTGGAACCAATATTCTAAGCACTAAAAAAGTTACTTAATTAGTCCAGTGATGGGGTTCAATTAAAAAAGTGCCATCAAGCCTATAGCTCAAACCATTACAACATCAAAGATGCTTGAGCAGAACATTTCAGCTTGTCTTGTTTATTTTGTTTAACCCGGGGCTGTAATGGTTACACTTGATTGAGTATAACAAATGACGTAAACATCACATTGTATTATGGTTGTGTTTTCTGTTAGTGTAAGCCAATACGGTATATTGTTGAACGCTGCGGTTTCACCCCCTCCTGTAAAGTTATTCACGTCCCTGTTTTGCCTCTTAAAAAAACAATTATGACAGCAATTTACCATTTCAACGAGACGGGGTACTTATGTACCTGAGGAGTTTGTGAAAACAACTATTTGCTCCCGTAGTTGTGAAACCCCATTGCAGAAAATAGCTTAAAACACTTCCAAGTATAAACGGGCATCGGATATAAACGCCAGGGCCTCTTTGTGCAAAATAATTGACCAGTATATTCTCACTTGGTGTATTCTATAGCATATGCATTAAAATGTTCGTCAAAGTTGCAAGGAATAATACAGAAAAGAAAAAACACCCTTGTTGCACAAATTGTGTGCTTTCAGGTACCTAAAAAAGGGCTTCAGGCCTGAAGTCTTTTATTATTTTGGGGGTGAACTAGTTTAATGCAGAGGGAGCCGTTTCTCACAGTGTTTACTATATCATTATCAACAGCTCCTCATTGATCGTACGTTCTTATGCTAACAATTATTTTGAGATAGTGTCCTCTTTTTCTCCATGTGTTTATCAACAATGACTGAAGAGTGACTCGGTGTAAAACATTATGTGAGGAAACATCACGAACTTTACAAAACTAGGTCTCTTCGCCCATGATGAAGATACAAGCAAAAAAGCTCACATTAACAGCTCGCCCATTTTTACTATACTATCGAGTGTGTGGGTGTGGGTGTGGGTGTGTGTGTGGGGGGGGGGTCGAGGATTAAAAGACCGGGCCGGTTGACACACCAAGGAAGCGGTAGGCTTTGGAGGGGAACGGTACTAAGGCTTTTTGGGGGGGGGCAGGGGAAGTGTGCCAGGCTTAAATTACAGGACATCCAAGGATTTTTGGGGAAAAGAGAGACGGAATCGTGGTTATGAACATTATTGGCCTCCGTTGCTGATCGACTTTGACCCGGCCTCGTTTTTCTGCTCCTGCTGGATGAAGGACATTTTCAGGTTGCCAATTTTGATTCACGAGAACATAGAAACAAACGTGTACGAAGACACACGGAAGTCTGAAGGGGTTCGATGTAATCTGTAAGAGAAGACCGCCCTCTATATAATGATTGACTCTCTGAATGTAGTTACCAGTCTTCTCATTGGATGTTTGAAAACCTACAACAAATTTGTATCATCATTACTGACGTCATTTTAATTTCGAAGCATTCAAGTACACATACGCCCTTCGTTAATTGAGGACATGTATTTCTCACACGTTTGTTTGTTTAGGCCCATTTATCTTTTAAAAAACACGCCACGCTAAATAAAGAAATAATGGTTTTTACAGAAGCAGTGATTACATTTGATTCACTGACTTCATTGGATAAAAGTGCATTGACGTAAACACCGTACTGGTTTTATATGTATATAGTACGTATGATTTGACTGCGAATCTTCACGTGAAATGAAGGCGAGGTCAAAGGTGATTAGGGACGGGGATTGACGTAGGATCACTGGCCGCATTCACGAGTCTTAAAGGAACACGTTGCATTGGATCGAGTTGGTCTTTGAAAAGCGTTTGTAATCGTTTGTTATAAAATGCATATGATTAGAAAGATGTTTTAAAAGTAGAATATAATGATCCACCGTGGTTTTCCTTTTACCACGTCGAACAAACACGGTCGGCCATTTATGGGAGTCAAATTTTTGAAACATAAAAAAATATATATTTTATAAAAAATGAATGAAACAACTTCTGTGATTTGAATTACTGTCGAGTTATGACCATCCATAGCAATAGCGATCGCGGGGGGGGGGGGGGGGGGGGGGCTCGAGATGGCTATAATATTTAATTCAAAACCCAATGATGAGCAGTGCATGGTGCGACAACGTGACACAGACACTCTCCCAAGCCAGTCGATCGACTAATTCCTCCCTTGTGCTTTTAAGGCTTCCGTACACGTACATTATTCACCTACTTTCCTCACTAGCTGTTAATTAACTGTTTTTGCTATCACAGGAAAGAGCACCATAGCATTGGTTTGTTATTCTTTACACGTAGTTGGAAGTGTGTGTGGTGTGGCGAACATTGCACCACAATTTCAACTTCAGTATAATATGATAACTTGGTGAGCCAATGTCATATCGAAACATATTGGTTGCGTTCCCTGTCTTCTCTAATATGAATATCCATATGAGGATTTGACTATGTTGCTCCGATGATAGCCTCAAACTTTAGCTCCATCTTCATCTCAACTCCAAAATAGCTGTTAATCTAAAATCTAGTTATCCACCACTATGTGTTACCTTTGAACCAGTTTAGCAGCACCTTTTCAACCACTAACTTGTTAATAGCTAATATTTGGCACCCCTTAGTTAGTGTTTATCAACTTTTCCTATTCTCCCCTAAATAATATAAAGCTCTATGGTTCCCCCCTAAACCAGTTTTACCATTTACTACCACTAATCTACCTATTTCTACCACCAATTTGTCACCATATACTGTTTACCACACCTTTATACCTTGAACTAGTTTACCACCTCTTTTAACCAATAATCTATAGATTACCGTTACATGGTGCCACTGAAATAGTTGACCACCACTTATGTTCATCCCTAAACTAGTTTACCTTAATCCCTAAAAGTGTTTACCACCACCCGTTCACTACATAACTTGTTTTCTCTTATCTTGGTAATCCCGGTGAACATGATTGCTCTTTTCAATGTACGTGTAGTTCACAATCATGAAACACTCAAGTTACCCGTATGACATCCTATATGCAGTTATGCTTGTAAAGGCATTTGAAGTACATCCCGGTCCACACGGTAAAAGACTCATGTAATATTCATGTATGACGGGCAAAGCGCGGTACGCCACTGAAACACTTCGAGTTTCCTCCACAAGTACTTTCTTGGAAAGTAGAGTAGCTCACTTCGTGCAATGCGTCTCGTGTTATGAAAAAACCAATGATGAACAGAATGTCAAGATTTCATTAGCAAAGACAACACGGTGTATATATGAGGGCACAATACGCCAGCATCAGAGGGGGCAGAAGATACAAGCACACTAGATACACACACAGTGAACCAGCGAAAACACTTTCAATGTACTAAACACCTTCGGTAATTGTCAAAGACCAGTTTTCGCACTTACTGTATGCCAACATATTAAATGACAAATCTGTGAAAATTTGGACTCAAATTGGTCATCGAAGTTCCAAAATAACGAGAGAAAATTACAATTGTTGAACAACTTAGTGTGCTTTCAAATGCCTTTTAAAAGGCTTCAGGCCTTAATATTTGAGTGAGAAATAATCTTTCTCTAAAAAACTATGTTACTTCAGAGGGAGCCGTTTCTCACCATGATTTATACTATCAACAGCTCCAAATTGCTCGTTACCAAGTCAGTTTTTATGCTAACAATTATTTTCAGTAATTACAAAGAGTGTACAGTGCCTTAAACGAAACAGCACACGGAGGACACCGTATGTAATGTACACAGTGATAGGAGAAAACATTTTAAAGATTTGTGGTGATGCCTTGAGGGAGCTTCAGGGAGGACACAAACTGCCTTTCTAACGCTCGATTACTTATTGCATTTAGACAAACCGACAAGGGGAATGTACACGAACTCCTATGAAGAAGACACAACATGAACCACGTGTAAAGTCTTAATAGCCTGGAATGTTTCACTGGTTGTTTGTCCAAAGCCACGTTGATTTAAAAACACCTCCGGTAATTGTCAAAGACCATTCTTCTCACTTGGTGCATCTTGGTGCATCTCAACATAATATGTTAATATTATGTTCGTTATTTTATGCATATTATGCATACAACAACAAACCTATGAAAATTTGAGCTCAATTGGTCGTCGAAGTTGCGAGATATTAATGAAAGAACACCCTTGTCACACGAAGTTGTGTGCTTTCAGATGCTTGATTTCGAGACCTCAAAATCTCGAAATCAAATTCGTGGAAAATCACTTCCTTCTTGAAAACTACGTTTAACTTCAGAGAGGGAGCCATTTCTGACAATGTTTTTAGTAGTATCAACCTCTCCCCATTACTTGTTACTAAGTAAGGTTTTATGCTAATGAGTAATTAACAAAAGTGTTCAGTGCATTTAAAGGCACTGAACACGCTTGGTAATACAAAGTAAAAGCCCAGTATTCTAACTTGTAGTATCCCAACATATGCATAAAATAATATAAAAAACTGTGAACATTTGAACTCGATTTGAAACTCGAAAATAATGAAATTTGTGTGCTATCAGCAGATGCTCGAATTCAAATCAAATATTTGAGTGAGAAATTACTTCTTTTACAATGACACATCCTTTGAACCTTGGACTCAATCGGTCATCGTAGCTGCAAGAGAATAATGAAACGTAAATAAAACACACTTGTTGCACAAATTTGTGCGCTTTCAAATGCCGAATTTTTTTCAGGGCCTGAAGCATTTTAATATTTGAGTTAGAAATTACCTCTTTCTCAATAACTGCTATTTTTAGATGGAGTCGTTTCTCACAATTCGTTAGCTTTGAACAGCTCTCCATTGCTCGTTACCAAGTAAGTTTTAATGCTAACAGGTATTTTGAGTAATTACCAAACATGTCCAGTGCCTTTAAATTAGTGTGCTCTTCCAAATACAACCAAATGGTTTATCTAATACCTTTAAGAGATCTTAAGTAATTATTGGCTTAACTTGAAATGAGCCAGTGGTTTACAACAACGTACCATCAGTTGAAGGCGCATCAAGTGCGTCTTCCTATAAGATAGTGGCCAAAGGAAGTTATTGATTTAAACCACTAATTACTACTATACCGTCGTTAATAAAGTCTGGGGAGGTTAATTGGTGTCATCTGTGGTTGATGCGTTAGCGGATACGGAAACGATCCCTTGATGAAAACGTCCCTGCCACCCACCAACTTACTAAGGTATCTTCAGGCATTCGACCACACATTATGTTACCTTCCTTCGCTCTCACTTTTTTTTAAAGGCAGTGGACACTATTGGTACTTGTCAAGGACTAGTCTTCTCACTTGGTGTATCTTATAATATGCATAAAATAACAAACCTGTGAAATTTTGAGCTCGATTGGTCGTCGGAGATGCGAGATAGCTATGAAAGAAAAAAACACCCTTGTCACACCAAGTTGTGTGCGTTCAGATGCTTGATTTCGGGACCTTAAATTCTAAACTTGAGGTCTCGAAATCAAATTCGTAGAAAATCACTTCTTTCTCGAAAACTACGTCACTTCAGAGGGAGCCAGTTCTCACAATATTTTATGCCATCAACCTCTCCCCATTACTCGTTACAAAATGAGGTTTTATGCTGATAAATATTTTGAGTAATTACCAAGTGTCCACTGCCTTTAAGGAGAAGATAGAAGGGGGCGGGCTAAATTGATTCACACGCTCTTCAAAATTGGTGAAAACACTGTGTGAACGTTGGCAGTGTATCGATTGTTTCAAGTCCCTACATCGTATGGACCTCTTTTTCTGTCTCATGTCCACTTTGTGGACATGTTTGGCTAGCCCAGTGGGATTCAATGCCCCAACCCCCTCCGTCTACTTGCCATCTTTAACCTTGAAATTCAAGATAACGCCACAGTGTCCCCTCCCAACACACAAGCAACGCCCCTGTACAGCCGGATGGGATTACAATACAGTAACCACAAAATGGCTACAAATAAATCCCAATCCTTGATTTGACAGTAACCGACCGCTCGTGTTTGATCTGATCGCTAACATCTGACCCCAGCCCACTGGTCACTGTACCCCCGTCAGACCAATTGCAAAACCTAATCCAGAGTCCAGTGTCCCGTCTCTGATTAACCAGTGGCCTAGGCGAATTATAAAACATGGGCGCCAGTCTAATCTGACGATGGATCATCTTCAATATCCAGAAATTAAATTATGATAATTTGAAAAGCCAACATTATGCTTAACCCTTTAAACTAACATGACAACGTCCTGATCCAGGTGACCACAAATTATGAAAGGGCAAGGACTATTTTGTTTAACACCCAAACAACCCAGTTTTCGTGCTAGTGTTATACAAAAGATATTGACCGTACACCGCACCGTCAATAGAGCTGGTTCACGTGCATTTTCTGCTGCTGATCCCCATTTATGGAACTCTTTCCATCACATCTTCGCCCTGCAACTACACTTTGACAATTAAATACACTACTTAAGACCCATTTGTCCCAAAATACTTGACTGTTTTATTTGAATACACATTTGAACATCTTGAGTGTGGACTTGTTGTCGCATCTTCTGTAGGTGCTTTGTTTGTAACAGGAAAATGCGCCTAATATAAATGCTGATGTATGTAGATTTAAGAAGCAAGCTCGTTTCGAAGACCAGTGTGTCAATGATGATATGTCCAAAGTTGAAACTTATATTTATGAAATCTGTAACTGTGTTTATAAAAACAGAATAACCTCGTTCAGAGCCACAGAATATAACCAGGTATTACAAACATCCCTCTGTAGACCTTTATCACGATATGTCACCATCTTGGTCATGTTCTCTTTTCCAACAGTAATGAACGCTAACACTCATAGCGCAGGCATCAGACTATTATTTCGTGCAGCCTCAGTTTGGTTACAATGAGCTGGAATGGAGCAATATCAAGATGACCACACCGTGATAAAGGTCTATGGGGGCACACACTTTAGATGTATGGATATTTTTGCCAACGGTTTAAGGCCATTGGACAACATCGGTAAACAGTGTTGTCCAAAGGCCCACACTTCGTGTATCACAGCTATATATAAAATAACAAACCTGTGAAAATATAGGCTCAATCGGTCATCAGAGTCGGGAGAAACCCACCCTTGTTACCGCATGTTTTGCCTTGTCATGACACGTGTTTAAAGTAAATCCGTCTTTCTCGATATCGAGATTTGATAATTGTTTTAATGTTTTCTCAAAAAGTAAAGCATTTCATGGAATAATATTTTAGGGGAAGTCTTTCACCATTACCTTCTGTAAACCATGTAAGTTATTTGTAAATCCGTGAATTTTTCTTTTCTTTTCTGTTAAACCAAAAATATTATTCACGGGTTTTACAATCTTCATTAAGTTCTTTAAGAACCAATGTGTATAAGAATATTACCCCCCCCCCCCCCGCCCATGCACATCATCAATGTGACCAAACCGAGGCTTGGTGGGGAATAGTCTGGCCCTTTCATTGTGTAAGGAAAATAGTCGGCCCTATCGCTACCCGTATACTTCAAGGAACACGACAGCGATGGTTTCAGAAGATAACAAGCCATCGGAGCTACTTTTAAGGGGGGGGGGCTTGTTTTTCAAGGGATACAAAATACAGGGTTCTTTTCTGAATAGTTTATCAATTCTTCTTTCAACAAAATGGTCTATAAAAACAAACTGTGAAAATTCATGTATAATCTTGTAATGGCGTTTGGTAAGGGACCAAAACCAGAAACCATTCAGACAAAAAAAAACTCGTCAATCGAAAAAAGAAGAACTGTGATTGTTTGCCGTCTCCCAACGCATGCTTTCAAAACCATGAACATTGTTAAGGTCTTCAAACGGTTCTCCCCTCGTGTCACACAGTATTTCAACAGAATATTGGGTAAGGACCAGGGGTCGATTTCACAAAGAGTTAGGACTAGTCCCAATAAGGACTAGTCCTAGGAGACATCAAAAACGTACGGCTAGTCTTAAGTTAGGACGAGTAACTCGTCCTTAGTAGAGATTAGACTAGTCTTAACTCTTTGTGAAATCCACTCCAGTAACTATACTGGGCTTTGAGATTGAAACCAATCAATTGTTCTCCCCAACAACAAATTACAAACCCTGTACTTAAATCCTTAAAGAGATCCAGTTAACCGAACTCCTTCAAGCCCAACCTAAAAAAAAATTCCTTTTTAGCTTTCATCACGAGTCGACTGGTCCGCATAAACGCAAGCCATTCAATATTAGAGGTTCCCAAACACTGAATCCCATCATTCAAGCTGGATCATTAAGCAATCGTACATTTTCTTCTTGCTGTCTACTGTTTTTTTATCTTTTGAGAGAACGGTTTGTAATTTTCTCAGCGTGAGTTGGGAAGAGACCCGATGACAGTTTGTTTTCAGTTAGCAGTTAGTGACGGTTGCTTGGGGTTGATTACTTCTTGTTATATGTGTTTTATGGGTTATTAGAGAAAGGGTAGGCGGGGTAGTGTTTCGGAGGTCGCCGCCTTCCCGACGTGTACTTTTTTCAAAATTATGAACGATCCAGGAACGAGTAAGTAAAGTGAGTTCTAAAAGAAAACTCAAGTCGTCTCTATGTTCGTTTCTTTTCAACCATACACAAAATTTGCAAATTTGCAAATGCATAAAATAACAAACCTGTGAAATTTTTAGCTCAAGTCGAAGTTGCGAGATAATAATGAAAAAGAAAAAACACCCTTGTTGCACACGAAGTTGTGTGCTTTCAGATGCTTTATTTCGAGAAATCAAATTCGTGGACAATTTATTCTTTCTCCAAAACTGTACGTTACTTCAGAGGGAGCCGTTTCTCACAATTTTTTATACTATCAAGTTCAACAGCTATCAATTAAACGTAACCAAGAAAGATTTTATGCTAAAAATTATTTTGAGTAATTACCAATAGTGTCCACTGCCTTTAATTTTAGCGTTTACGCAAGAATCAAAACGCTGCCCAGACTATGTGTTAGAATATAGAGAGGACAGATGCTGACGATTCGTTCGATGAAATCTCGAACAGAACCTCCACCAGATAATTATCCTTCTAACACAAACCCTATCAATGATATCACAATAATAATATTTGGATTTAATCTCGCATTACAAGTCTATATTATTAACAATTATTTTTAAAGGCAGTGGACACTATTGGTAATTACTCAAAATAATTATCATCATAAAACCTTTCTTGGTTAGAACAAGTAATGGGGAGAGGTTGATGGTATAAACATTGTGAGATACAGCTCCCTCTGAAGTGACGTAATTTCGAGAAAGAAGTAATTTTCCACGAGTTTGACTTCGAGACCTCGAGTTTAGAATTTGAGGTCTCGAAATCAAGCATCAGAAAGCACACAACTTCGTGTGACAAGGGTGTTTTTTCTTCTTTCATTATTATCTCACAACTTCGATGACCAATTGAGCTCAAATTTTCACAGGTTTGTTATTTTATGCATATGTTGAGATACACTAAGTGAGAAGACTTGTCTTCGACAATTACCAATAGTGTCCAGTGTCTTTAATTCAGTCATGGAACCTTCACCAGATAATTATATTTCCTTCTAAAACAAACCCTATCAATGATATCACAATAATAATATTTGGGTTTAATCTCGCATTACAAGTCTATATTTTTGTTAACAATTTTTTTTTAATACAGTGTATATTTAATTAATTCTCGTCAGTTAGATTTTACGGCGTCAAATATATTAGACCAAGCGAGATAGAGACACTGGGTTATTACAGTCCACACCGCCCCCCCCCCCCCCCCAATCCAAATCAAGTCCTCTTAAGCATCCCCAAGCCTAAGAATCGACCCGGGGGAAATCCATCCATCTTGGTACGGGGAAGAGACAATATTTACAGGGGGAAACGAGAGTGCAAACCTTGGTATTGAAGCATTGATACCGCCCCTGGCCCTCAAGCTGTGGGTTGGACTTCTTTAAAAGCCCATGCCTCAATTAAAGTCTCGGCACTTAGCCGAAAATCAATGCTGTGCTTTAAAGGATTTGGGTACTTTTTCAAAATGTCCATAGATTTACATTAAACTTACAGGGTTTGAAGATAATGATAGTGGAAAGCTTCCCTTCAAATATTACTTACTGAGGTGCTGTAGTTTTTGAGAAATGAGTAAAACAATGTCATGAAAATACGTTTGTAAATGATTAAAATAATGTTCGTCTCATGAGACGAAAATTATTTTCATGACATTGTTTTACTCATTTCCCAAAAACTACAGCACCTCAGCACGTAGTATTGTCATTGAAGCTTTCTACTATCATTATCTTCAAACTGTGTAAGTTTAGTGTAAATCTTAGGACATTGTGTTTTTTGTCCTACAAAAGTTACCTAGACCCCTTAAAACACGCACACTGGAAAATAAGAAAATGGCTTTACAAAAATCTATTTGCTTTTTACTATATGTTTCTTGTATTCACTTTGAAAGTTGCCCGATTGCAAACGTGTGATGGTTGGAATATTAAATAGCGTAGTTTGTTTGCAGGCAGAATAAATTCATAGAATGGATAATCAAAAAAATAATGCACTTGAGGATTGGACGGGTTTCGGGTGAATGTTTACGATTGGCATCTTACTGTTTTGAGGAGTGCATCTCCTGAGTAGAATCAAAGAGTGTTAAACGTTATATCGAAAGGAGCACTATCAGGGGTGAAGGTCATCACTAACGAAAAAGTATAAAACTTGGATACAAATTCAAAGGTATGTTGAAATGATGCCATTTCTACCGTTTGGTAACCCCTTGGGGTTATATATTCCAAGGAGCTTTTGGAAACAGTAACCAAAGCAAAGAGACGTAGACCAATGAGCAGGATGTCTTTATTTGTGGAAAAAACAATTGTCTGATTTTCTCCACCCGACATAAAAAGTCTGAATTCAGCCAAAAGTCTGAACAATCTCATCCCTGCACTATTAGGGCCGTCTAATGCTAGAATTAATCCTATCTCGAGTTAGGACGAGTAACTCATCCCAACTTAGTATGGGTTCAATGCGTCCGAACGTCTTCGGATATGGAACTTAACTCATTAGTTTGAAAGAGTTTGGTGAAACCGAGCCGTCTTTCTCAAACGTGTTTAGTTTGGTTCCAATCTGCGAGCTCACTGATTGCTCATAGATAGAACACCAAGAACAATTCCAGGTTTGTACCGAATTACCGATTTAATTGCATCTTATTGGATGGTGTCGTGATTTAAAAAAAAAAAATGAGAATGGAAATAAATCTTGGAAAAACAATTTTCCATTGAACGAAAACAAAATGGTTGTCTATACAGCTGCTGCCAGCGTGCTCGTCAGAAATAATGGCCACGTTTGGTAATTACTCAACATAATAAAATGAAACTTACTTTGGTAACGAGCAACATAGATTTTGAGAGAGAAGTAATTTCTCACTCAAACTATTTGAATCTAAAAAAGATCTCAGGCCTGAAGCCTTGACATACATCTATATAGAAGCCTGCAAATTTGTGCAACAAAGGGGCTTTTTTCTTTCATTGTTTTCTTGCAATTTCGATGGCCAATTGAGCCCAAATTTTCACAGGTTTGTCATTTTATCCGTATGTCGGGATACACCAAGTGAGAATGCTTGTCTTTTTTTTTATAAAACGTGCCCAGTGCCATTAACGATATCAAAATGGCCGGCGTGTCGCTTCCAAGCATACCATATTCGTCATGAAGTAAACCTCAGACAGCGTGTATCTTAAAGAAGCAGGCAAGACACATGGATTCTGTGTTTACCGTATACTTCAGCAGGTTCGAACCTGCATACTCTGTTTACTATTGCAATTATACACAAAAACCATCAAACATAACGTAATTTCCCTGAGGCTGGTTTATTTTCTGCACAATCATAGGTTGCAACGTTGCAAGTTTGAAACGCATTAAAGGGATATACTTCTCTAATTGGTACATGATGGAACATGACATGGTTTTAAAAAAAAAAACACAAAACAGATAATTTATCAATCGGAAAGGATCTTTTTCAGTCTTCTTACTGTTTAGTGAGAGCCTCACTTGCCCCGAGGTTTACAAATAAATATCTGAAACACAGTTTTTACTGTCCCTTACTCGTATGTCAATGTTTTGGGCAGTTAAAAACAGGACACTGTTATGAACGTGCAACGCCCCTCCCCCACCCCCACACCCCTTCTCTGACACCACATACACTACGGCTCGGTGTAGAATACCTGACAGCGTATTCTAAACCATACAGATTAGCCCTAAGAACAGATAAATAATACCTTTAAATAAATAATTCATCACAAAAACAGAAACCTAGAATCTGAACAAGTGTTTAGGTGGTGATGTCAAGACTGTGACAAGGCGGTAAACGGAAATATGGGCAAACGATGTCCAGGCTCCGAAGCAGAGGGTCTTATTTTCCGAGTCATGATACAGCACGTCACAGAGACAGAAAAAAGACTTGACATGTTGGAGTTAAAAAAAAGAGGGGGGGGGGTCTGCTGTCCTTCCTACCGGCAATTCCGAGAGCCCAATTCAATAAATTGGTCTTAATTCCAAAAGGAAGTAGTGCACTTTCCTCCTATGAAAATTGAGTTAGCAGGTGGGTAGGTTCAACTTTCTGGATTTTGTTAATATTCGGAACTTTTCATCCGGGAAAAGGGGGGGGGGGTAAGTAGAAAACTGTTAAACTGCTGGCGCTGAGAAAGTACGTGGAAGTTACTCAGGCAGTCTAATTGTCTTTTGGGGTTTAGGATAAGGACTGACTCCCGTGGAAACGATGTTGCCTATTCTTACAAAGTGTTTTGTCCATAGATTTGTAAACAAAGGAAAATACTTCATGAAACAAGACAACTGGGCATCGGCCCCTCTGAACAACCCCGGTGGAAACAATCGGTATCTTTGCGAGGCCAACATACATCAACCAATATCAGGTTTTGAACAGGAACATCTCTCGAGGAACCATTATCAGTTCCCTAAACGGAACAATAAACGGCACAAATATCAACCGATGTGCATGAGCCCTCTCCTATAAACCAGAATCGGCCCCTGTGGACATCCCAACAGGAACCGGTATAGTATTAAGCCCGTGGAGGAACCATCCCGGAGTAGTCAGGAACCCAATCGTAGAACAAATATAGTGGACACTATTGCTAATGACTCAATTTATTATCATAAAACCTTACTTTGAGAGGTTGATAGTATAAAACATTGTGAGAAACAGCTCACTCTGAAGTAACGTAGTTTTCGAGAAAGAAGTAATTTTCCACGAATTTGATTTCGAGAGAACTTGAGGTCTCGAAATCAATCATCTGAAAGCAAACAACTTCGTGTGACAAGAGTGTTTTCCCTTTCGTTATTATCGCGCAACTTCGATGACCAATTGAGCTCACATTTTCACAGGTTTGTTATTTTATGGATATAATGTTGAGATACACCAAGTGAGAAGACTGGTCTTTGACAATTACCAATAGTGTCCAGCGTCTTTAAGCCCTGTCACACGAACCACCCACAGGGACCACATGCCTTTTAACGAGATCTATCCCAAAGGCCTACCCGAAAAAAACCCCACTAAATTTGCACTTTTTTCCTCACAAGGAAACACGGAATTGCGTCTGAAAACAAATGTAAAAGCTCAATCAAATGCTATTAACAGTGCACTCTCATCCAATTAATGTAATGAATTACGATAAGCCTCTAATTGATGATCTCGAAAAGTTTCATTCTCGATTAAAAAATGAAAGCTCATTTAATTAACACGTCTAAAGTAAACCCTAGAATTCCAGTGGGTGGATTTCACAAAGATTGAACACTAGTCTAAAATCTTGAGTTAGGACGAGTTAGCATTAAGTTGTTAATAATTATCTCCTAAACCTGGTCATGCACTAGACTATAGTCTTATTTTGAGTTGGGACGAGTTACTCGTCCAAACTTGGGATTAGCCTTAAGATTTTGTATATCGCCTAAGACTATAGTCTTATCTCGATTATAGGACGAGTTACCTTTCCTAACTTAGGACTTCTTAAGTTTTTAATATCTCCTAAGCCGAGTTACTCGTCCCAACTTAGGATTAGCCTGAAGGTTTAATACCTCCTAAGACTAGTCTTATCTCGAGTTAGGACAAGCCTTAAGTTTTTATATCTCCTAAGACTAGTCTTATCTCGAGTTAGGACGAGGACGAGTTACTCGTCTTAATTTCGGACTATAGCCTTAGTTTCTGTATATCACCTATTATCTCGAGTATAGGACAAGTTACTTGTCCTAACTTAGGACATTTTAATTTTTAATATCTCCTAAGACTAGTCTTAACTCGAGTTGGGACGAGGACGAGTTACTCGTCTTAAGTTCGGACTAGCCTTAATTTCTGTATATCACCTATTATCTCGAGTATAGAACAAGTTACTTGTCCTAACTTAGGACATTTTAATTTTTAATATCTCCTAAGACTAGTCTTATCTCGAGTTAGGACGAGTTACTCGTCCTAACTTAGGACTAGGTTTAATTTTTTTAAATATCTTTTAAGGATAGTCCTAAGAAAGGAATCTACCCCAGATGTACCCAGTGCAACACTTTCCCAGGGATCCACATCCATACAATCCCTGATCATCAACCTCGTCACCTCGATGTAAAAAAACCATCTCCCCGTTAAATACTCACAGGTGTTG
This sequence comes from Asterias rubens, assembly GCF_902459465.1. Classification (NCBI taxonomy): domain Eukaryota; kingdom Metazoa; phylum Echinodermata; class Asteroidea; order Forcipulatida; family Asteriidae; genus Asterias; species Asterias rubens. The sequence goes on from NC_047063.1 coordinate 5,171,781, forward strand.
CTCGCATACCTTGAGAGTCTCAACCCTCGAGCCTGACAACCGGGGTTTCCTTGAAACCTAAGACAATTTTTAGATTTGCTGGCAATATTGGTCATTTCCGAAGGAACGCAAGAGTCCTGCTAAATGCGTGAGACGGACGGGGTGATCTGGCATGCCTGGACTGGGCCACTGAGAACCAGGGGGCGCCACACAACACCACTGGCCATGGCTTCCTGTCGCACTTTGGTTTGAAGCAGAGGAAGGCAGGGGGAAGGCAGTGGGAGATCTATTCCCAGTGACCGATGATATACTTTTTTTTGCAAATCATTCAGGTTTTTTGATTCACTTTCAATCAAGGAGGAAATGATGCTTTAAAGGACTCCAACCACCAGTCGCTCTCGCTGGGATTAATTACACTGCATTGAGTCCGTGTGTATTCTCACTGGCTGAAAAGTCAAAGGAAGACTTGATTTTTTTTTATGAGGAATAATAATAGCAATAATAATGGTTCTTCTTATATAGCGCACATGTCCGTCACCCAGTGACGCTCCTGGCGCTGTAACATACAGTATTTCCTGCAAGATGTTGGACTACGTTTGAATTATGCGACCTAATTCTGATAGCATGCCATGTAATGCTTTACAAGGTGCTGTGGCGCAATTTGCTGCCGATCGGACCAGGAACACCGGCGGGGCGAACCCCTTCTCTTTTCGATAAGTGCACTGGGTTCTTTTACATGCGTCACATAACACATGGGACCAACGGCTTAACGTCCCATCCGAAGGACGAAGCAATGGTTAAGTGTCTTGCTTAAGGACACAAGTGTCATGGCTGGGGATTCGAACCGCACACAGCTATAATTAAAAGGAAAGAATACTTTTGGCTTTTTGAAACCGTCTGATTATTGTTAATCATAAACATAGATATAAACAATAACACTAACCCAGTGAGCATTCATTCCGCGTTTTTGAAATCGTCGAAGACCCGGAGTGATTTTGTCCACGCGGGATGAATAACCCATAATTGGAATACACATTCTGATAAGGGTTACTGGTAGCAACGATTCTCAAATTGACATTTTTGAGCATAAAAACTGTTATCTTTTCCATAGCCACATTGAAATGATTCTCAAAATTCTTATACAATCGAAAGCTGCTGTTCTTTATTGGCATAGATTTTAAGAGCGATATTACCAAAGAAGGCCCATTACCAAGTTCCCTTTAGCTTTAAAGACACTGGACACTATTGGTAATAGGAGACTTTCCAACGCTAGGTGGCAGCAGACATACCGGGTAAGTTTCCATTGTTTACGTAGTTCTGAACATGCGCATAATTCTGAGAACAATGGATTTACCCGGTAAGTCTGCTGCCCTCTATCGTCCCAGAAAGTCTCCCATTGTCAAAGAACAGTCTTCTCACTTGGTGTATCTTAACATATGCACACAATAACAAACCTGTGACAATTTCAGCTCAATTGATCGTCGAAGTTGCGAGATAATAATGGAAGATAAAACACCCATGTCACACGAAGTTGTGTGCTTTCAGATGCTTGATTTCGTGGGGACCTTAAATTCTAAACTTGAGGTCTCGAAATCAAATTCGTGGAAAATTACTTCTTTCTTGAAAACTACGTCACTTCAGAGGGAGCCGTTTCTCACAAAGTTTTATACTATCAACATCTCCCCATACTCGTTACCAAGAAAGGTGTTATGCTAATAATTATTTTAATTATTTTGAGTAATAAAAAATATATATCAGCTAATTATCACATATCATTACAACATAAATGTTTACAATTTTTGATATATAATATTTTTGTTCAGAATATTAATTTGATTGTAGTTCATTCAGACTTATAAGTCTGAATGACGTCAGACCCAAATAAGAACCTCCTTGAAGACGAATATCGTTCCCGTGTAAAACAAACACCAACTGAGCAAACATAACACTTCAACAGGACTTATACAGTTAAAGTCAATAAAAAAAAATATAAAAAAAGTGTCGATTTCATTAAATCCACATTTTTGAAAGTGGAACAACAATCCAAGATATCTTGAGTTGACCAAACTCATTCATTGTCATAACAATATTTATTTACCTATAACATCTTGACCACTCCGTATTAAGTTGTTTCGTCCATGTAAAAAATAATAAACATTCGGTATCTCGAAACAAACAACATCCAAATGTCAAATCTCACCGCCAAACCCCAAAACACACAAGAGCGACATTGAATAGTAAGAAACCCCCAAAATGCGACCATCTTGTTATTCTGGAAATCAAGAAAAATATGTATATTGGTCAGGGATACAGTTGGTATTAACCACGCAATATGAACTGGACAATACTCCCTGACTGCCGAAAGTCCCTGACTGCCGACACACAAAGTCTCGCCGTGGGCAGAAATGACGTTTGGGACGGCGCTGTAAAGAGCTCAGTGACAGAGTAAGGTTATTTTGCAATATGGGGTTCTAAACGCGAGTGCGACGGACACACAACACGACTTGCAAACGGACACCACGCATATTTAGCAAGCTCCGTATCAAATGTCACGTCTTCATAGGACGGCAATTGTGCGCTGACTTCAACAAGTTCAACCCGCGTAAAATAACAGGGGGAGGTTTTCTACTATTTGTAACATTGGTTTTTTTCTTCAGTTTCAGAGTACGGCATTTCAGTCACAAATACGGATGGCTAGAAAAGGGTTTCCGGGAGTAGGAAGTACAGTTTTGGAGGGGGCGATAAGGGCAAATACAATAAGGTCACACTTTTCACTAATGTCTGAACTGGAAATAATGATCCACAAATGCCCCGATCAAACCAAGAATGGTCTTCAAAAAATACGCATTACGTTTATTTTTTATGCTTCATGCCACACAATTCAAAATAAAGTGGATACTCTGCAGCAAAACGATTTAAAGGCAGTGGACACTATTGGTAATTACTCAAAATAATTGTTAGCTTAAATCCTTACTTGGTGTCGAGTAATGGGGAGAGGTTGATGGTATACAAGATTGTGAGAAACGGCTCCCTCTGAAATGACGTAGTTTTCAAGAAAGAAGTAATTTTCTGCAAATTTGATTTCGAGACCTCAAGTTTAGAATTTGAGGTCTCGAAATCAAGCATCTGAAAGCACACAACTTCGTGTGACAAGGGTGTTTTTTATTTCATTCATATCTCACAACTTCGACGACCAATTGAGCTAAAATTTTCACAGGTTTGTTATTTTATGCATATTGTTTAGATACACCAAGTGAGAGGACTGGTCTTTGGCAATTACCAATAGTGTCCACTGTCTTTAAGTTTTCAAAAATGATTTTGAAGAAAGAAATACGGCGATCTCCACTTGGACACTTATGACCCGAGTGGGGGCGCTCTTTACACTTTCTATCTGCAGCAACGCAGCAACAAGCTTCAGAATTCTCCCTGACAAAATAAAGCCTATTCCAAAAGAATCTCCTCGTTGTCTTAAATTCTATATAAGATGCATGAATTTTGCTTTCTCTTGTGTGTATGTAAAAAAAACTTCATCAACAGTAGAAACTAACTAAACCCAAGTCTAAGTCATAGTAGCCTAGGCCTAATATTAACTACCGAAACAAAATGATTAAATTCGCTGCGAAAGCCCACTGAACAGTACCTCCGTGTCCATCTGAGACACCGTCAAGTGAAAAATGTCACCAAGACCCCTCAACTTCAATCTTATTTCTAGGACATGGGTTGATGTTACCCCGCGGCTAGACAGGTCCCTGCTCCACAGATTCAGTGATTCCATTGGATACAAAAACATCATTGGACAAATGCAGTGACTAAAAGCTACCGTAGGTGTGTTTGTTTTTATTGGTCTGAGGTCACCTCGGACGACCAATCAAAACACAGGTTTTGAAAGCTTACTTTCGTTCGTCTGCATGTACGTATCCACGTGTGTGGTATTATACATGTGGTTGACTTGCATGTAATGTTTATGTATAATTTGACTGCGTATCTCTATGTGAAATGAATGTAGGTCAAAGGTGAATTTATATACGCCGGTTTGGAGGCCGGTCTCTAGCATATTCACGAGCCTCGAAGTGTGTCGTCAGATGGTCAGGCTACCCCGCGCCCCACCCTAAATCAATGTTACTTTAAAGATGCTATGTCAGATGTTTTGCCCTAAAATAGATTTTTGAGTGAATGGTATTTCAAAGAGTATCACCCGCTCTAACGAAAAAAGGTTGAACTTTTACTTTTAATGGTCAGGAACCATGAAAAAAATTTAAAACGTTTCTTATAAAACACATAAGAATTGGTGACGTGATATATTGTCGGGATCCCGACAAGACTAATTTTGAGCACTTTATTTCACTGCTACTAATAATTGGCGGACATTTTCAAGCAATGGCTCAAATGAAAGCTTGTAACTTTCTTGACCCCCATAAAAATACCTAATGAATGTTAAATCAAAATGTTGGGGTCAAATCGGCATACACTTGGAACAACTTTCTTTCGAGATTATCATTACGTTTGGTCGCTACTGAGATTACATTGCAAAGGTCTTTTTCAGTCGTTCCTTTCAAAACCTACATACACCACTGAATGGTTTGATTCACCAGACTCAAGAGGGCGCTGTTTACATCGTATCAAGATCAAGTACAGTGCCTTTTAGAATTGAATGATACTCCAAGCAGTGGAGGTAGAATAGACTCCGAAATAGGCGTACCCTATACGAATTATGATTATTAAAACGCAAAACCAGTCACGCTTATTACATAAAGTCCCTCATTACATGGTAAATCAGAATGGCTCTATAAAATGCAAGCTCAAATTATCGATCCCCTCCCAGCACCCCTCTAACCCCGCCCTTTCCCCAGATTAGACCGTACACCATTGTGTTACGTTGTTGAGACGGGGGGGGGGGGTAAACAGATCAGAAACAATAAGACTCCATAAATTAAGTTGTTGGTTTTTGTACCACAAGGGATAGTTGTAATGTAATACCATGCAGGCAAAAATTAGATATGTGTACATATGGAAGTCAACTGTTTATGGTTTTAGATTTGTGTGAGCTAAACGCAACTGATCACAATAACCTAATATTTTCAATGGCAGTTCCATATTTAAAGAACAGAACTGCACAATCGTGGCCCACCTCCTACATGCTCCTACCAAAATTCTTTGGATTTACAAACGCTACATACCGTGAACTCGCTCACAAGTGCATACAATGGTTTATAGTACCACACCAACGTTACTAATGCTAAGCAATATTTTTCTATGTTAAGCAAGGACATCATTATGCACTAACAGCGACAATCTGAGGACGACTGAAGGAAATGGTGGACGGCCAGCGCTGCTGGCAAGATAGCTCAAAACTGTGTGTAAGACCAATGTAGGAGACGAACAAGCCTAATCAATATGGCCGCGAGCATATCCCCCACTTGCTCAAATGTACGAATTCAAATCCATTGATAAATCATAACAGTAAATACATTATATAGGATTTGAGGCATTGCATGGTGAGGTATCAATGTATATTTGGTTTGCGGTAACACCATGTGTGTATCTACTTGCCAGGTAGAATTTGTTCTTAGGGAACTGTCTTGCTTTATTCTACTGCCGCGGAGTAGATAATCGGAGGTTCGGGAGACTTCTCAGTTCTGAAAAGAACTGTCCTGCTTTTACATTATAAAACATGGCATAGCACTAAAAACGTTATGTACATATTCGCCCCGTTAACCTCTCGACCAGCATTACGAACGCATAAGTCGACTCTGTAGAACAATTTGGTTTAAGAAACAACTATGGTGACCACTCCCTGGATTGTAACAACTTATACCAGCAAAAAATAGACAAAAATAAAAGACAACTAAACAGAGTGTAACAAAAGCAGTGAGAGGTGGAAATACATGCATTTATACAAGTTCACAATATAAGATATGATGTACCGCGTAATAGATATGATGTACCGCAATAATAGATATGATGTACCGCATAAACACACACCACGTGAAATTGATGAAAGTGTATCAGTAAAAGCATTGACTCACCACTTATATCTCTGTTGCTTATTCCTCCATGGTTAAGTCTCCTCCTCTTTGGAATACATTGACTTCACAATCAGCCCTCATCCTCAAAAACACAGACAGAAATCAAAGTTCTGACCCGCACTCGATCAACAACGATCTTCAACATGACTGAAGTTGTGTTTGCAGACCCATGCTGCTCATCGCCAAGCTCCTCCATTGACTTGCATGTATAATAGTAGTACGAGAAAAATTAGCCAACCACACCATTCAATGACATACCACCACCGGGCAGCCCGATATCTCTTTTCACAGCTGTAGACGAACCCAGTGTTTGCGCACACAAATAGAATTATGTGTTGAATGTTGTCTTTTCAATTCAGTCAGGTGGTTCTGGCCATTGTTGACATGACCATTGAAAGTGGTTTTAATTCAGCTACAATGTAATGTCCGCGAGCACAATAGATGATAGGGTGGATTCAAAGAGGATCCGGGCAAACATTTCGCTTTCTTGATTTAAACGCCGAATCGCTTAGCTTCAAAGAATGTCTTTCACTCGGCGTGCCTGAACATTTGTATAATAATACTAAATAGGGCGACCACCACCACGCCTTCGCTATTTACTGGTGTTGGCCCACGCGTCGTATGAGCGAACTTCATGGAAGGGCCTCAAATCCTATAGGGCCTATATTCTTCAGATAATGACGCCTTATGCCCGAAGCATTTCTGTTAAAAATTAGTGTGAATAGTACCTCTTTCTCTAAAACTACATTACTTCGAAGGGTGTCGTTTCTTAACAATGTTTCGAACTACTCTCCAGTGATCTTTTCTAAATCAGTTGTTAGTACCATGGAGCAGGCCAAGTTATTGCTCAATGTTTAGGCTACATGATGGCTTTGGTGTGTGCAACAAATAGTCTTCATCGGAAATTAAATTTCCACGCCGGTAGGTGGCGCTATAGACATCACATCAAAATGAGATCTGAAAAATTCTCACTGCAGCAAATCGAGAAGCAAAAAAAGGACATGTGGATTTTGTTCCAGCAGGGTCTAGAAAGCATTCAGGTTATAATTAAAATATACCCATTATCTTTTGGAAGACATTGCGATTTTGAATTTGATTTTGTTTCAATTAAAAAACAATTATTGGCTACCCCAATAATTTGTTATTAAATAGAGGGCCAGCACCAACCCCAAGTTTGGACAGAGGTGGCATATTATCTCCTTAATTTGAGAATCACCTCTTCGTCGAACGGTTAGTTTTTATAGTATTACCCAGATCAGTAAAGTAAGCATGATCTGGCCAAGTCACATTGAAACAGAAATTTGATCCGTGATCCATTAAAACTATAGTGCGTCACTATGTATCTGATACGGGAGACATACATGTTGAGATGGGAACAACAAAACGAGAGTTCGGGATAGGTTGCAAGCGGGGTTTGATGTGTTTTTTCCAATTTTTTTATGACGTTTTTGTCCTTGTACCCTTTTGTGCCTTTGTTATTTTTATTGTCTGGATCGCCTGTAGAAAGTGATTATTTTCGCTTTTTGGTTATCCGCAGGCTTGTTCTCTGTGTGTAGTCATATTTTTATTGCCTATTCTTTGTATGCCCTGTTTGCCTGGAAATAAATAAATAAATAACGCGAAGACAAGGTTTGTTTATGTAGAGATGTCTCCTTAGTGTAGGACCAAACGTCAAGTAGCAAGATACTAACCACAAGTTTGTACATGTTAAATGTTATTTTAGCTGAGAAACCTTTTCTGCTTAGCATAATTCGGTTGCGCTTAGCTAGTTTTGTGCATGCAGCATAAAGCAGTTCCATGACATTGGACCCACTAGGAGAGCGAATACAAGACTTCTGACGGTGCGGAAAGAAACCACGTTGACCCGTTACAAATTAGGACATACCTTGCGTATAGAATCAACACGCTACCCAGAGCAATGAGGCTAAGGGGGGTTAAGTACCTCCACTGCACTCTAATGTACAGGTGTGAGCTTGATCTACATCACGTCAAACGCTTCCACCTTAAAGGGGAAGAGTATACCATACCCTTGGTAATTAATTAATGACCATACAAACTTACTTGGTAAAGAAGCACTTCAGCTGTTGAGGATGTTTATCATTTTGAGAAAAAAATTCATTCAAAGGAGTGTGGTTTTAGAGAAAGGCAATGAAAAAAAACCCATTTCAATTTGAGAAACGTTTCCGCACGAAACGTTTCTCAGATTGTGTATTCCAATTACGGTCCCACATATAGTGGCAGAAATAAAAGAAACACATGCAAACCGGAAAAACCATTTATACTGCTTGACCCGGAATCTTTCTCAAGATGACCCAGATATGTGACAAACTGATGCAGAATCCAAGTCCAATTCCAAAGTCTCAATTATTGACCCAGGTCAGCCTGACCCAGAAATGGATCAGGTTCCATGAGACCATGAATCCGGGTTGAGTCTGACCCAGGTGGAGTTAGTATAGTGCAGTGTGAACAGTTTTACAAGACACCGTAATAACTGCGTACGTGTGAACACGGCTCTCAGATGGCATGACGTCATGAACATACGTACACAAAAATGTACATAAACTATAAGTATGTGGACATTGGTCTTTTGTTTACAACAATACGTGCTTGACACAATTCCTGTTTCCAATAAAACTTTTAAGGATCTGATTTGGTCACGGGCGCTCTTTCAATGTTCCAGATTTTAAGACAAGTTAATTTAATTGCTTTCACATGTGCACAATATTTGGAACAAACTCCCACATTGCCCCAATAACCAAAACCACAACACCTTTAAATTTTAATTTACAGTTCAACAATCCCAAAGGCCTCCTTGTTCTTATTTTGTGGAGACAGGGGAATATTCACCAAGTACAAAGAAGTTTCCCTCGTAATCACACGAAATCACGAACGGACAAAGCTGTTCAACAGAAAAAATTGCTTCGCAAAGTTTGGGGCACCACCAGTCGCAACAATCTGTGGAGTCTGGGCTGGTAATAATCATATTCCTGCTAAGTAAGATATTCTAACATGCTTACCAAGTTTTTATGAAATTGATCGTTAGAAAACAGTGACCAGAGACTACAATACTTAATACAAAAAGGGGGTCATTGCAATGAAGGCCACCAGTTCTTACGAGGGATTAACGTCAATTTCAATTCCTGTAAAATATGCCTTTAATTCGCCTGAGAAGACAGACTTGGGTTTGCTTTAGAATGCTGTCGTTCATTGATGCCATATGCGATCCACCACACTGTGATGTATTGAGTAAGGACGCAATACTCAGTGGAGTTGTGTGCAAACAAGGCGTCTTTCAGCCCCTGCTTAGCATCCATGCCTGTGGGACGGTGATGATGAACACCGACCACGGCGAAGCTAGAGTGTCGGGCGGGTAATTGACAGCTTTTCCCTTCATGTGGTTGACACCTCAATCACGGTAAAGTCTCTCGCTCGGAGACATGAACTTCATGGGCTATAAGTAACACCCTAAAAGTGTCTGTAACTTGTTTTGTTTTGTTTGCGTGTTTAGAAGGTTTGAGGACCAATAAGATATTTTAATATCTTTGAGAAAATCGTTTTTAAATTCAATTGTATCTGTTGTCTTGGCCTGGGTTCAATGAAAGTTAAAGGAACACCTGCCTTGGATCGGTCGAGTTGGTCTTTTAAAAGCGTTTGTAACCGTTTATTATAAAATGCATATGGTTAGAAAGATCTTTTAAAAGTAGAATACAATGATCCGAACAAGTTTGCCTCGAAATTGCGAGGTTTTCCTTTTACTTTGCGAACTAACACGGTCGGCCATTTATGGGAGTCAAAAATTTGATTCCCATAAATGGCCGACCGTCTTTGTCGACGTGGTAAAAGGAAAACCACGCAATTTCGAGTGATACTTGTGCTAGATCACTTTATTTTAAAACATCTTTCTAACCATATACATTTCATAACAAACGGTTTCAAACACTTTTCACAGACCAACTCGTCCGATCCAAGGCAACGTGCTCCTTTAAAACACTAAAAGGCTCATCATGTTTCACATAAGTGTTATTTTTTTAAAGAAATGAGCTTCTCAATACAGTTCTCGTAGGTTAGATTCAGTATAACTGAACACTCCATTGAAAAACAAAATTGAAAACCAAGTCCTTTGGCCCAGGGAGCATCGTTAATCTATGAAGGATTTACTCAGATTGCAACCAGATTATGTATTCAGCCAACAATGTTCAATAATCCAACATCGTCCGTCAAGTTACGTCAACTGATGCGATTGGCAAGTGGGAGAGACACGAAAAGCCTGCAATTATCCGTCAACATTTGGGCCCATTTCAGTCAACAATGCACTCACATGAGCGTTATGGTTACATGAGGTACTGTCACAAACAAAAATGTCTAAGTAGAATGAACACTTTGGCAAAACGAGAGGTATTTTTAAATGCAAGTCAAATAAATTATATGAAAATTGATTGTAAATGTTGTTTTTTTCTTCAGTGACATTTTCGGACCTAGCTGCATGTATGATGTCATAATGATGTCATGTTCCCCGCATGCAATAACAACCCATGGCTGCCGAAACCGCTTTGCCAAAAGGTATTATGACTATTGTCCTAGTTATTTGCCTGTAACTTTCACACACACACAACCAATGTAGCCCGTGACGTCACACCACATCTGAGCCTGGCCTGGACTTCCTGCCGACACATTTTGTACCCAGCTTATTGGAGAGAAACAAAAACTGTTCGAATTTTATCAACTTTTAAAATGAGGAAAGGGGGGCACATCTCAAAACTGATTCACTGTTATACTTGCTTTCATGAGACCCCGGTTACTGTTTTCACATGACCAGTGAGTATCTTGCCTGCCAGTTAATGCACTGGAGTATACGATATCACTTTTAATTTGTAAACAGAAAACTATGATATAAACATTGACATGCTGTTGTCTCGGACAACTGGTTGACTGTATTGGCTGGTCCTATAACCAAGCTGTCATATCGATAAAGCCTTAAAGACACTGGACACTTTAAGTAATTGTCAAAGACCAGTCTTCTCAAATTGGTGCATCTCAATATATGCACAAAATAACATGTAAAAATTGGTAGTCGAAGTTGCGAGATAGTAACGAAAGAAAATACACCCTTTTCGCACGAAGTTGTGTGCTTTCAGATGCTTGATTTCGGGAACCCAGAATCTAATTCCGAGGTCTCAAAATCAAATTCGTGGAAAATTACTTCTTTCACGAATACTAAGTTATTTCAGAGGGAGCCATTTATCACAATGTTTTATACTATCAACCTCTCCCCATTACTCGTTACTAAGTAAGGTTTTATGCTATATAATTATTTTGAGTAACCTTCATAAGGGACACATAGTTCTTAGGCACACCACAGAACTAACACAAACTTTTCCTTTCAACACATATAGCATAGTTTGTTAACTTCAAGTAGCAGGTGCAGCACGTGTGACGATAACTAGCACAACAAAAAACGAAGGAAAAAAACCGGGGCCGACCCGACCGTCAAATCTCAAGTTCAGGACCATCAATCACGGCCAGGAAACTCACCGGAAGGTAAACCCGTTTATGACGGCTGAGGAATGAGCCGTTTGCGTGAACGACGGAGCTTAAGAAACACGGACCAATGGGTTTTAGTGGTGGTGATTATATACAAGGTTCAAATCTAGAGCGGTAATTATTGTCAAGTAAACTCTACAATGACATGGTATTGTCACGGACAACTTGAACTAAAGGGTTCGAGTACTTGTTGTACTACATAAAACGCAAACATCCACAAATATACATAATCTTACACGGTTTATAGATAGTTATGGCAGAAAGCTTCCTTTACAATAATATTACTTCCTGAGGTGCTGTAGTTTTTGACAAAATGAGTAAAAGAATTTCACGAAAAATATTTTACCATGTACAACGGATTTACGCGACTCCCCTGAAAACTGCTCTGTGATTTTCACTTTTTCTCTCGAAAACTTGATGACTTATGAGGTAAATGTTATTACATACATCTTCATTCATGTCATGGCAAACAAAAACTTGATCAGCTATTCGAAACGCTCGAAACACTTTACACTTTTTGCTCTTCCAAAATTGTTCGGCTAGAAAATAGTCAAATGCTGATATCATGCACATTTCATTGTTTAAAACCCAGCTAACCCGAATCCTGGGATTCCACTACAACACATCCAATTACCGATCACGTATGTATAAAAGCCATTCTGTGATACGGTGGACATAATACTATCACACTGTTATAGGTTTGGGTCACTTTGTCTCTATACATCCAAACCGAACAGGGCACTTGCTATTGTGTCTGCTATCATTTCAAAAAGGCCAATGGGAGACTTTCTGGGACGATAGAGGGCAGCAGACTTACCGGGTAAATCCATTGTTCTCAGAATTATGCGCATGTTCAGAACTACGTAAACAATGAAAATTTACCCGGTATGTCTGCTGCCACCTAGCGTTTGAAAGTTTCCTATTGAATAGACTCATAAACAAGGAAATCTTATTATGAACGTTTTTTTCACTTCAAAGCCGCACAGTGAGAGATCGGGGCTATGCTACACCAATTCAAACACACACACACACACACATTCACTGCATTTCGATTAGAAGTTCAATATACTTTAGATTTAATACATCCAGCACAGGTATTTCAGCTGATTATAAATGTATAGGCACATCATCAAAAAAAAAACATCAACTTAAGAGACATAGCGGCAAACACATCTTTGTTTTAAAAATGGTTAAAATGCAGTCACTTCAAGTACTAAGACAGACAATTTTCACTGTAAAAAGTGTACTTTGAGCAATGAGTAGTACGTCACCAGGAAGCGTGGCCGGGTCAACCCACCAATCAAACAGCGTGTCTGATATGCACACATTATGGTTTGTATAAGTGTAGGACTGCTATTGGTCGATGATAAAGCACGTGACTGATGGCGTCACGAGTAATATATACCCTCGTCATTTCCATATACATAATCCACAATCATTTTCAATCATTCCCGTAAGTTTCTAAAAGTATTATTTAGAGATATTGACGATAGTATAGTCCTTATAAACCAATCGAATCGAAGTACGGTAGACGATACTGAATAAATATACTATTTACTATAGTGTACAAATATTTTACAAAGAACTGCCATTAACAACAGCGAAATATAGCACACACTATTCTCCAACAAAGTTCACCAAGGTATAATAATGCATTCACGGGTCATGCTTGTTCTATCTGTAGATAAAGCTGAATACTTATCGCAATAATTGCCACCAAAACTTGAAATAATAAGTCATTGGTCGCCTAAATCAACCCCCAATATTACCCCAAGTACTGTATAAGTATATAATCTACGCAATTCTCTTATATACATACACTAAAATTGTATTAACTGGTAAATATGCATTTACAAGTTTGTGCATTTAAAAACAGTTGGTTTAAAAATCATCTTTGAATTAGACTGGATATAGAATAACACAAATTAGGACACCAAATTAGTATAAACAAATAAAAAACACAACTTTAAAATCGATATTTTCGCTTACAATATTATCCATTATAAAAAGTAAGAAAACGGAAAATAGTTCTTAATTAATAACCAATCGTTGTTCTTTAACAACTGAAATTGCCGTGTGTGTCAATTTCCTTGAGCTAAACAGATTATTAGACATATCAGTCAAAATACGCAGTACGTAATATACATGGTTCGGCTGGTTCTCTACTAACTGTTGCTTACCACATACAAATATGCTTAGCATTATTTTATATAGTTGGAGCTCTATAAATTTCAACCCCAGGCATAAACTTGTCATCGGCGCGAAGAATTAAATCGGGTAGTGTAAAAATCTATAAGTGATATCACTTTAGAGAACCTGATCGGGTTACGCTATTTACAACCACATACGCGGTGTGTTAAGTAACTTGCTTTCCTAACCAGCTGGGACACTTTTTTACACGAACAAAATAATCGATGAGAAAAATCAACTATCGTTGCTTAACTTTGTAAGTACTGGAATATTTCATCAGTTCGATATTAAGTCAATAACTATTATGAACACATTATTATTTATATTTTATCTGACATTCATGAGGCCTGCTGAATAGAAATCCACGGAGCCCAGTGGGAAAACTATTATACTACATCTATACAGGTGTTCCCTTATAATTAAAGGCAGTGGACACTATTGGTAATTGTCAAAGACTAGCCTTCACAGTTGGTGTATCTCAACATATGCCTAAAATAACAAACCTGTGAAAATTTGAGCTCAATCGGTCATCGAACTTGTGAGATAATAATGAAAGAAAAAACACCATTGTCACACGAAGTTGTGTGCGTTTAGATGGTTGATTTCGAGACCTCAAGTTCTAAACCTGAGGTCTCGAAATCAAATTCGTGGAAAATTACTTCTTTTTCGAAAACTATGGCACTTCAGAGGGAGCCGTTTCTCACAATGTTTTCTACCATCAACCTCTCTCCATTATTTGTCACCAAGAAAGGTTTTATGCTAATAATTATTTTGAGTAATTACCAATAGTGTCCACTGCCTTTAAGTAAGATATGATTAAAGATTTACAGAAACGGAACTTGCTTCCTATAATAAAGTTTCTCTACTGATGCGATTCGATTACCGTTTCAAAATGTTTAACCATTTTGTTTTCAGTAGGCCACAAACATGCTTGCAATCCACTTATCAAATATTGATCGAAATGACCCATGGTCTTTCTTTTACGAGGGGTATCTTTCTGACCAATCAATCGATGAAAAAAAAACAACAACAACAACCACATAAACAACAAGAACAAACAACAGCAACAACAACGACGACGATGTAGGAAAACAACAACAACAACCCGAAAAAACAATGTATTAATTAATCAATGATACTGACAAAATATGGAACATGAGGGCGCTCTAACCAAAAGGCAAAAAAAAACGTCAAAAATACATCTTGGTAGCCGACCAAATACGAACAGTCGGTAAGGAGCTTCCTAACTGTATCAGTATAAGATTGCAAGTGATAGATCACTACAAGTGGCAAAAGTGCTCGGGTCTGGTTTAATTATAAAGAAATGTCATAAAGATTATACATACATACCGGTGTATGAATATTATTTAAAATTATCATGATGGAAAGTGAACAAGTCCGAGCAATGATATTGGTTTAACCATGGAGGTAGGTTTAACCCAGTCGGAAGAAATGTTAGTCTACGGACAGGATCTACCATGAGTGAGCTGCCAAGACGGGTGGACAACAAATTTTACTTCTAAAAAGTTGATGGTTTCTAGGAATTCATTGTATGTGATGAAGTGGGTGTAGTGCATGAACTGAGATTTCTTTAAGGCGCACAACAGATGCTCATTACCATAGATCAATGTGCGAAAGCCGTGACCACGTTACCTGTGACGTCATAGTTTTACAAAATGGCCACAGAGCCTGGCCTTTATTCGCGCACATTTTGTAAAAGAACTCAAAACGTAAATCTAACATGTTATGGGCATTGCAAAGAACGATTGTTCTCAACTTTTGATGTGCAAATAGAAAGCTTATATCAAGTCTTGCTAAGCTCTAATTTTCAATTCTTGATTTCGTGCAGTAACTATACCGAAACGGACAAAGTCAAATTCCTCATTTGCTTGCCTGTCAGAAAATGCAATGGAATGCAACTTGTTTCGGGCGTGTGTGGTTTGTGCTTAGTTTTGTTTCGTAACATGTTCAGTTGGATGAATCAGGGTTATTGGAGAGTGACCCACTCCATTTGTTACTGCAGTCGTTATGCCATGACTAGAAGGCTGTGAAGAAACTACACAGTATTCAATGAGTTAACACGCAATGAATCAATTCTTGCTATTTAGATTGATGTGAAGTTGATGCTCTAGAATGTAGGATACTGCGACCAGCGACATATAACGTTAAACAACTGCAGCTTGTGGCACAGGTTTACAGAAAACGCATCAGTGCAGTCGCTTCGCGTGCTTAGATAGAATAGATGTAAACTCATTTCAATGTTTGATATGAGAAATACACAAGTAAAAAAAATAAAAATTGCCGATAAACAGCAGTAACTGTTCAAATTACTGGTAAATGGGGGTTGCGCTAACTGCCAGCCATCATGTCCAGATTTGTTTTAAACATGACTACGGGCCTGATGTGCAAGCCACACGAACACAAAAGATACCTGAACGTAACAACTATGCAAGCCACTTGCAAATACAATTTACAAGCCATTTCATTTACATCATAAAACTTCAGAAGCCACTTTTAACAAACGCGCACCTGCACACAAGCCATTACATCATAAATTAACCTACATCTACACATGTGCACGTCCAAGCCACACACGTACATTCCCAAACAGTTTGAACATACAAGCCAAGTATCTAACACGCCATTTGCGCAAGCAAGCCACTTGTAACACAGAAGCCACTTTATAATAATGTCCCTCAATTGAGTGCAACGAAGCTCTAAATTCCTGTCCACCGCACCATCATGCATCATATCAATGAACTTTTGATTTTCAAATGCACGTAGGCCAAGAGCCAAGCACACATTAAATAAACCAATCACATTACTAGTTACAACTGGATCGGATTAGTCCGCCATTTAAAGACACTGGACACTACTGGTAATTGTCAAAGACTAGTCTTCTCACTTGGTGTATCTCAACATATGCATAACTAACAAACCTGTGATGAAAGAAAAAACACCCTTGTCACACGAAGTTGTGTGCTTTCAGAAGCTTGATCTCGAGACCTCAAAATCTAATTCTGAGGTCTCGAAATCGTAATTTCGGCACATTTGAATTGTGACTTTGCCTCATTCTCATTAATGTGGCAAAGTCCAGCAACATGTAATCATTGCAAATGTGGTATCATCTTTAAAGAGGAACACTTCAGCTTTGCATTGATAATATAACATATACCAAGAGAGTAATAAATAATAAAGATTTACTTGATTAAAACAAAGTTTCCTAACTTTCTGTGAGCAGTTTACTATCAACAGCTCTCCATTACTCGTTACTAAGGAAGGTTTTATGCTAATAATTATTTTGAGTAATAATTACCAATAGTGTCCACTGCCTTTAAACTGCATGCTCCGACCACACCTCCCACAAAGACAGCGAATAAACTTTGAAAATACTTATGTAAACATCGGCAATGGAGGAAACAATTCGGGAAAAAAATCATCGGGGTAAACAAAATTATTTAATGCATTAATGTAAACAATTTTTCTTGAATGTTGTTTAAATGCACACAGGGAAAGCAATTTTTTTTTATGTTATTGTAAGCCGTGATGAAATTTTAAATGTGTGCATTTTAATTGAGTTCATAGCTGTAAGGATAACCGATTCTCAAGACGAGGCTAGACTGCTGACCAACCCTTCCAGCCTCGGTCTGGTTTGTAATAAGAAAACAAAATGGCCGTGTCATTTAACAGTATTCTACATCACTTTCGCGTGTTTATGGTTTGCCCAAATAACAGTTTTGAGAAAATGTACATCTTTTAAACCTTACAAACATCAACCCTAATACATTTCAGTCTTCATTGATTCATAGTTATTTATTCTATTGGTTAAAAGTTATAGAGAAGTATGGTTTATTAACTTGTGCTAATTATTAGTATACCGCCAACCGGTTCATCAACCATAAACATCGATTAACTTGCCTTAAAACTTTAGGTTCAATTTCAGAATTCGATGACCCCATTAGAAACTTTTAAGGTAACTTCTCGCCTTGTGTTAAATTGAGAACACG
Source organism: Asterias rubens (assembly GCF_902459465.1). Lineage (NCBI taxonomy): Eukaryota > Metazoa > Echinodermata > Asteroidea > Forcipulatida > Asteriidae > Asterias > Asterias rubens. Next base: position 5,189,524 of record NC_047063.1, read on the forward strand.
AATGTCATTGTGAGTATAAATAAAACGCAGTGAAACAAAAATATAAAAGGAATCTTCGTTGTACTAAAAGTTAAAGACATACAATGGAAATAATTGTCAAAGCTCCTTTATAAAGTACAAATGTATATTTCTAGATATTGAATACCGGTATACCGCTGTGAACTGTCTCACTATTTTAAGTACAAAGCATTTCACATTAATACATACTAGTGACCGTTTCGCCCCGGCGACCCTGTCTCGGATAAACAAGTGTATCCTTAAACATCAACAAAGTTATAAAAAAGTTGATCTACTTATACTTTGTACAAATTGCAAATTCTGAAATATTTGCTTAACATTCTTGAAAATGGCAAGATATTACTTACTAGCTATGAAGTATTATACCAGATAAGTTACACTGCATTAAATTCAAGATAACCCTATGATAGAAACTATGACTTTAGTATTATACGCCCATACAGAATATAAATACTTGTAGGTTGGGAAACAACTTCAATTGTTTGTTTAAAAAAAAAAAATTAAAAAAAAAAAAAAAACCATGTTACTTGTAGTGGGCTGGTTAGGTATAGGTGAACTAAACCAGTTATCATTTGTGCACACTTGCATCGTTTTGGAAGAACAGTCGTAAATAATTTCTGTGTTTATCTGGCGTACGAAATCGCATGGCGACCGCGCCTCGTGACGGATCGCAAATAATTTTTTTCTGGGTTTTGTTTTATATTTTACACTTCGCGATTTCAGCGATAGACCATTTTTACCCCGCGCGAAATCGATCCGAGTTTGTCTGCATGTCGTATCACATTAGCTATAAAGTTAGACACTGCAGAAGGTTGAACAGAGAAAGGGCATACGAATATAAACCCACTGAAAATAAAACATGCTTAAACAACAACAACAAAGTTATCTGTACCCGAATAACGTACACAAATATGAAAAAAATACTGACCTTATCTTCCAAATAACACGATTGTAAAATCCATAAATCGCGCTGGAAAAAAAATCCTCCAAAATGTTTGAACTCTCGGAGCGAGACGAACTCGTTGTGCAGTGATACCATACAGAGTTCTCATACACACAGCCCACGAGACAACTGTAGAGGAGGTCCAGTTGCACGGCCTGAGGCAATCTACCAATATCGTTATATATTCCACTGGTTTACTCTGAGATACCAAACAAGGCTAGGATAAAGTTTCAACCGTTATGTATATCCCGAGGTATCCGTTTCCGAAGCAGTGGTTGGCCGAATGGACTCTGATTAGCAGGCAATAACGTGCACTACAACAGCTCAGCCTGACAACACGCTCAAGACTGCATCTTGCAGTGACTCGCAGCGTGTTTTAAGCGCCGTCCCGGCGGGGTCCAGCCCCTCACCGTCCCCCCGTTGCTCCTTGACCTGTGGGGGTCGCGCTCGCAATAAGATTGTGGAATTGAAAGTGATGAATTCAAACTCCCACTGGTAGTTACAGCTCGGCCTTTTGTATTGTTGCATTGAGTGTCTCATTAGAAACAAAGAAACACTTCCACAGTTTGTGACTTATACTTGGCTATACTCTCTCATGATCATAAACCCACGAAAATAAAATGCATCAAACCTAGACAGACGTCTATGGTCTGATTCACTGTGTATACTACACGTATTTTCGTTATCGTTCTTGAAAACACAATTATCTGGCTCCTGCCTCATTTTTAAAACTGTAACAAACCAGAAGCAACACTGTTTCCATAAAAACTGTTTACATACAAACTGTCTCAACACCGACGACCGAATTCGAGAACAAGACAAATCCAGATCTCCAATCGATGAAGCATTTATGAGTTCCAATTCGATTATCAGACTAAATAATTCAACCCCGGGGCTCTGACACCAGCGATCTCCAGATACCCCTGGAAAATATTGCAAGAGTTTCGGCGAAATCGTAAATCAAACAATGGCGGATGGGCATGGGAACGAGCTACAAATCAAAATCGTGGTATAGAGGTTGATCCGTGTAGTAAATCACTCCCCTTTGTTACGGGAGCTAAACTACAAAATTGTACCATCTTTTTGACTAAATACCGTAACTATAGGCTAACTAAATTATATATTTTTTCAATTTTTTTTTCAAGAAACAATGTATTGCTTTGCATTTCACACGTGGACGTGAATTCAATAAGGCAACTGAGCTTAGTTATCTCCTATAGGTGAAACATAGTAATGGGATGGGCTCACTACGATAACCACGCTGTCAATCACTAACTATCATCCAATCACAACAGCGTATCAGTTACACGTGCAATTATAGTCTGGTACCAATGTGATGTGAATGTAAGGTAGTATCTGAATGGGCGGCTACAGCTATATGGCTACGGCTGGCTCGCCGCATCACCATCCATTGACGTACATATAGGGCGTCCTATATGAAAACCATCACTCTATACATTTCGAGTTGACCCTCATATAGAGGGGTTTCACTCCAGGACAGAGTGAAAAATCACTAAAGGATGCAAACTTCAATCTCAAAAAGTGGAAGACCACTCGAAAAGGAGTCGTCCCTCATATATGGCTCTTCAAAGAGTGATTTTCACTCCTTTGCATATAAAGAGGCACCCTCGGCCATGGCCGCTTACTCTCTTAAATGCGGAGCAGAGTCTGGGCTCCATCTCCCATGCGGACGAGGAATGCAAGCAACTGACGGTCGTATCGACAATGCGAAAGCTATTTTGGATATCACTGCACAGTGAACACAAAAAACACACACACCAAGAAAAAAACATAATAAGTAGGCCGACGTCTTAAATAAAACACATGGTGCTTGGGGAAGTCTCATTCACCATGCGAAAATACTACACTGAGTTGATCGGCATATAAGTGCTTCCCCCCAACAACAAAAATCAATTAAAAGATACAAAAAAATAGCTAAGCAGCTTTCGGCAGGAGGCCAGCTATACTTAAATAAAAATACCAGTATTATTATCGCTGGTTTCCTGCCGTTAAGATGCTTAGCACACTTCCCTGATAAGCATCTCGGTGGCACTGACCCCCAATGTAACGTCAGAAACAGTTAAGTGCAGTAAACACAAATATTTAGGAATATCACTTAAAACCTGATACTGTTCAACTTCTCAACCGTGTAGTGCGTTTTCATGGTCAATTACACAACCATTCCCCCCGGCCAGTGGGGAAAGCTACCTCAGGGCGCACCATACAAACAGCTTCACTCAAAAAGCCAGAGCTTGCCACTCTCAAAAACACAGGACAAACTTTCCATTGTTTTACCGTGATCCTAAAATTCGTTCAGCTTTTGGGGATTCAATGCTGTGTGATGATGGTAGTAGTACTCACATTGGACTACCGGTAATAAAAAAAGTATACCTATATATGTAAACACAATAAATTAAAGAGGTCATTACTTATGGAAGTTATACAATATTTAAAATCTCAGTCCAATATGTTATAATAATATATAGTACTAACTAGGACAACAATATACAGTACGAAAGATTGTTTCACAAGTAAACAAAGATCGCATGAGATTCTAAGTACCTGTCGTTGGAGAAATGGAAAAGTTAAGGTTTGTTAAAAAAATATTTGAGGTTCAAATAAAAACCAACAATTTTACATGAACGTGAAAAAAAAAAAAATAAAAAAAAAATCCCAAACTGAAACCGCAGTCTCCACCCTTTTTTAAAACAATTATGTTTTAAATGTTAGAAGTTGTTAAAATGTCACACATTTGGACCAATAGAGGAAGGTTCATGACGTATCACGGAGTTGCATGAACATTTGTAAAGGATAGAATCTATATTCATTTTTGGGTTTAACCCATATACACCGATGTGTGTTAGTTAGCACTGTAAACTACTAGGCCTACTCAGTAGTTTCCCAAGTCCTGTGAAAAGAAAATGAACAAGAATATTACTCAGGAGGGATTCGAACCCACGACCTTTGCCATTCTAGAGTAGTGTCATCCCAACGAGACCACCGAGATTGCCCAGTAGCTCAAGGCATAGGGGTAAAAGTGTATATGGGTAAAAACCGAATTGATTTTTTTATTATCTGGGATGCAAATTTAACATCAAATTCAAATAGAATATATGTTAATTACATGCCCACTACTCCTGCGTGAAGGGGTCATAAGTCAAAGGTCACCCTGAATACAAAAAGTAGACTCATACAATTACAGCACACGTTGGAGAGTAAATGTCGACAAAAGGTCATAAATTACACATCAGTCATTGGCAGGAAACACTCCTTCCACATCCATAGGGTCAAAAGGTGAGAGTTCAAAGCGCACAGCATTGGGTCAAAGGTGAGGGGTCAGAGAGCACAGCATCCTCTACAAGGTCACACTCTTGTACGCTCCGGTGAACCCGGCTTGAAGTACCTGCAATGGAACAAGAACAGTTTATAAGATCCAGTTTATTACCATCCTCGATGTAGAGTTAATAGACTGAAGATAAAAAGGCAGGAACATATACCAAATTAATAGAAAGGAAGATTAAAGTATCAACTCAGATTAAGTCAGATGAATTGGCAATAATATAGGGGGGGGGGTCAATGTCTCTGACGCAGGTTACTCAAATACGATTACTTGTTAACAATAAAACTATAATGTATTCATTTGATCACAGATATTAAAAACATTGTGGGTGTTATGCAATTGATAAACGGCCTAACACAAGATCATAGCTTTCTTGAAGTCCCTTCCTGATCTCAACAGACAACATGGTTTAATCACACAAACAACAATTAGCCACTTCTTTTATAACACGACTATTATAGTGAAGATATCACAGTACCATGAAGTAGCCAACAGTCGTGTTGTTTCAAACCTATCAAGATTCATTTTCTCAAAGACTAACACACTAGATCCTCCTACAAGGATCCAAAGAGGACCAGATCAAGAAAGCGAGATCAAGCATTTTTGTGCCGCGTTCACACTTGAGTGTGATCTCACATTGATCTCGCATAGTTAAACAGAAGTTCAGTTCAGCTGACGGCAAAGGTTACTGTGCGAGGTCATTGATTGAAACAACTGGGACTCGACGAAAATTGAGACACAAACTGACAATAACTTCCCTATGTTATAACTGTATACAAAATATATTGAAAAATAATTTGTTTGAACGTAAAAAATATGCTAACGTTAGATGATGAACAGAAAAAGGTCGGTACTGAAAATTGTGGAGGACGCAAAGCGTGTGAGATGCATCCACAATCGCTGTGATGTTGGTTACCATGCAGTGTCATACGAAATATGGGTCGGTACCAGTTCACGAAAGAGTGCTCATGCACAATATATACAATCCCCATGTACATTACACCATGGAGGAAGATTACACAGCGTTGGCCGGATGTAAGCAGCTTAAATTGGGGGATCTGATCTCGGTCTGCGTTCACACTTGTATTTTGATCGTCTTTGCGGGATCTGGTCTCCCTTTGATCTATCACAAAAGGGAGGTCGAAAAGGAGGATCTGATCCCGATCCCGATCGCGTTCACACTAGCCGGTGACCTCCCTTTGATCGCCCTTACGAGATCCGATCCTCCTTTGATCCTCCTAGCAGGATCAAGTGTGAACGCGGTGAAAATAATCAACGGATGATTTCTTCACAGGTTTTTTTCACAACCAGCGACGCAGACAATCAGAAGCAAAATAGGGGCTTTATATCGTAAAGCTGCCTCAGCAGAAAATAATATTGTTAAACATTTTCCTGCTCAGACAAAAATGAGCAGGATACCAGACAGTAATTTGTTTGGTATCCTTATTCTGGTATGAAGCATAATTTTGTTGTGGTCAAAAACTTTCTGTGACCAAACAGCTCTCCGTGAAACTATAGGCAGGTTTGCTTGAATAGCAATCCATACTACAATGTTTCACATCAGGTTTTCTTGAACAGCAATCCATGCTCCAATATTTCACCTCAAAATGCCCTTTTGAAATTGGGTCAACTATGGGGCATGAGTGTCACATTGTAGTCATTCAATAAAACCATCTCCTCAAGAGATTTTGATTCATGTGCAACAAAGTGGAGAGACTGCAATTAACACTCGGTGCACATTCCACAGTGCCGCCGATCAAACACTGATTTCAATCATGTTTAAGGTAACAGTAAATCACCACACATTGCGACAAACAGGTAGCTGGTACTCCAATGAACTTCATCCACACATTGGTCTTTTAAAGGCACTGGACACTATTGGTAATTGTCCAAGACCAGTCTTCTCACTTGGTGTTCCTCAACATATGCTCAATCGGTCGTCGAGGTTGCGAGATAATAATTAAATGAAAAAACTCCCTTGTCACACGAAGTTGTGTGCTTTAAGATGGCTGATTTCGATACCTCAAATTCTAAATCTGAGGTCTCGAAATCAATTTCGTGGAAAAATTACTTCTTTCTCGAAAACTACGCTACTTCAGAGGGAGCCGTTTCTCACAATGTTTTATACTATCAACCTCCCCCCATTACTCGTCACCATTAAAAGGTTTTATGCCAATACTTATTTTGAGTAATTACCAATAGTGTCCACTGCCTTTAAAGGCACTAGACAGACACCTTTGGTAATTGTCAACACACCTGCCAAAACCCGCCATTCCCTTAACCCATCAAACTATTTCGAAAATTACAGACATCCTCTGTAAAAGCTGTATGAGTTATATTATGATCAATTAGCACAGTGCATAATTAAATATATTATCATACATCACAGAACTAGGAACATCATTCATTCATTTCCTCTAGTTCTGAACAAACACACCAATCGACCTGTGAAACTATCCAGATTATAAGTACATCCTTAGTGGTGAACACGACCAACGATGAGTTGATTTCTGGCAAAGACTTGTAAACATTTTGGTTTCAGAGAAACTCAAGAAAAAAATGATTGCAAATATTTTGCGGGAAAAATGGTACAAAAACATATATCCATATACCGATAATGGGATTTGAGGCATTGCATGGTGAGGTATCAATATATATTGGGTTTGCTGTAACACCATGTATATACATGTATCTACTTGCCAGGTAGAGTTTGTTCTTAGAGAACCGTCTTTATTCTACTACAGTGGAAGTGTCGTGGAAGTATCGTGGCCGAGCGGTTAAGAGCACCGAATTCAAACTCTGGTGTTTCTGATCAGCAGAGTGTGGGTTCGAATTCCCAGCCTTGACACACTTAACCAATGCTTTGTCCTTCGGATGGGACGTAAAGCCGTTGGTCCCATGTGTTGTGTAAGGCATGTAAAAGAACTCGGTGCACTTATTAAAAAGAGAAGGGGTTCACCCCGGTGTTCCTGGCTGTGTGGCTGCTTAGTGCGCCGTAGCACCTTGTAAACCCTTATAAGGTGCTTACTAATTGGGTCTCAGAATTCATCACTGCAATAATCAGACTTCGATATTATTATTTTTATTATTATTATTATTAGATTTTCGGGAGACTTCATAGGTCTGAAAATTACTGTCCTGCTTTTAACTACTACTACCTGGGCAGAAGGTAGAAAATCGACCGGGACTAATACTTTATCTTTAGTGGATCGAGGGAACTTCTCGTTATAAACTTCACTACCGTGGAGTGAGTTTTTAATTGGTCTGAAAGTTTCGACTAGCTTGCTCATAGTCATTGTCAGGAGACATACAGCCACTTATCTGTTTTTTATGAGCACTTGTACTGAGCCATGTCGGGACGCTCAATGCAAACACACTGTGCATATTCGCCAAGCTAATTCTTTACAATGTTGCAAGTCCCTGTTGAAAACTCATTTGTTTAAAGCTGCTGTTTTGTAATCTGCTTATTATTTTCTTGTATCTTTCTCTCATTGTTTATTTTATTGTTCTCTTTATGCGCTTAGAGGCTTTTTGCATTAGGCGCTTTACAAATGTCTTAATATTATTATGCCAACCCTCATTTCGGAATAATCCTTTAAAGACACTAGACACGTTTGGTAACTACTCAAATTAATTGTTAGCATAAAATTGTACTTAAAAACGAACCTTGGAGAGCTGTTGATGTATACAGGTCTGTTATATGTTGGGAAACACCAAGTGAAAAAACATATGTTTTTTGACAATTACTAAGCGTGTCCAGTGCCTTTAAAGATTTTTTTTGTCATGAAAAGTAGGACATTTTAGTAAAGTTTCTTGTCAAACCAATGCTGTACATACCACAGCGTAAACAGAACACGAAACACAACACGCACGTACCATGTTCAGGCGAATTAGAGGCATTCTTCTCTTGTCACAATCCGTTATTCCAGAAAGATTTATAGTCTCCGAATCGTACATAATTTCACGATGATCTTGTTTGATTTCTTTCATCATTTGCAACTAGTTATACCTGATTCCTATATACCCCATGGTGCTGCGATTCGTCTGTCATGTTACCTCCCCAATGGGACCACGACCCACATTGTCACATCTCTCAAGTGAATCAATTAAATACATGCCTTTTGAAAAGTAAGACCATGGGAGGGATTCATCGGAACCTTAAGAAATGCTTTTGAAATGTCCACTACTCCCATAACTCACAGGTGGGACTGACTGCGTGTTTTATGTCCATTTCTAATTTTAATATTCTGGAATGATTGGGATCGTCAGTGAAAATTCAAAACTTGAGACACACCAGAGATATGAAATCAATAAGGTGCCATCTAGCAGATACCCACCAGGTGATGTGTTTTTTGATATCTGTCATAGAAAATGGGTTTTATATAAGAAGTTCTATCAAAAAGTGTAATGTGATATCATTGAGGTACTATTAATGAGGCAATAACAATGAAGTGCTATCAATGAGGTGAAACTTGGCAGATATCCACCAGGTAATCTATCATAGCAAGGGAGGTTCTATATTAGAAGTTCTTTCAAAACGTGATATGAGGTACTATCAATGAGGCAATAACAATGAAGTGCTATCAATGAGGTGAAACTTGGCAAATATCCACCAGGTAATCTATCATAGCAAGGGAGGTTCTATATTAGAAGTTCTTTCAAAACGTGATATGAGGTACTATCAATGAGGCAATAACAATGAAGTGCTATCAATGAGGTGAAACTTGGCAGATATCCACCAGGTAATCTATCATAGCAAGGGAGGTTCTATATTAGAAGTTCTTTCAAAACGTGATATGAGGTACTATGAATGAGGCAATAACAATGAAGTGCAATCAATGAGGTGAAACTTGGCAGATATCCACCAGGTAATCTATCATAGCAAGGGAGGTTCTATATTAGAAGTTTTATCAAAAAGTGTATTGTAGTATCATTAAGGTACTGTCAATGAGGCAATAACAATGAAGTGCTATCAATAAGGTGATACCTGGCAGATATCCACCAGGTAATCTATCATAGCAAGGGAGGTTCTATATTAGAAGTTTTATCAAAAAGTGCATTGTGGTATCATTAAGGTACTGTCAATGAGGCAATAACAATGAAGTGCTATCAATAAGGTGATACCTGGCAGATATCGACCAGGTAATCTATCATAGCAAGGGAGGTTCTAGTGTATATTAGAAGTTCAATTAGCAGTGTAATATGGTATCATTGAGGTACTTTCAATGAGGCAATATCAATAAGGTGATATCTAGCAGGTATCCACCATCTAGCATAAATCCATATCATTGATATAGCGCTCTTACACAAGGTACCACAGCGCTTTCCAAGAAATGATACAAAAAGCAAAAAAATGATGGCACTGATATTGGGAAAACAGTCAAAGCAATTAATGATTGAACAGGAAAGTTTTGAGATGTTTCTTGAAAACTGCAAGTGACTCCGCGAAACGAATTTGATGAGGGAGACGGTTCCAAAGGCGCGGAGCATGTGTGTAAGAAGCACGATCCCCAGCAGCGGAATGCGCCTTTGGAACTGCCAAGGTACTACCAACCAGGCAATATCAATAATGTGGTATCTAGCAGATATACAACAGCTAATCTGAATGTTGATATCATAAAGCAAGGGAGGTTCTAGATGAAGTTCCATCGAGAAGTGTTATAGGATATCAATGATTCGCTATGAATGAGGTGAAAATGCAAAACCAATATCAGTTCATGAAAAAGCTAATGAAATGATATCAATGATGTGGCATTATTTGAGGTGCTATCAGTGAGGAAATACCAATTGGTTTCAATGAGGAGATTCCTCTGATGTGGTGTGGTACCAAAGAGGTGCTATTGTTGAGGTGCTATTCGTTGAGGCGCTGTATCAATGAGGCGATACAAATACACTGTTTCAGTGTAGCAAATCCTTGGCAAAGGGCACCACAGCAAAAGCACATGGCACCACAATTGATGTGTGTGCTCTGGGTTATTTCAAGGCCCAAGACGTACAAGAACACATAATGTTGACACAAAATATACATAGGCCTGTTTGCACAAAATGTGTACTGTTTCAAATGCAAACTCTGCTATTTTAGAAAGTCCATTTTATCAAGTACAGCAAAAAATAAGTTCACATATCAAGACAACCCTGATCCCCAAACTGCCAAAAATGGAATTCAAACAAAGAAATAATCCTTCAGAGGTTAATATGCAGTAAACCGAATGAACATTCGATACCTCCACCTCAGCTGGTGTCAGTCACCCCCAATCAGACTGCAACATAAACACTCTTATATTCCACAATACATTGCGATATTAATTCAACAACTGTAGAAATTTTGGGCACAGCACCGGGCCAATTACCGTCGTCCCGGGAGGCACACTGACCGCTAAAAAGTCACCAACATTCCTCCTGGGCTGTGTGATGTCTTCATATTGGCAGACAAAACTATGTACGGTGTATATTATACATGTACCTCTGGTACTTTGAGGTAGTTGGTAAACAAGCTTACCCAATGGGTAGCTCAGTTTAAGAAACAATAAAGTTTCAAATAAGATTCTAATTTGATACCTGCTTCTTAAAACACAAATTCCTTATGGCATTTTAAAGGCAAGATACCTGATTGAAGTTTTGTTTTTTAAGTAAACACTTGCCACACTGACAGATTCTCCTGAACTTGTTTCCAAAATATATATTATTTGTGCCAAACAACTTTCACAAATTTTCTGTTCATTTGTTTTCCCCCAATCAAAAATAGCCCAACATGTTCTTGTACACAACACACCTTGTTATACCTGTACAAATTGTAAAGTTTGATTGGTCGAGAACCAATCACATGCCATGCAACAGATACGCATGTATCATGGCTAAAGATGCGCGCTATGCGTAATGCACAGCGCGCCGGGTAACATGAAAAGTGATGTGCACCAGTGTGTACATCACCTTGATCGTTCCCACCATTGGGCGATTTCCAGCGCTGTGTGAAACGTACGCGGGTTCGAGGGAACAGGTGAAGAATTGTTTCTTATTTGAACTGTTTGTCTGCTTTTTAAACCATGATAAAACTATGCATTGCTATGTCTTAATAATGTTTGAGGATGACAACAGAACTTCGAGAAGAGGAATAACAATGTTACCAAGGTATAACAAAACAATTGTTGCACGCTATGACTGGGGTCCATAGGTTTTGTAAACCCTCGAGGGGAAATGGCACCCGAGGCGGGTGTACAAAACGCCATGGATCCCGTCACAGCGTGCAACAATTGTATATTGATTCTGTGCTTTGTTGAGAGTATGACTACCTAATTTGACACACTTTGTACAGTTGATTTGAATTGTGTTAGTGAACCCAAAGAAAACGTGAAAACTAGATCTTGAAACTAAGAGGAAATACTTCTAATTTAAATTCCTAAAAAAAGAAAATTGCGCATTATCCTTCTGACTGTACGGAATGTAGTGCATTTCACAATGAATGTGGGAGTTTGTGTTTGACTTAAATCAGACTACATGTTCATGTACACTGGTGTGCTTAAAAACAACTCGCCAAATTACTTTAGCACACGTTAACAACTTGTACATTGGTTTTCCACTTGACAGTAATACCACCTATGTGGTCTTGTACCCAGAGCCCCATCTAACCCCCAAGGATGTGTACATTGGCTTAGCAAGTTATCATGTACATGTACACAGAGTTAGGCTCCATGGCACTTCCCTAGTTCCGCTAATAATCGTAGCTCTGGGCCAGGAAACCCACCGTTGTTTGTGTAAAGGCAATCACCGCCAGTAAACACACTTTTCCGGGGGATTTGATTTGATACCATGACTCCAGGTTGTTTGCAGAAGTTGGCTCATACCGGTTTAATTGATTTGTCATATGTGGCTGGGTTTAGGAAACATGGGTCACTATCAAGAGGAGAAAAAAAAGAGGAAAAAACTTAATAATTACAACAGTTTGGAGTTTAACAAAGAAAAATTTGCTAATGACTAGAGTTGGATTTGAACCAAAGACCTGCAAATTGACATGGGGGCACTCTACCAACTTAGTTATATCTAGCCCTACTATTGCTTTTTCCATAACCACAAAGTGAGTGAAAATGATTCTCAAAATACTTTTGAAAGGTGCTGCACTCCACTCCAAGTAACCCAGCAATTTTAAGAGTAATTACCAAACGTACATGTATACCTCCCTTTTAACAAATTTCAAATGGCACAATTTGACAATAACATCATGAACTTTCAATGTTATTAATGATGACAAAGCAGCACAGTGTGGTACTTCAGGAGCTACATCGTCTGGCCTCCAATTCCCCCCCCCCCCCTCTCCATCCCACCAACCACCACCAGGGGAGTACGGTCTCAATGACAAGACAAACAACTGCATCAACACAGTAGCACTTCTCACCAATCACAGGGGTCACCCCTCCAGCAACATTCCCTCATGTAACACTGCAAATACGGGTGCAACCAACGGTTTGTCCACCCCTCTGGAATTATCACTGGTGATAATTGGAATTGTCACTGAGCCAAAGCAAACACGAAGGATTGTACAACTCAGAGATTTCCTTTCGCAAGCCCCGGAGGCCTAAAATGCTACCCCATTCCATAAAAACATGAAATGTGCAACCTCTACAGTTTTTTTTCCACAACGAAACATCAATTCTAAGTATCCCTGACCACTATTTTGACTTGAAACCTCTTTGAACGTTGAAAGTTAAAACAATTTTAAATCCCAGAGGTTCAGGATGATCTTCTGTGTGCCGAATACACACAGAGAGTGGATCTCAAAACAAAAGAAAAGATGTCCAAGCTGTGTTTTAACAAAACCCTTTTCTTAAAGAAGCATTTTCTTATTGTTTTGGTTAAGCGTTCAATTTATCTACATTTCAATTTAGCCACCAAGGCCTAATCTCATACATGTGGAGCTGCTTGAGCAGACAACAGTTTAATATCAACTTTCTGCTAAGCAAAACAAAAAATCATGCTACCAGTGTGACACATTGTGGCAACTTTTCATAGTAGATGTTATGTGTGACATTGTGTTTTTTATTCTTGTAAGCAAAATTATTGTTGTGAACTGAGCTACTCTCTGAGCTTAAGCAGTGCTGTGACGTTGGGCTCACAAAGCAGTGAGTGTGTTTAACTAACATACAATAGCAGCTTTAAATTTTCATTAAAAAAAATATCAGACCCATTAAAAACTTCATGTATTTTAAATAACAACTCGTACCAATACAAAATGCAGCTACTGGTACATATTCATGTGACCAGAAAATGTAGAAGCAAAACTAGCAATTCAAGTAAAACTGAAAGTAGAATGCGGCAGCCATTTTTTGTCATGTATCCTGACTGCTGCACCAGGAAAAGAATACTGATGATGAAATACAAACAGTGACCAGACTATTATTTCCCCAAAGAGCCTCAGTTTGGCTACACTGATATTTCAATTGAACGGGACAACTACATGTATTCAAAATGGCCACACCACCAGAGTCTCTACCGAAGTGTGTTAAAGATTTCTCAATCCAGAAGAAATAAATTAAAGGAATGGAAATATTTGCCCTCGGCAATTACCTCCACTATCACGACAACAGATTTATGGAATTCTTCACAATAACAGTCATATTTCATTTGTATTTCAGGGAACATGAATTCCGCCAATGTTCAGGTTCAACGACATCAGTGACTGCCAACTACATGTACCACTCAAACGCTATGCTATGCTATTATGCACTGTGCCACAATCGAGTTCAAGGAACTAACTCTATGATGTGATAGTCAGAGATTTTAAATTTACGTGGCCTCGAGAACAACCTTTGCAAAGGTTATGCTGATGGCAAATCAAGAAATCCAATAACCTCTACAGACAATGTAGTTTAGTGAACAAATAATGGTTTTTATAATGCCTTACTGACAAGTACACTGTGTGTAAAGACACAATTTCCAGACAATATCCATTGATCTAGTTGTGTTAAAACACGGAAACAAATGGAAACGAAAATGTCTGCGGACATCTAAAAGATGACAAAAGTAACTATTTTTTTTCCTGTAGTTTCCTCAAAGTCTCTTTAAGTTTCCTCAAATCCCCTTTACGCACAAGAAAAAACTGATGATCCACCCTTTCGCAGATAACCTGGGGGTGCCTTCTCGCGGCTGTAACCAATAACTGTTTCGGTATTTGGCAAGTGATGAAACCAATGGCCAAATCAACTGAAACAGTTAGACTGCCAAAACGCACCCTTGTTAACACCAAGAACACAACTTGTTGAAAACAGCTTTCCCAGCGAGCCCTTGCTTACTCATAACCCTACTGGTATTGCTTAAATAAGTCAAGATAGCGCACATTTTAATTAGATGTGGCTGATCTGCTCTGTGCGCACTTTCAAATTTCGTAGCTCGCAAAAGACGCAACAAGCCAAAGAGCAACTGGTTCCTTGTCGTTCTTCCTGGATCTTGTGAGATGTCTATCTTGATGCAGATGAGGGTGACCATGTAAAAACATGATTCAATTGAAATTGCATCAAAATACTTGTGTTTTGAGGGCGCATATTAAGCTTCCTACAAGCGCGATACAAATACTAGAAAGTGTTTAAAGCAATCGCACAACATCGGTAAACAATATTGTCCAAAGGCCCACACTTCGCATGTTTCGCCGTGTCATGACATGTGTTTTTAAAAAATCCGTTTTTCTCGATAGAATTGATAATTGTTTTAATGTTTTCTCAAAAAGAACAGCATTTCATGGAATGATATTTCGAGGGAAGTCTTTCACCATTACCTTCTGTAAACCCTTTAAGTTATTTGTAAATCTGTGAACTTTTAATTTTTGTTCTGTTCAGAAAGTGTCCAACGGCTTTAACAAGTGTGCGTGCAAATCAGGCACTATCAGGAGCCAACAGTAATGCATGTCAGTACATCCCTTCCAGGGGTTAGAGATGAGGCACACTGCCCATTAGAGCAAGGCTGGGATATAAGGTTGTTACTGCTCCTCTATTTTGCCTGCAGGTTGACATAAACTGGGCACTGTCTTTTCACAGTTTATATTTCCTCGGTAAAATGTTATGTTCCACTAAATACACATAAATTGCAAAAACAACAAAAACAGGTATACATATTCACAGAAAATCCTGCGACCGCATAAAACAACAACCAGTAGTTCATATTTATGGTTTTGATTAATTTCTGAGTAAACAAAGACTTGGCTTCCATCACAAAGTCCTAAACATAATCTAATAAATTATATAAACTGCGAAACAGAACTTGAGATTTCGCAGAAATTTGAAGTTGGTTCATGCCAGAATAACCAGTGAGCCTTAGGTTGTTGCAAACCTGGCTGAGGAACTACATATGGTAGTAAAGGTCACACCATAAAATTATTCAATCACAAATAATTTTCTCTCGGAAGGAGATCATCTTCATCATCAAGCGCCTAGTGCACCTTATCGGTGGATGCAGGCGCTATATAAGACTAAATTACTATTATTTTCATGTGTTTAGAACACATGCATTTATTACAATTACAACAATAACACTGTTTTCCGTAGGTCTAGGAATATTTTGTTCAACGATCAACCCCATGTATATCCACTGTTCAAGCCAAACCAAGTCTAAAGTGAAATCATGTATTGTTTTGTAACGGGAGGAAAGCATTAAATTGGTTTTGATGTGCAGTGATTTCTTTGCCTCAGGGACAGCGCAGCATTGGTTTTAAGCATCAGTAAACAATGTTGAAGCACATTGTCTTAAAGGCAGTGGACACTATTGGTAATTTCTGAAAATAATTATTATCATAAAAACTTTCTTGATTACAAGTAATGGGGAGAGGTTGATGGTATAAAACATTGTATAAAACATTGTGAGAAACGGCTCCCTCTGAAGTGCCATAGTTTTCGAGAAAGAAGTCATTTTCCACGAATTTGATTTCGAGACCTCAAGTTTAGAACTTGAGGTCTCGAAATCAACCATCTAAACGCACACAACTTCGTGTGAGAAGGGTTATTTTTCTTTCAATATTATCTCGCAACTCCGATGACCGATTGAGCTCAAATGTTCACAGGTTTGTTATTTTATGCATATGTTGAGATACACCAACTGTGAAGGCTAGTCTTTAACAATTACCAATAGTGTCCACTGCCTTTAATAAGGAAACCTGTAAACATTCAAGTGGTGTTTGAAGCTTTGCATGGTGTGAAAAATAAGAAGTAACAACAAACAAGTATGTAAATAGTAAACTTGTGGGGTGCAACCATGTACATGTAGGAAATCTCTTTTGTTGGGAGTGTTGGCTCAGAAAGTCGCCAGTGTGGACTCGACGTTTCCATTCAAACAGTATACCCTTCAGGAAAATTGACCCAATTCACCCGACGTCATCATCAGAATAATCTTGGATGCGCCATTTTGGTGGTCAATGTCAACGTGTGTTATTCGCAGAGAAGTGCGCATTTTAGGCGACGCGGCGTATACACGTAAACCTATTGACCACCAAAATGGTGAGCGTTGCACCAGTCGCCGCGTGTGACACGCGTGCAAGGGGTCAATACCTGTACATGGTTGTATGCACACAAGTTAACTATTCATATATATATTTTTTAATAGTTGCTTCTGTAAATATTTCTTTATTTTGTCAACGGGCAAGTTGTACATGAGTAGTTGTTATGGTGGTATCATTCAATGGATACTATGCAGTATGCTTGTGATAAGCAATAAGTGCATAAGCCTTTTTAAGATATGGCGGACACAATGCTACAACACTATTAGGTTTGAGTCAATTCTTCACTACTCGCCCAAACCGACCAGTGCACTCTTATAGTGTCCACCATACCACAAAAAGTCTAATGGGATTAGGTGCTTGGCAGTCTGAGCAAAATTTCGGCAATCTGGGCAAAGTGACATTCGGCATGGATGACAGAGAGGAGGGTTAAGGCCGGTTTATAGTCAGTTGCGCGATGGCCGTGCGAAGGAAATCTTTATGCGCGAAACAGTTTATGGTCATCGCTGAGGCCTAAAAAACTGTGTCTTTTTATGATCGCGCGTCAAGATTTCAATCGCCCGACTATCGCGAGACCATCACGCGACCAACTTTAACTCGGCCTTGAGGGTTGATTTGGAACGGGAATGATTAAGGGACTAGGGATGATCCACGCACATGTTTGTATCGTTAGGGGACACTGTGAGGGGGTTGATGAGGTATTGTGAAGGGGGGGGGGGAGTTGGTGGGGGGAGAGGGTAGTCAGTACAAGCGTGTGTTATTCACCTGTGCAGGTAGCTTAGGCAGGCTCTGCTGGGTTAAGTAAGCATCTATGCCCATATGGTGTCCTCCTCATCCTGTAGAACAAATAAGGCAAGGGGTTAGTGAGAGATCCATGGTACATTGTATTCAAACACTACAGTCAAGAAAGCAAGAAAGCAAGTTTAATATAGATTGTTTTTTTGTTTTCAGTTACAATTTAACTCTTGGTGTTTTGTCTCCAAATTCACTTTGATTTTGGGGGTTGAACAAAGAATTGACTAGAGTGGGATTCGAACCAACGACCTCCGGTTAAACGTGCCGGCGCTCTACCAACTCAGCTATCTAGCCCTATGTTGGCGGTGTCCCTATTTTGTCAATATCTTTGTTCGGGGGCGACATTCACTTTGGTGACATCTACGTACAGGAGGGTAACATGGTCATTATAGCCAGGACTTTATACCTGGTTAAAATTTTGGAATAAAATGCTGTCACAAAATGGAACAATTACAAAAAGAAATTTAGATTTCCGAAGTGGTTGTGTTTCGCACTATTTATCTCTAAGTACTGTAGCATGAAAGTTTGTTTGTGTTCTTATTGCCTAACCCTGAGACATACATGTACGTACGCAGATATCCAAATCAGATATCTCGATTTAGGATGAGTAACACGTCCTAACTTAGGATGGGTTCATTGTGTCCTACGTCTTTGGATACGGAACTGAACTCGTTTTAAGTCCTAAGATTAACCCTAAGTTAGGAAGAGTTTGGTGAAATCGACGGTAACATGAAAGTTTGTTTGTGTTCTTATTGCCTAACCCCGAGACATACGGAGGTATCATACTCTCAGAGCAGGTTCACTTTGATAGTGTGTCCTGCTTGGAGCAATAATAACTTCAACCCTACACCAGCCCTCTTGAAATATCTCCACTCAGTTTGCAAGTGACTGGCTCTAGTGTGGCTGGCGCCAGGCATCGGGTATCAGCTCAGGGTCTGGATCAAGGAGGTGAGGGGGATCGGGGCAAAGAGTAATTTACCACTGGGGGAATGTGAGATGCTGGAATTAAGGGATAATAACTGTACATCTGGCAACAGGTTATATGTACACTGTATCTGGTGGAGGGTACAGATGTCCAATAAACTGGCTTTGCATAATTAACATTTCATAACATAAGTGCCATTTTAAAATAATGTTAAAATTTTTGCATTGACATAATGATTTGTGGATAATAAAAAAATTATGAATTTTTTTTCACCAGGCACACATAAGAAAGCTTGGATTCAGACAAAAAAAGTTCACCAGGCAGACATACACGTAAGAAAGCTTTGATTCAGACAAAAGTCTGAAAGCTTCTCATCCATGTAACTAAGAAGCTGGAAGCATACAAACAAAGCTGCAGAACAAAAACACAACCAGGGGTGGATTTCACTCAGAGTTAAGACTAGTCTTATCTTGAGTTTTATAGGACGAGTTACTCGTCCTTACTTAGGTCTAACCTTAAGTTTTAATATCTCCTAAGACTAGTCCTAAGTGAAGACTAGTTCTAACTCTTTGTGAAATCGACCCCATGGAATGGAACCCAAACTGATTAAAGGAACCCATACATCTGCAGAATACCGGGTAACGGGGTAAGACTAGAGCCAGAGCTATGTACAATAAGAAGAACAGTCACTGTTTATATTAGGCCGAGGAAACTTGTTTAGCGTTCCCACCCGCTTCCTTTTTAGAGGCCCCTCCTTTTGTATTTTATTTTTATTTTTATGCACAATTATTTATTTTTAACAACGAAAAACGGGTTATTTCAAACGATCTCAGCTAAAACAATCTGAATGTCTTGTCCAATATGTATTGTGTGTTTGAGCAGTAGAAAAAACAATGTATATTTGACATTTTAAAAAGAATGGCGGCTATCTAGAAATAAAAAATAAAAAAAAATAAAAAAAAACCCCTCCTCTCCTTTTTTTGAGAAACCCGGACGCTAAACATGTTTTTTTTTTTTTTACTCGGCCTTAGGCAAGATTCGAGTCTCAATCAGATAGAACCAATGCCTGATCTACATGTAAACAGGAACCAAGACGTACACCGTATACATCATGTAGACAGTAATTTTGAACTTTACCAAAATCCTGGAGCAGAAACTTATAGACTGACCACACCCTGATACAGGAAAAGAATTTGAATTAACCCAGCTAGAACCCATAACTAAACAAGGAACCGGGATGGAACCATGGGAGTCGGGCCTTGACACACAAGGCAACTTTTACAGGCAACTTTGAGGCAACCAACAGCAGTGCATGATACGGTACTACTTTGATAGCACTTGAACAATATATTACATTCAACGAGCAATATATGTGAAGATTGAAATGTGAATGGCTTAACTTCCTGGAGATGCCTGGCATGGTTGACTTTAAAGGCAGTGGACACTATTGGTATATACTCAAAATAATTATTAGCATAAACCTTACTTGGTGACGCGTAATGGGGAGGGGTTGATGGTATAAAACATTGTGAGAAACTGCTCCCTCTGAAGTGACATAGTTTTCGAGAAAGAAGTAATTTTCCACGAATTTGATTTTGAGACCTCAGATTTAGAATTTAAGGTCCCGAAATCAACCATCTAAACTCACACAACTTTTTGTGGCAAGGAACTTATTTCTTTCAGTATTATCTCGCAACTTCGACGACCAATGTGCTCATATTTGCACAGGTTTGTTATTTTATGCATATGTTGAGATACACCAAATGAGAAGACTGGTCTTTGACAATTACCAATAGTGTCCAATGTCTTTAAGTTGCCTTTTGTGACATGGCCCTGAGAACAAAGGAATGGACTGGAACCAGAAGCAGACTAGAACTGTCAATATTTGAAGAATCAAGACCAAATCAACCAAGAAAAGACTTTGTATAACTGTTGTTTCCAGCAAAGCAAATAGTTGATGAAAGGTACAACAAAGGAATTTGAAATCCTTTTTTTAAACAAAATTCATGGATCGACCTCAAAACGAGACCCAAAAAATGTTTACCATAGCATTTTGACTCATAAAAAGAGTATCACAAGTAACATCTTTCCACCATGAGTGACATTCATGACAGACATGGCGCATAATAAATTTATGTTGTACCTTTCCTCCAAAGCAAATATACTTGTTTAGAAAACTTTGCAACAAAAGTCAAGTCAACTTGCAATCAACATTCCACCATAAACCCCATCTGCCCTCAAACAAGCTAGGGATGTTACCGAAAGCACAAAGGAAGAATCACTCCCCGCTGTCTGCAGGGAAATAAAATATAAATTGAGACGGCTGTGAAGTACTATTAGCACAAATGTCTACACCTGACCTATGACACGATCCAATTGGACATTTCAGGTGCTAAGATACACCACGGGAATCTAGCGCCCTTTCCCAAATGCTGGGTTACATCAAACCGAATTAAAATCGAAGCCAGAGTATCATGTCTTGAATTCCTCAACCCGTCTGTAATGTGAGACCCAATTCAGCCTCCTGAAGTATATAGTAAGTGGCAATTTTGATGTTTCTACATTCAGTGCAAGCTGAAAGCTTCTATTTCAATGAAACCAACTTTATTGATACTTTTATACAACTTGCCTTTTCGATGGCACTCGGCACACATATAGTTTTCATTTTCTATAAAGGTGAAAGATCATCGGAAGGTATGTTTTCCTGGGGGCTATGGATGTTTGAATCAACTTCACCTTGTGAAAAGCATTGAAGAAATCTTTGCCTATTTTTAAAGGCGTTGTCTGAGGCTGCTGATGAGCACACGAATTTGCTTTTAAACGTGTACTACAATGTACATGTATTACGCAAACTGTAAAACCACACAAATTGTATGTGACTAGATACTTTTATTTTCTGCATACAGCTTTAAAGGCAGTGGACACTATTGGTAATTACTCAAAATAATTATTAGCATAAAACCTAACTTGGTAATGAGTAATGGAGAGAGGTGGATAGTATAAAACATGGTCAGAAACGGCTCCCTCTGAAGTGGTCAACGTAGTTTTTGTGAAAGAAGTAATTTTCCAAGAATTTGATTTAGAGACCTCAAGTTTAGAATGTGAGGTCTCGAAATCAAGCATCTGAAAGCACACAACTTCGTGTGACAAGGGTGTTTTTTCTGTCATTATTATCTTACAACTTTGATGACCAATTCAGCTCAAACTTTCACAGGTTTGTTATTTTATGCATATGTTGAGATACACCAAGTGAGAAGAATTGTCTTTGACAATTACCAATAGTGTCCAGTGTCTTTAACATGAACCCACGCCCAGAACTCGAATAGCATCCAAAGTTTGTTTTCTTCTTTCCTTTAGTGCAACCATCCTTCAAGGAGGATTTTAGTAAAGTATCTTGGTCTTGCTCAATGACACACATGTCAAGACCAGGACTCGAACCCACACCCCAGTGACTCAATCACCAGCACTTATGAAGCAACTGTAAAGCAATTATAGTAAAGTGTCTTGCTCAACAGCTCAAAGACACACACTCCAAGACCAGGATTCAAACCCACACTCCAAAGACTTTAACCATCAGTGTCCATTTTTTTTTTATAGAGCTGCTAAGCAGAGAGCATTATTGCTGAACAATTTTCTGCTTAGGATGGCAGTAACAAATAACCTTAATATTGCAAACATAATATTGTTGTGCTTAGCTAATTGTGCTTAAGCAGGTCTATTAAATGGGCCCCAGAACATGTGCTAGATTCACAAATTGGCTCAGCCAGGACACAATTTTTTCAAGCACAGAATAAAGCTGTTAAAACAATATTATCGGCCAAGAAAAAAACATACGCGGTAGCCTGAAACGATAACCAATGACATGATGTAATTTCAAACTATTTGGATGATAACCTGTTCCTGCAAATCAAACTTGTACATACTTACCAACAGATGTGCCTAAGCAATTAATAAAAGATATCTACAACCATTTATACATTTGTGGACCAGTTTCATAAAGTTGTTAAGCAGAAAATAACTGCTTAACTAACTGAACCATCTTAGCGTAAATATGTAGCCCAAAGCAAACACAATACATGACATTTTAGCTGGTGAACATTTTTGTTCCCCCCCCCCCCAACCTCCCTCCAAAAAAAAAAAAAACCTGAATCTAAATCTCCAACAATTTTAATAGCAAACATGCTTTTGAAATCCAAATATCCCAGTTCACTAAATCTTGATTAGGGGTTGTATATCCCTGTTGAGCCGAATATATGAGGGGATTAACCCACGAGACAAAAGGTGAAGAGGGACTTACATTACCCCTGACCCCCACTGGAAGATCTGACAACCCCTATCAGTACAAATACTTCAGGTCGAACATGGGAATACAGCTAAACCAATTTTAGGCAAATATTATTTCACTGGGTTATGCACATAACAGTGATGACCAAAACAGCTGTTTATCAGTTTGCAGATTGTCCGGCTGTCTTCACATTTTCCCCAAAACACATGTACTATCTTTCAAGGAACTTTTTCTTATACAAAACATGTAAAAGATCATTTTCTTTTCTACTGAAAATTTGGCGGTTTAAAACTAACTCTGGCAACACTGACGAGCAATTGAGGTTTTTGAATGATTTTCAGGGCTCCATTTCATATATATATATATGTTTACTTTTTAAGATGTTAATTTGTTTGTTCTTAACAATGTAATTATGCAGAGCCCAAATGGAAACCAGTTATTTTTTACTGATTTGGCTCACCCTGGGTAAATAAAGGAAATACTAAAATAAATAAATAGAGCTGATAGAGCCGAAAATCTTGCTTAACGCATTATGTAGTAACACTTCTCAGATTCAAATTTTGGGGCATAAAAAAAACTCTGTTGTCTTTTTAACATAACCACATTACCACGAAGCATACAACCAAACGCTGCTGTAGGCTTCAAACCAAAGATTTTTATTGCCGTCATATTTTAAGATTGATTACCGAACAAATACAAACCCTTTAAGGAGCAGTGTTTTTTTTTTTCACATACTATTTTTGAAGTCTCACATCCTAACCAATACCCAGCGCAACTAACCCACATTTTCATAACCAGGCAGGTCAAGCTGGCGTCATCTCGGGGTAATAATTCAATACACTGCGGCCCCATTCATGAGCAATCAAACTATGTAAACTATGTTATCAAATGTCATCAAGTTCTGCTCTCTGCAATGTGAGGGCGTCGTGTTGGGTGGACTGGGTGACTGGCGCAAAGAATAAATCAAGAGATGATGATTTTTTTTTCTGCACCATACCGAGAGGAGTTATTAGAAAAAAAAACAGAGAGCATCGGAAGTTTGTTTAAAGGCACTGGACACTATGCACTGGACACTGAGCATAAAAACTTACTTGCTGACAAGCAATGGAGAGTTGTTGATAGTATCAAACATTGTGAGAAACGGCTCCCTCTGAAGTACATGTAGTTTTTGAGAAAAGACGTTTTCCACTAAAAAAAATGTCCACTAAAATATTTGAATTTGATTTCTAGACGTCAGAATTAGATTTTGAGGTCCGAAATCAAGCATCTGAAAGCACACAACTTTGTGTGACAAGGGTGCTTTTTCTTCCATTATTATCTCATAACTTCCGACGACCAATTGAGCTCAAATTTTCACAGGTTTGTTATTTTTATGCATATGTTAAGATACACCAAGTGATAAGACTGGTCTTTGACAATTACCAGTAGTGTCTACTGTCTTTAATCTGCTGGCTCAGTGGCTTCTTTCCTTGACTTTCACCTCTGTGGATCCTGGTTCCAATCCCACTTTCTGACACAGCGCCTCACATGTGTATTGAGATTTCAATCCCTTTCTTGGCCCAGTTTCATGGCACTGCATATCACTGGATATTATGCTTGCGATCAGCATTCTTAGGTTACGACAGGGAAAGTGCCAAATGTCTGCCCTAGCTGGGACAGCGAAGAATGCTTTGGTAAAATGCAGTATACGTATCCGCAAAAGAAAAACATTTCCAGCTAGCTTGTGAAATACGCTTGACAGGAGTGAGGAATCAGCGCTGTGAGGAATTCCCTGCTTCCATAAGCGCTGATTCTTTGCTCTATGGTAAGCAGAGCCGTGAAACATTGGTTTTTGCTTAAGGTGGGGGTTTTCCTGCCACATCTGAAACTGACAATTATCATCTTCCCTTCACAGGTCGGCCATATTTTCACTCAGGCCAACGTGGTTTACAGTGCAAGGCTCTTTTTGAGTGATTCTTGATAACAACAATCGAGTTAGAGTTAAACATTATACCTGTGCTCATCAAACTTTAAAGGCACGTTGCCTTGGATCGTTCGAGCTGGTCAATGAAAAGCAACTGAAACCGTTTGTTATGGTTAGAAAGATGTTGAATATAATGATCCACACAAACAGGCCTCGAAGTTGCATGGTCTCCTTTTACTTTGCCAATTAACCGCACTGCTATTTTATGCCGCAAAATGGCATGTCTTGAAGTATCAGGAAAACCATGAAATTTCGAGGCATATTTGTGAGAATCACCTTTCTAACCATATATGCATTTCAATCGCCTGATCCAAGACAGTGTGTCCCTTAAGCCTAGCAGCTCCATAAGCTCAGCCCTCGCCTGGATCTGTATATATTCCAATAGCCTTTATCTCAACTACTTACTTGGTCTGGAGTATTTGGAGATTGCTCTAAGGTACTATGGGTTGATTTCTCACTGTCGTTACAATTATGTATAAACTTGATACGACTTTGTGTCTGAAACGAAAAAGTGAACATAAGAAAGGGTTATTATCAGGCTATTTGTGCCTTGAACACCCAGCAGGGTGGATACAAGCGCATTACAAGTCTTATTATTATTATTATTTATTATTATCAATATAACCAATTCAATTTACCTTATTTATTTATTCAGTCATTGCTGACAAAAATGTCATGAAATAAAGGACTTTTATTAACAGTTACAACTTCAATGAAGGCATTTCCACCTTTTGTGGCCCCTGGAGTTCTGGAAGTCAGGGAGCTTCAGACAACAGTATCCTCAGCACTAAGAACAGCAGATTGAAGACAGTGGACACTATTGGTAATTGTCAAAGACTAGTCTTCACAATTGGTGTATCTCATTATGCATAAAATAACAAACCTGTTAAAATTTGAGCTCAATCGGTCGTCGAAGTTGCGAGATAATAATGAAAGAAGAAAAAAACCTTGTCACACGAAGTTGTGTGCTTTCTGATGCTTGATTTCGAGACCTCAAATTCTAAACTTGAGGTCTCAAAATCAAATTCGTGGAAAATTACTTCTTTCTCGAAAACTATGTCACTTCAGAGGAAGCTGTTTCTCACAATGTTTTTTACCATCAACCTCTCCCCTTTAATCGTAATCAAGAAAGGTTTTATGATGATAATTATTTTGAGTAATTACCAATAGTGTCCACTGCCTTTAAAGAGCTTAAATTCTTCACAATCAATCAGAATAACAGTTTTTTACCAGACTTACTAAAACAGTCTAAATTCAGATACAAGTTTATCGCCTTTAGTTTTGTCGGTTTTAGGGGCTGGTTTTTTTGCAATCTTTCAGGAGACACACAAGGTGGCTTTTCTTGTTTGTTAGTGTAAGTTGTATGTAAAAATGATTAAATTCAACAAATAAATGCATTGATTTTTGTGAAAAACCAAGATACCCAAAGCCCAGCGTCTGGAAAACTCCACAAGCTTTAGGGGATTTTGAATGAATAATGATCCACTATTTCAACACAACCAGCAAGACATGAAATAAAACCACCTCTGACAGCACCAATTGTACACATCACCCAACAAACTAACCCCAGGAAGATGGATAAAAAGTTTAAAGGTTGCTAGAATTGGGGATGGTCCCTAGAGACTTCCCGCACTGTTAACCAATACAAAGAAACAGGGAACCCAACAGTCCTGTTTTGTAACGGCAGGGTTAAAGACAAAGTGCGGGGTTGGAAACATAATCAAGGAACAAACAAAGTGGATGAGTTTTACCGGTATCGATTCTCCAGAGACATATTTCCGTCTGAAATACTGTTAAAGTTGAGAGAATGGCAATGGAAACCAAACAAAAAAATTAAAGCGGTAAATACACATTTAAATAAACTATACAGTCATTTCCATTGCTTATTTTGAATTTCAGTTTTTGAAAAAAATCAGAGGTACAAAAACTGTACTTTCATGTGAATGAATAGGGCCAGTACAGAAGATCTCTACGAAGAAGACAAAAAAGTGAAGAAAAAACCCCAAATAAACCTCCCCAAAAATCTGAATCTACAAATAAACAAACAAACAAGCATTGAACAGTTCTTTAATTTCATCAAAGTTTAAGAAATTTTAACAGGTTGGTAGCATGATGTGTTTTGTGAAAACTACACAATGTGAATGAATTTTCTCCCGCAATATCCAAAAACAGAACAGCCTGCCTTAAACTTCACTCTTGAGGAGGCACATTAATTTTCCGCAGGGAAGGGGCACTTCTATGGGGAAAATGTAAATTTCTACTCAAACCTTGCAGAGGGCACCACAGCAGTTGCTGGGGGTGCTGTGAGTTATTTTGAGGCCTGCAATGGCCAATGATAACTCCTTTAAATCCATGCGGGGTAAAACTTATTCAATGTTGAGACAGAGTTATGTCTCTTGAGGTTTAGTGATTGATACATGGGGTAGGTGACTAGGTGGGCCAGGCCACGACTCCTGATCTCCCAGTGGGGGTTAGCCCAAATCTTGGGACTTGGACCGAGAGCAAAGTGTTTCTTTTGCACTTTCAATAAACTGACATTGACTACAGAGAGATGTATTACCAGTCGGAATAACTGAGGATCAGGATTATGGTAAATAAGGTTAAGACTATAGTTACAGATGACTATCACAGAAAACGTCTCAACATTGGTTGTTGGTATTAATGAATTACATAAACTAGTTGAGAATGCAGACCCTATTGGTGTACATGTACAATATGTCACATACATAAATGCACCAGAGAAGTTGTTGGTCCTAACATAGACCTTTTCGCAAATACTGGGGCGCGCGCGTAAAGCTTGGAATTAGGTGCATTGTGGTCTAGCTGGTATCCAAATTTGATCCATATCTATCCCACAATGCACCTCATTCCACAGTCTGCGCTTGCGCATTGGTATTTGCGATAAGGTCTATTGAAACATTGTCATTGTCATTGACATTATCTTGCTTTCGAGTCCAATGATGTCAAAACTGGGCACTTCCATTGGAAAATCTTAAAGGTTCCTTTGAGAAACTTCAGAAGGGTACCAAGTCAAAGACCAGGGCCACTGAAGTGAAATTCCAGTCCTAAATCGCAACTGTTAATTAACATGAAATTAATACTTTTTTTAAAAATAGGATTGTGTTACTTGGCAAAATGTAGGTATTGAGAACATTGCACGGTGCAGATAACATCTAGTGAAGGTTTGCTGAAGCACCAGGTACATGGGTGTTGTGTTGATTCTGAAAAAGAATTGGTGGCGTAACAAAATTCTCAACATTTCAGGGTTATATTAAGTTCAACTCGTTTCCCTTTTGCGCTCTGTGTGATGACTTTAAGTGTAATTTTCCCATGAGGTAAAGAGGGGCCAGACTCTTTGCCTCCCAGCCTCAATTTGATCTGGCGGATTTGCATGAGAATAAAACAAGATAAGACAAATGCACCTTGGTAGACAAGTAACAATTTCAGTTGAAAAATTGTTTTGATGTTGATCAAATCCATTTCCAAATCCATTGTAATTTAAACTCTGGTGGGGATGGGTGGGGGGAGTGTTGTCCCCCCCCCCCCCCAAAAAAAAAAACAAGTTTCATGAAACTTTATTAATCAGGTCAATTTGCCATTTGAATCATTTGATTCCGAAACAAAAAGATCCATACATTGCAACAAAATTAGAGTCAACAACTGACCATCTGTTTGCTTGAAATGCAATACCCTTATAGACTTAATTTCCATGAGATGAAAATCCTTCAATAATTGCCATTTAATATAAGATAACCAGCACAGCATCATTTCATAAACTTGGAAGCTAAAACCCCAACAAATTTTTATCAATTTCTCGGTATTAAGGGACTCCAGCTACTGCGACCCGATGACAGCATTTGACCCCATGACCTCTGCAAGTGGCTAGGTGCCCCTTGGGAGCAACCCCTTGGGGATGGAGAAGTTACTGTATCATGAGACGTCACCTCTGCATCGCCTCACTGTGATTCAATCAATGACAGATTACCTCTAATTTTCTGTTGTGACCACCCAGTTTTGTTTTATTTCACTACTTTTTTTAAAACATGTTTGCTGTATTTGAGGGAATCTTTACAAGATTTACGAGGGGACAAGTCACCTTCTTTTCATCACCTGAACTCTAGGCAAGTAGTGCATGTACTTCAGACAATAACCTCACAAATTGGCTCTGTGGAAGAAGGGAAGTATTTAACAAACTACTTGTCTGAGACGAAATGGTATGGCTACCAATTCTTATTAAAGTTTCCATCATAGGCCTGGAATTACACTACAGGCAACGGATTCCAGTGCCCCTGGTTGTGGACTTGGTGCCCCTTCAGAACTTTCCCATATACTTCAGGATTATCCAATGGAAGTGCTCTTAGCATAGAGGAAGGACAGCTCTTAGCAAATTGAAATTGTCCTTGCCCTCTTTAAGATAAAATTCCATGCCTGCCATATATCGAGTACCAGGGCTGTATGCTTCGTTTATGAAAGGGCAAGGGCACCAAGGCATTTTTGTCTTGGTAAAGGGCACCCTCTGATGAAATTGAAAATTTGTACTGGAGCATTTCTAGGGCACCAAGGCAATGACCACGTTGTCTCCGTGAAGTATCAGGCCTGGAGTACAACTCCCTATAAAACTACATCCAGTTCTACACATGATACCCCTCAATTATCAACTTGTAAATACTTGCCTACAAATACTAATCTGACTACATGTACGTACAATAAGGCCTACATGTACATCTTACTCTGTGTGCCCCACTCAACCCCTCACACGGCACGATTCCTTGCTTGGTGGGTATCCCAACCCACATGAAAGTTACCAAGGATGTGACTTTCAACTGTAGATAGATGTACCTCTGGGATGGATTTGAGAAAAGAGTTTTATAAGACTAGTCTTACATGTATCTTGAGTCAGGACGTGCTACTTGTCCTAACTAAGGACTAGCCTTGAGTTTTAAATAGCTCATAAAGAGTCCTAGGACTATAGTCTCAAGTTTAGGACTGTCTTTGTGGACGCGGCATCTGGACTTGTTGATACAGTTTCAACAAATTTCGAGGAAAGGTTCTTGTTTGAAGCCTGTTCTTCCTCAAGAGTAAAATGGATGATGTTCAAGCGAATATGCAACACACAGTTAAAACAAAGGAGTGTGTATTGGAAGTTTTGTCTATAATGTAAATGATGGTACAGGATGAGGTCCATGTAAACTAAAGGCTAAGGAAAGCCAACATACAATGTATATTGGGTGTCGCGGCCGAGCAGTCAAGCACACCTGACTCAAGCTCTGGTCTGCTGGTTCTTCTGATCAGCTTAGCGTGGGTTCGAGTCCCAGTCTTGACGCCTCCTTATAGGCAAGACACTTGACTATTATTGCTTTGTCAGGGTTTGCCCTGGCGTTTCTGGCAGTGGTTGCCGAGTGTACTCTAAAACAGGTATCACAATCCACAAACCTCAAAACCTGTCTTAAAAAGTGTTTCTCTTTAAATAAGAACGTTTTTCAACACTGACCTAGCCAGTCGGACCACTTGGAGTGTGTGTGTGTTGACTGGCCCTCAGGTGTTTTAACTGGCATTTAGCCAGCGTACCACTGCAAAGGGAGAATGCTGTAAAGCACATATATCTATCAATAAGATACCCAAATGATACAGAAACATTTCAGACAGGTTTTTGACATTTTGTAAAAGCGCGAGACCAATTTTGAAGCACCTTATGTGGTGCTACGGTTTATAATATGTGACATTGCCTTAGAAGTCTACAATGTCTTCACATTTTAATTTTGAAATACATGCTCTTGTATATTTCTCTGGTTTCTGGTTCAAATGTTTAAAAGTTTAAGAACTAATTTTATGAATACATATTTCTAACTCAACTGCCCAACATGTTTTATACAAAAAATGATTGAATTATTGAATTTAAGATGTACTTGTAGTCACTTCCTGGGCACGTAGGCCTAAAAGTCCACTTGTACTCGGTGTACCTTCATTCACGTATCCCATTCTAGGTCTTCACAATCAGACAACATGGCAACAAGCAAACTATGTAAGAGAGTCACTCAGTATGTTTACGATTGAGAAGATCAGCGATCACCCTTCACATTCACAGCAGATGGAATAAATCAACCCTGAAGATCTCCCATTCTTCTCGCACCCTGTCAAACATCGCCTCAACTTGATCTCCGCCCACCTCCTCCACCATCCCCCCCCCCAACCCAGAGCACCGCCACAAAACCAAGCAACACCACAACAAATTAAAAACAGGCTGTCGCGGCAGCAGGGCAGTCATGAAGTTCCTCCCAGAAGTTCATAAAATTTTAATGCGCCATCATTAAAACAGTGGGAAGGGGGGTGAGGCACATACTAGACAGCTCCTTGTAGATCGGACTTGACAGCACGAACTTGATTTACAAATTTTGAGACAGCTGGCCTGATACTTAGGCATCAAAGGGCTAGGCCATTGCCGCCTCATTACCTTGGTGCCCTTGAAATGCTCCAGTACATATTTACAATTTGCTCAAACATAGGGCGCCCTTTACCAAGAGGCGATTGCCTCCTCGTTACCTTGGTGCCCTTGAAATGCTTCAGTACATATTTACAATTTGCTCATACATAGGGTGCCCTTTACCAAGAGGCGATTGCCTCCTCGTTACCTTGGTGCCCTTGAAATGCTCCAGTACATATTTACAATTATTTTGCTCATACATAGGGTGCCCTTTACCAAGAAGAAAATGCCTTGGTGCCCTTGCCCTTTCAAAAACGAAGCATACAGGCCAGACAGACAGAGTTACATGGTGGAAAATACCAGTAGGCAGGGGTAGGTATCAACAACAAAATAAGGTTAATGGAATCAGAGCCAATGATAATATGACGTCATTCGCTGCTCTGATTTACGGTGTCTTTTTTATGGAGTTCGTGCCCTTAACCAACTGGGGAGTCTATTTTTCCTGCAGTAAAAGTCTCCATAAAACCATGGACCCCCTAAAACTTCCCCATCAAAATTCCTCCTCATCCTCCAGCTGACCTAAATATAAATGAAACATTTCCTCCTGAGCATTATTTGTTGCTTAACTCAACTTGTGGGTCAAAGGAAGGGATCCCACTGAGATATTATGAAGCTTTTTTTGTTCTCAACGCTCAAGGGGCTCTTAATTTCCCGACGAGATTTGTAACTTCCAGTCCCTGCTTTCTATCAATAATACAGCGTCCCAAACCACCGAACCATCCTCAAAGTCAGTTAATATGATCAAAACAAGATTAGCCTTAACTACATCGATCACACCTCTCAACACCTCCCAGTCATGTTCCCAGTGGGCAATGGCAGTTAATGAACACTGATCCTAAATTGGGCTCTGACTATCTTACCATTCTAGCTTCAGTCTCATAGCATTTAACTGGTAAAACAATTTTAAGATGGATTCACTGTGATAACAGGTGTTTCCGGCCTAACAGTTAGCAGAAAATATTTTATGTTTAGCATAAATGAGCAGGATACCAGTCACAAATTGTATAAGTGATATTGTACTTTGGCTGGTAACCCTGTTCTGATAAGCATAATTATGTTGTGCTTCACATTTTTGTGTATGCATTAAAGCCATTATACACTTTCGGTACAGAAAAGAAGAAAACAAGTTCACAGATTTACAAATAACTTACAGGGTTTACAGAAGGTAGTGGTGAAAGACTTCTCTTGAAATATTATTCCATGAAATGCTTTACTTTTTGAGAAAACATTAAAACAATATCAATTCTCGATAGCGAGAATTACAGATTTTTTTTTAAACACAGGTCATGACACGGCGAAACGCGCGGAAACAAAGGTGGGTTTTCCCATTATTTTCTCCCGACTCCGATGACCGATTGAGCCTAAATTTTCACAGGTTTGTTATTTTATGTATAAGTTGGGGGACTTGGACAATACTGTTTACCAAAAGTGTATAATGGCTTTAAGAAGTTCTGTGAAATTAGGACCATGCCTGTTCTTTGTCAGTTTCCAGCTGGCCTAACCTCACCCAACTAAAGTTTGTCACCTTTTTTTTTAACGGCACCTCTGAGGTTTAAAAATGTGAAAACATAGTCCTGGTATCTGTCTCCAGGAGGGAGAGATTTATGAGAAGGGTTGAAGGAATTCATGTCGGCAGTCAGCTTCAATTTCAAATCACATCACACCTCTGGTGCCATAGTGTTATCAAGAAATTTAAAGACACCCATAATGTACATTGTACACTGCAATTGGGTTTTGTATGAAGCATGTAAGATGAATTATAAGCATTGTCGGTGCTTTCATGGCATTGCAAGAAAACATCTTCAGCCTTGTCAGGTGGAACTCGAACCCATCACCTTCAACATTATGAAGCAGATGTCTCAAGCTGTCTTCAAATGTTACTGTTTGTTTCAAGTACCTGGTGTACCTTATTGGTAAATGTGCTGTATAAGACATTATTATTGTTTTATCTTCTGACTTAAAGACTCTGGACTCTATTGGTATATATGTCAAAGACCCGTCTTCTTAATTGGTATATCTCAACATATGCATTTAACTAACAAACCTGTGAACAAATTGAACAAATTCGAGCAATGCGAGCTTAATTGGTTGTCGAAGTTGCGAGATTATAATGAAAGAAAAAACACCCTTGTCACACTATTGACATGAGGTGTGTTTTGAGAGATGTTTTGAAAGAGTGAATGGAAATGGATGTTTTGATGTTGATTCCAGAGACGTGGTGCCGCAATAGAAAAAGATCTGTCCCCCAGGTGCGATAAGACTTGATTTCTTGAAGAAGATATCTGTTTGCAGAACGAAGGTTGCGAGATGGTTTGTAGATGTTGAGCATGTCTTGGATGTAAGCAGGTGCTTGCCCATTTAGAGATTTGAAAACAATGAGCAAGAGTTTATATATGATTCTAGAGGATACTGGGAGCCAGTGAAGATCTAAAAGAACAGGTTTGATATGAGAGTATTTTGTTGTTAAGGTGACCACACAGACACAGGCATACCAGGCTTGACTATGTGCCTTGCTGTTCGGGTCCAACTCAACAGACATACAATGACTACAACGGCTACAAAACTGGGCTGCTAAACTTGTCTGTCGTGCCCAAAAGCATGACCACACCACATCATACTTACAAGATCTTCACTGGCTCCCGCTTAGGGAGAGGATAACCTTCAAGATCTTGGTTTATGTGTATAAATGCCTTAACAACACAGCTCCTGGCTATTTATCCTCTTGCCTGTCTCTCCATCGGCCTGGCCGCCCAAGTCTACGCTCAGCATCCGACACTACTCGCCTCATGGAACCTAACTCAATCAAGCTTCTTAAGTCAGCTTCAAGTCGCACATTCTCACATTTTGCTCCACACACCTGGAATGCACTCTCCACCTCAATCAGGAAATCTGACTTTTATTGAACATTTAAGAAGTGTATCAAAAATTCTCTATATCCTATCTAATGCACTGCGTTCTTGATGTAGTGGCGCTATACAAATGCCCAATATGTATGTATGTATGTATGTATGTATGTAACTAATTTTAGTTTCTCTACCTGTGCTTAACTGAATGGTTTATTTAAAATCTTCAGACGAAATATAAAGACAATGGGTTGTTTCAAATGGTTTTAGCCAATCGGTTAAGAGGTCCTGACTCATGGCTGGTGCTTCTAATCAGCGGAGTGTGGGTTCAAGTCCTGGTCATGACACTTGAGAAAGATGCTTTACCATAATTGCTTTGTCCTTCGGATGGGACATAAAGCCATACATTATGTCACTTGTACTAGGATTAGTAGTGCATGTACATTTGTAAAAGCACCCAGAACACTTAATCTTGGAAGAGTAAGGTTTTTAACCCTGGTGCTTCTGGTTCACAAGCACCCTTGTTTACAGGTTTCCCCAGGCTATCAAGCTACAGTGATTAAGTTCACTTTACCATTGGTTTCAGTACCAAAAATAGTGTGTGTATAAAAAAAGAAAATAAGGTGCTTTGCAGCCAACTGTTTCATGTCTAATCGGACCCAGTTGGTGCTAGAAGTTTGGAAAGTGATAGGGAAAGTGAAAACCATGGCATGGGGGGAAGCTAAGCCTACTTTTATGGCACACCAAGGTCCAATAACAACCCATTTGTCTTCACTTATCCAGTGTTTTATAACACTGGACTCCCCAGTGTGTATTTACCCTAATGCCTAACATGTAATCCAGTGTAATTGAAGCTCAGCAGCCAAAAGTAGGTCTTGAAACATTTAAGGCATAATAAGAGACCGCAGAACATTCATACTCCTATTACTGGTGACTCTGTTCACATCATAGATCACTCAACATTCTTTTTGAAAGCTTAGAAATAAATTGAAATGTCCCTTTTGATTAGAGTCAGTGAAGAGGTCTTCAGAAGAAAAAAAAGGACCTTGGTTAATCACCTTTGATGTTTTCAACTGGAAAGCAAAACTTGCATGACAAAAAAAAAGACCCCACACAAAACAATTGTTTAAATATTTATTACCCAATCAGTTTCCCTTGTGGTTTATTATTTACATGTAATACTTGAAATAAAAAGGTTGCATCCCAAAAAGGTGATCCCCTGGCCTGCCTCTTCCCACATGTCCCAGGTTGTATCATAAAACAAAACTTGGGCACGATCCTGGCTACACTCCAGTTATAGGTTGTATAGCTCCTGAATGGCACCCCCCCCCCCCTCCCCCCTGAAAGATTATGACAAAGTAGGCCTGCCAACAAGGAGCTACCATGTAGAAACATTTAGTTTAGTTGGTTGAGTGTCACAGGCATGAGAGTTACTACCCGTGAAAAAGAGGAAAAGAGAAAACAAGGCAAGAAAGAGGAAAAGATAATCATTATTTCCTATCCTTTTGTACACAGAAAGAGTAGGAAAAAAAGAGGAAAATCAAAACCAAAAGAGGAAATCATCTGAAAAGAGGAAGTCTCACACGCCTGGTGTCGGCATGTTTATCTGGAGGTAACGTAGTTGGTTCAAATCCTGCTCTAGTAAATTTTTCTTTTTTCCCCCTTTTTTCTGCCATTTCTCAGACAACGAATAAAAACAGAAAAAGTTTTTTTGAGAAAAGCTAAAGGTACACATGTACATTAATCAATTACTGTTTTAAAGCCATTGGACACTTTCTGAACAGAACAAAAATTAATAGTTCACAGATTTACAAATAACTTACAGGGTTTACAGAAGGTAATGGTGAAAGACTTCCCTTGAAATATTATTCCATGAAATGCTTTACTTTTTGAGAATACACTACAACAATTATCAATTCTCGATATCGAGAATAACGGATTTAGTTTAAACACATGGCATTACTTGGCGAAACGTGCAGAAACAAGGGTAGGTTTTCCCGTTATTTTCTCCCGACTCCGATTACGATTTAGCCTAAATTTTCACAGGTTTGTTATTTTATATATACATAAGTTGTGATACACGAAGTGTGGGCCTTTGGACAATACTGTTTACCGATGTTGTGCGATTGCTTTAACAGAATTACAACCAGCTTAATTCCCGCCAGATTCTCTCAGCTTACTGAAAATGTCCACTAATGATAAGCAATTGGTTTCCATTGAACAAAAAGAAGGGGAAAAATGACACACAAACCCCTCACGTGGCCTTCGCAGGGAATCACGTGGCCTTAGCAGGGAATCGAACTAGAGCCTCAGTAGTGTGAGAGGCGTGCACTTAATGCACTTGCCAACCATGCCTTACATTTAGTCAACAACATACTGGGAAGTTAAGCCTACATTGTAAGTTAATAACTTGCAAAGAGAGGAGAAAAAGAAAAGTAAAAGATCCCCCAGTCTGCTCAACCTCCATGGACCGCCGAGATCACACATCTCTCTCCTCACACGCCCTTAGAAGGGAATCGAACCAATGCCACAGTGGTGTGAGAGTCAAGCACTTTATTCACTTGCAAACCATGCTATACATACTAGGTCTACATAAAAGTCAATAACATATTGGGAAGTTAGGCCTTAGTTACAAAATAAATCCCCCAGTCTGTTCAACCTCCATGGACCACTGAGATGATAAATATGCCATAGGAACTGGCGGCCAGTAGGGATCCATATTACACAGGAGAGAAAACCAGATAGAGGGAGAATAGACAGAAACCTAGCCAGGGATTGAACATGCAGTTATTTGAGGAGCTATAAATAACCAGCGTGATATTTGAAGGAGGAGGGGCGGGTTGTCTAATGGGGGAAAGGGGGAGGACAGCTCAGTGTATCTTGGAAATAAAGTAGTGGTATTAAAAGCTCTTCATGCATATCAGCTGTGTGGTATTAGCAAAAGTGGAGCTGGAATGTCACTGGGGCCATGAACCTGGTCTCCATGGTCTTTTCCTGGGAGTTGACCCAATTTTTTAAAAATAAGTCTTCTGTCACTGTTGGCCGAGCGAATAAGAGCACCCCACTTGTGATTCTGATCAGCAGAGTGTGGGTTCGAGTGCTGGTTGTGGCACTTGTGTCCTTAAAGGATTTGGGTACTTTTTCAAAATGTCCATAGATTTACATTAAACTTACAGGGTTTGAAGATAAGATAGTGGAAAGCTTCCCTTCAAATATTACTTACTGAGGTGCTGTAGTTTTTGAGAAATGAGTTCAAAACAATGTATGGCATTTGTAAATGCTTAAAATAATTTTCGTCTCATGAGACGAAAATTATTTTCATGACATTGTTTTACTCATTTCCCAAAAACTACAGCACCTCATCACGTAATATTTTCAGGGAAGCTTTCTACTATCATTATCTTCAAACTGTGTAAGTTTAGTGTAAATCTGTGGACATTGTGTTTTTTGTCCTACAAAAAGTACATACACCCTTTAAGCAAGACACTTAAACCATTATTGCTGCATCCTTAGGATGGGACGTAAATTTGTGGGTCCGTGTGTTGGTAATGTACATAAAAGAACCCAGTGCACTTATTGTAAAGAGGAGAGGTTTGCCCCGGTGTTCCTGGTTTGATTGGCAGCATATTGCAACACAGCACCTTGTAAACCATTACATGGTGCTATAAAAGGAATAGGTCTCAAACTTCAAATGTAGCTCCACACCTTGCAGGTAAGCATTTTAGGCAGGTGAAAAGTCACAGATATCAGGCAGAACTATCCCATCCTCAGAAAATGTTATTAACAGCTCTATATAAAATGTTCCTAAGCTCAATTAAAAAAAAAAAACAGATAAGTAAAAAATATTGCTTACTAAACATCTTATGGTGGGGTGCCAACGACAAATGATGTACAACTTAGGCCATCTTGACTTGTAACAAGTTTCTGCAGGATTTATCTATACTTAGCTGAATTTGCCTTTGCCCTTTACAATTCTTGAACACCATGCATTTTTCAATGACAGGCAAGACCTTGTGTATACTATGTAAAAAGAATTGTTTTTCCCCTCAAGTGGAAGGTGGGGTTAAGGGTCAAGAGGGGTCACCGAGTGAACTCAGGGTTGAGCATTTTTGTGTATACTCGCCTCAAAATGAAATAAACTGGCATTTATGATATGGGAATCAACTCTGCATGTATCCTTTTGGGTGGTGTCATACACTGTCGTGGTACAAGTAGAGTGATTGAAAATGAGCACACAAGTTTACACCAACCTCAAAATAATAAAAGCATGTATGTAGGCCTTTAGTCTACATGTACATGTACTTGTTGAAACCAAGGACTTTAGAAAAAAAGGACCCATGTTTTGACAGAGCAAGGAAGTCCTTGCTTCACTTTCGTGTAAAAAACCAATGGAGAAGTTGCTAGAAAAATATCCAAGCAATGGGAGAACAAACTGAAGTCGGGTCATATATCTCTTCGACAAATACATGCATGCCTATAATTATTTCATTTATACACTGTACATGCCCAGTTAAATACTTCCTGTAAGTACATGATTTGTGCAAAGGAATTTTTGACATAAAAGCTCTGTATTCCCTTTGAATGTTTTGCAAGGCAGCACAACTCTTGCAAATTATTTGTTGCGAATTTTGTGGTGTCAAAAGGAGGTATGAGCAGGGCTTAAGACTGAGTGTCTCTTTCATTGGAGGAAAAGACAGGGGAACAACTTTTAGTCTTTGGTTTTTGCAAGATTTCTTTTTACTATTGAACACAGTTCAATATGAACGGTTATAAATAACGTTTTCTTTCATAAAGGGTTGAATCACAACTTCAAAGAGTCACTGCAGAGAATTCACAGCACAACTTTTTTGCCAACATTATCTGTCCTTCAGATGCTTTAGGGCACTATTTTCAGGGTTAACTCATTTTATTTTTGTTTTCCTTTCATCAAACAAAAAATTTTCAGATCAAAGTCAAAATTGATGGAATTTCCCAACAAAATATCTCCAAAAAACACAGTAATCATGGTTGACCTCTGGACAACTTAATAATTTCTCGTTCACTTTCATTGGGACATTGAAACGAGCTTTTTTTTTTCATACTGCGTTTATGGGATTTGCTCTGCTTCCCCGAATGGCAAATTGCTGCTAGCGTGAGTGTAACTTATGATAACATAGGCTAGCGGTAGGTGAAATCATAGACACAGCGTGTCACTGATTGATGTCAGGTGGACCCACACTCAGACACAGTGGGTGAGAGGGAGATAGAGGTAGGGAAGACTAGACTCTCAAGCTTTATTCACGAGGCACTTGTCTTTTCTATCAAGACAGTGTCCCAACATGGCCTTCCTCCATTTATTACGTAACATTTACACTGTACAAAACATGTATATGTAATCAGTTATATTCTACACCTCCTCATTTGCCCTGATCATCGAGCCTCAACCATTCCGGAAAACTGTCTCAACTCCAACTCCTTCTCAAAACTTGTTTGTTTATCAACTGATCAAGACAGTGTCCAACCATGGTCTTCCTCCATTTATTATGTAACAACAGGAATTTACACTGTAAATGTTATAATGCATGTTATTTAAACCCTCAACTCCATCTCAAAACTTGCTTGATCAAGATGGTGTCCAACCACAGCCTTCTTCCAATAACCATGATAAGTACATACATGCAATAAATACATGCAATAAAAGGCATAATCTACAACCCCTGTTTATTTGCCTCAAGCATTCCTGAAACAGTCTTAACTCGTTAGGAGTGTGCAGCACCGGCAGCCACATGGGGGATACATGTAAGTTTGCTGTTCATTATCACTCAAGAAAAAGTATTGACTTTGGGGGATATACATGTACCTGAGCAACACAAATAAGCAAGATCCATTTTAATCGGTGAGAAACTTTTCTATCGTCCTTCGGACGTAAAGCCGTTGGTCCCGTGTGTTGTGTAACGCATGTAAAATAACCCAGTGCACTTATCGAAAAGAGAAGGGGTTCGCCCCGGTATTCCTGGCTGCGGCTGCTGTATGCGCCGTAGCACCTTGTAAACCCTTATAAGGTGCTTAATAATTGGGTCTCAGAATTCATCGCTGCAATACCTATCTTTCTGAAAGTTTGTATATACTCAGCGCCTTGAGTACCTTGTTAGGGAGATACGTGCGCTATATAAGACTTCGATATTATTATTATGGCATATTATTCTATCTTTCACAATTTTGAAAAACCTCAGAAAGCTGTTTACATGTATTTTAGGTTCACACATTGTTCAAAACGCAACAAGGGACGCTGAAAGAGTTATCAGTACAATCCTATCAAACTAAACAGCAGAGAAACCAAACACACAATACTGAATTGTTGGGAATTATCCTGTCCAAATCCTCATTCCACAAGTTCAAGAAAACATCTCCCAAAGCCCAACTGTGCCCCTAATACAGCGTGTCACATCCCACTCCCTGAAACTTCAATCATTCCCGTAAAAACCAAGGTATTTGTGGCAAGTAGCAGCACCAACAACTCTTCAGCCTAATGTATAGAGACAGGAACCAACCAGGTGACCCAGAGGGTCAAGTGGTCTGGTCAGAGAGGGCCTGAAAGTGCAGGTCAGTTTTGGGTGACCTCTTGACCTTAGAAATGAGTCCCATTAGGACTGGGTGGACCTGGTAAGGTTTGGGATGGACAATGGATTTGAATCATGATCAAGGTGATTAAGGCTACATTTGACTTACTGCAGCTAACTCTGAACGAGTTTCAAAGATAGTAGGCATGCATGAACTCAGCCAGGCGTGTTCTCATCACATTGACATTCAAATAAGCCTTTTTGAGATATGACGAACACAATGCTACAACACTATAAAGTTTTGGTAAAACTTTGTGTATACACCCAAACCAATACACTCCTGTCAAGTCCGCAATACCTAAAACAGGCTTATGAGTTGTGTTTATCTTTTCCCATGACCAAAATGATACAAACATTGGGTGACAAATCCTTTTTCATTGGCTGCCCCCAAACTACGGAATGAACTGTCATCTTACATTCAACACTCTCACTCCGTCAATATTTCTATGCAAAAAGTGAAGACTTTTCTTAGTAATCTTGCTTTTATGTAAATGTAATAGTATGTAATTTGTTGATATTTTTTATCTAATATTTTGAATACTTCTTGGTGTAAATGTAATGCACGGTTGATCATTTTTGGGGAAAAAAAAACATTTTAAATCTCTAATTATTATTATTATTAATGATCGTACTTACTAATGAACTCAACCCATACGGTTTCATGTACTAACTTCTTTCACAACAACCCCAACATTATCCCATTGAGAAATACATGTACCCCATGGTCTCACAATCAAAAATAGACAGTACCCCCATTTCCTGTGGGGTGCGATCCAAGGTAAAGGTCCCCACATGAAAGATGGTCACCAGACCACGTAATGACACTTCTGGGCTTCAGCGTATACAGAGAAGGAGATGGCATACCAAACAACATTGAAGATTGAATTTACGAGTATAAAGTTTGGTCAATATAGAAGTGCAATTATTAAAGGTGAAGAATGCCTATGTTTTTTTGAACCGTTCAATTGGTTAAATTGTACATGTATGTTGATCTACAGTGTATACAATAAAACTAACCTGTAAACATTTCATTGTCAAAAGGTGGTCGCTTATTTTAGATATCGCTGAAAATCTGGAACGGTCATGTCCACGCAAAAAGACCAATCAGTAATTGGGATAGACAAATGGGAGACTTTTTGGGCGCTAGGTGGCAGCAGACTTACCAGTACCCATAGTTCTCGGTAATGTGTGCATGTTCAGAACTATGTAAACAATGGACATTTACCTGGTTAGTCTGCTGCCACCTAGCGTTCCAAAGTCCCCCATTTGAGAAAGATTTCTGCATCAAAGCAGTTCTAAGATTGAGTACTATTTAAATCCCTTTCTCTATTAACTCCACATTCCTTAGACACGTTAGAAGGAAAATCGTTTCCTTAAAATGCTACACCCGCCCTTTAAAGAGTCCATGGTGGTGCATGTGGTCATTCACTTGCACTTGGTGTATTCCTCTTTTGACCGCATACTTCCAGAGTAGAATAAAACAATAATAATAAATCATTACCCTGTCCTAAGCCTTGTCTTTGACAAGTTTATCTTGATCGGCCCTTCCGATTCCGAAGGCATGTGGTGACTCAAGTTGTTTTATATTCTACTCGTCACAAAGAAACAGACCAAAGGTGCTGCATCTCATATACTGCAACAAGTAAATCCCGGTTCATACTTCCTGCGAATGCAAATGCAAATTTGACGTGAATTTGACGTAACAACTCCGTCTTCGCTGCCATATTTGCAAGAGAGTTGAGCACAACTCAACTGCTGCGAGTTATTCGCATCGCATTCGCATTTGCAGAAAGTATAACACCGGGCTTTACCCACTGCACCCAAGGCAGTTACCGTGGTGCCCTGTACTTTAGCTGTGGTGCCCTTTGGAAAATGTCAACACAAATCAAAATTTTCCTCATGTGCCTCTCACCGGAGGAAAATTACTCTGCCCTTTCGAGAACGAAAAACCAAGGCCTGTTGCAACTTTCTGCAATGCCAGAAACATGTGTGCGTTGGTAGAGCACCGGCACATTAATCTGAACGTCGTTGGCTCAAAACCAATTCATAAAAACTTACTCAGTCAGTTTCCCTTGTGGTTTATTACATGATATTACAAAAAACAAAGGAGAAGTAACTGCTAAATGTTCGTCAGTATCAACCCAAGAACTGTGTAAGGTTGGAACACAAATATACATGTACAATTTATAAACAGATGTACGTGTACCACTAATATCGCATTCATTTTGCAGTCAATTTCTACATACACGTTTACATATAAAAAAAAACCTTTAATGGATGTACAATGCACTGTAATACATGTACGCTGTATCCAATGATATCGCTGGTTCTGTAAAACCAACAAATGTCTGTATCCTTGCAGAAGGACAGGGGACCTGTCTACCCGAACACCGCCCTCGTGTGCCAGCTAGCAAGACTTACCTCATCTTTGAGTTGTTGTACGAGGGCGTCTTTCTCTTTCTTAAGACCCTTGAGTTCCTCGCAGGCTTTAGGGTTCTTACGGTTGAGCTCCAGGAGAGCTATATGGGCATCCTTCTCTCCAATCGCTGCAGTTATTGCTTCTTGTCTGAGATGAGATGAAAAACAAATCACAATAAGGAATAAATGAATGCATTAACTTTAAAATCTATAATAAAAATATTTATTTCATATTAACCCTTGTTGCACCAATTAGGGTGCTTTCAGATGCCTAATAAAAGGCTTCAGGCATGAAGTCTTTTATTATTTGAGTGAGAAATTACCCCTTGCTCAAAAACTATGTTACTTCAGAGGGAGCTTTTTCACCCAATGTTTTATGCTATCAACAGCTCTCCACTGCTCGCTACCAAGTAAGTTTTTATGCGAACAATTATTTTGAGTATTTACCAGTAGTCTCCAGTGTTTTTAAACACTCTGAACACAATGGTATTGCGGCTTGCTTTTTGGGGGATTGTGAATTAAAGCCATTGGACCCTTTCGGTAAACAGTATTGTCCAAGGCCCACACTTCGTGTATCACAACTTCTATATCAAATAACAAACCTGTTAAAATTTAGGCTCAATCGGTCATCGGAGTCGGGAGAAAATAACGGGAAAACCCACCCTTGTATCCGCGCGTTTCGCCGTGTCATGACATGTGTTTAAAATAAATCCGTAATTCTCGTTAACGAGAATTGATATTGTTTTACTGTTTTCCAAAAAAGTAAAGCATTTCATGGAATAATATTTCAAGACAAGTATTTCACCACTACCTTCTGTAAACCCTGTAAGTTATTTGTAAATCTGTGAACTTTTTTTTTTTTTTGCTGTACCAAAAGGGTCCAATGGCTTTAAAGTGCAATGCACTTCTACAATGAAGAACAACACAATTTCATAAAAATTCATTAAAGAAAGCAAATACAAAAACAAGCTGAGCCACATTGCTCCAAACACCTAAAAACACACAAAAAATACATGTATCTACATGTACTACGAAAAGTACCACACCTAAGATAATTTGAGGTTGCCAAAGTATTCCCCTGGTAAACAATGGCTTTCAAATGAAACAACAATGTAATAAACATCCTGTTTTTTTGTTTTTCAAAGATTGTCACCCTTTTTCTCTCCATGGTGAGCATTAATTCACACTATTTTCATATCCCCAGGCAAGTGTGTGTTGCACCTGTCAATAGGGAAATAGACCTTAGACCCAAGGCAGACAGCATAAAGTACCTTGCCCTCTCGCACTGGCATTCTACATTTTTACACCAGCCAGATTCCCAGCACTCGGGGTCTCATTCGAGCCTAGCCAAACTATGTTTTCATCCTACTGTTAACCAAATACTGACAACTGCTACCCCAACTATACGAACTCAAACCTCTTGTCAAAATAACAGATGTCATGTTCATTTTCCTCATATTAATATAATCTAAGTAAGAATTTAAAG
This sequence comes from Asterias rubens, assembly GCF_902459465.1. NCBI lineage: Eukaryota > Metazoa > Echinodermata > Asteroidea > Forcipulatida > Asteriidae > Asterias > Asterias rubens. Next base: position 5,234,092 of record NC_047063.1, read on the forward strand.
GGAAAAGGGGAATGACAACCATTGAAATGTTCTTGAAAGGGAAATATTTGAGGAGAATGATTTGCACAACTCAAACTAAGGGAAATATTTGAGGAGAATGATCTGTACAACTCAAACTAAGGGAAATTTTTGAGGAGAATGATTTGCACAACTCAAACTAAGGGAAATTTTTGAGGAGAATGATTTGGACAACTCAAACAGATTATCAAATTGATGCCTAAGGTCCATCTTTAGTTTGACATCATTGGTAAAAAAAAAACCAATACAACCAGCTTGCAAAGATTCCATTATGTAGTCATGATAACCACAAATATCCCCCCCCCCCAAAAAAAACAAAAAAAACAATTGCACTTCTCGTAACCTGCGACTTCTGTGGCGAAAACTATCCTGAACAAAACTTGCTGAGTTTCAATTCTAAAATGAGTATCTCCAAAAACTAAACTGCAGTGTTTTTTTTTAACATTCATATTTTTGGTTTTACTACGTCTATGACAAATAGAATCTTTCAAAATTGATCACAAGAAACTGCTTTAGTAGTCTGCCTTGACACTATCTCCAGTGAGTATATAGACTTGATTCAAGTCCCATTCTCGTTTGAGAGGTCCCTAAGCTATTACCTCAACTTACTACAACACGTAGCATACACAGTACAGTGCGCGCTCGCCGCCGTCAAAATGTGGTCCCGAGAATGGGACTTGACGAGGTCGTTTCTTACTCTGCACGTTGTTATTGGAAAATCACCCCAAATGGGGAGATGTACAAAACCAATGGGAGCGTGGAAGCGCTGCCCTGCCGGTAAAATATTCATTATAATCTGTGACATCACAGTAGAAGAAGACGTTTCAATCATCAACTAAGTACTTAACCCACAAGTGACAAATGAACTAGTCTTCTTTTTGGGTGCGTTTGATTGGTTAAAACGTATCACGTAACAATGTTACATATTCATAAGTGAATACATTTACATACCAGGCGACTGCGACATCGTCAAGTCCCTGTCCCACATGCGGAACAGGTTTGGGAATGCAGAGCATCACAAAACAGTAGTTTCCTGGGAATGGCACGGGATTGGGACTTGAGTCAAGTCTAGTGAGTATACTGTACCATAATTGCCTTGTACATGTATTTACTTGTAAATAATTCCATCCACATACCCGGGCTGAGGCATTAACATGTACAGTGCATTTGCATACTACATGCAATGTTTGACAAGATATTTTAAGGAGAATATGCCCGAGTTTTATTTCTTAAATAAAGAGTCAACAAAACTAAAAATGCAAAGCAAATGTTCTAGAAATTTTGTTTCATTACTCAACTATTACTACAGAACCTTTCAACACTTATTTCTTTATTAACAGGAAAAGTGGTAAAACAAGAAACTGCTTTAGCAGTCTGCCTTTACATTATCTCTGTCAGTGGGTAGATGATATCTGCCCTAGTGTATTTTACTATACTTCCTCATGATTCCATCCACTTACTTTATCAGACTGAGGTACGAATATGTCCATTGCACTCGTATAATAATGTATGTATCTTTCAAAAGAAAGTTCCTAAGTTTCGTTTCTAAAATAAGTATTCCACAAATCTAAAAATGCGTTGCAAATGTTGTAGACATTTGACAAAAAAGAATGTTTGATTTCATTACTTGACTTTAAGTTACTATACAGAATCGAATGTGCCAGAGTATCATTTCTAAATTAAGTTAACCACAAAAATACAAATGCACTGCAAAATGTTCTAGAAAAGTGGCGAGCACAAGAAAATGCTGAGTAGTTTTCCTTCACATAATCTCAGAGTCAGTGAGTGGGTGACGGACATGTGCGCTATATAAGAAGCCACAATTATTATTATTGTAATATTGCCTGGTATTTTACTTCTCAATGGTGTTATCCTCATTATGCTATCAGACTCAAGTACATGTATGAACAGGTAGAGTGCACTTGCATACTAATATATACTGTATAACAAGATATTTCAGGAGAATCCCCCACCCCCCCCCCCCCACCCCCCACCCCCTCCTCCCATCCACCACCTTTCCCTCTCTAGATTTCTAAGACAACAAACGGAACAGCTATAAAAACACTGCGGGCATTAGGGTACTGTCAAGACTCCCAGAGCCTGCTGAGGGTCCCTGCACTCAAGAGAGTAGATCTCAAGCATCGTGACGGATTCTTTGACTAGCAATCATGTCTGATCTTCCCATGTGAATCCTTGGCATCGTGGTGGATTCTTTGACTAGCAACCATGTCTGATCTTCCCATGTGAATCCTTGGAAAAGTTCAACATCGCAAGACTTATTTCAAATTGCCGCTACAGCAGAAAATATTGCTTAACTGACTGCAATTCCATAGAGCTGTTTAGGCAGAAAATATTGCTAAGCTTTAGCTTTAGCTTAAGCTTAAGAAGCATCTTGCTTAGCAGAATCGCATTACCAACCAGAATGTCATGTGGTGTTACTTGCTACTGGCATCCTGGTTGTTTTTGCTTAGCAAATAACCATGGTAAGGAAGTTTTTCTGTGTTTACGAAATTGCTTAGAAAACATGTAAAATGCTTTAGGGAAAGAAACAATGAAAATTTAAGCTCTCCAGAAAAACCACCTGATTTATAATTGAAAGAAAGAATACAAACGAAAAAGTGTAAGTTAAAATGCATGATTTAAAACATAATCCTCTATGAATCCATTCAATTCAGAAACGCAAACTCAATACTGGTTCAATCCAACAGTTATGCAGCGTTTCATCAGTTAACAAAAAAGAAATCACCAAACTACTAAATTTCCTTGCTAGATAGATGATGGTCTTATAAGAACTTGTCTTTATATTCTACTACCAAGGAGTAGATTTTCGGAAGACTTCTCGGATCTGAAAAAAAACCTGTCAGGTTTTTCAACTACTACATGGGCAAAAGGAACAAAATCAGCCAGGACTGCTAATTTTGCTTTACTTTTGCTTTAACTCAATTTCTGCCTATTTTCCAGAAGACACATGAGATAAATCCGTCTTTCAAAAGTACATTTCAAAATAACACAAATTATTATCATGATTGATAAAGTAAGAGGCACTCAGCGCCAGGTGATGGATCTCGACAATCCATCTTGTCAACTTCCTCCCTCTGGTGATTTGGGTCTTGGCAGTTAGCTGTCATAATACTATCAATTCGTTCACATATGAAAGTGTTTGTCCATAATCTGGGGGGAGCGCAATTTTAAAGAGCTGCTCAAATCCACATTATACATCTATACATTTGTGTTGATGTATTTTTGTACACACACAGTCAACGCACATACATGTACAGAAGCTACATACATGTAGAATGAAGTTTGGTGACAAATATGAAACAAAAAACTGATATGAAGGTCAAAATACCATGACGACAAAACCTAATTGAATAAACTAATGAAATTTTTTCAAGACAGATCTCATTTTCCGTGAAATTATAAATAAACAAACAAAAATCAAGACGCACAGGTTTGCCCTTAACAGGTGAGGATGTATAATTCATACAGTATGTCAGAATCTGCCACTCAGGGCGATTTATCAACCTCTTCTGCACCTTTAAAGCTTAGCAAAGGATTAAAGGAGCATTCTGGTGGTATACAACCACAGACCAGTGTACTGTAAAATGCAGATCATTGAAAACACAAGGGTCTCACTCAATATGAGTAACGAGTGGGCTTAGCCTAAACTGACAGCTCCATATTTCATCAGGACTGCATGTATTTCCGAGGAATGGTTGATGTCAGAAGGTGTTCCTTTTAACAACGTCAACATTAGAGAACCAAGATTGACATTAATGCGCTTTCATCCAGTCTAGATTACGAGGGATTAAAGAGAAGGCAGACCATTGGTAAAACGAACAAAAAAGGTTTTCAATTGTACACAAATGTGTGAATACAGAATCAGTTACAAACTACAACCCAACATACAATAGACCATTATCCAAATTGATAGCTAAAGGGAAGGTACACATTTGGTAATTACTCAAAACAAATTATAACTTAAAAACTGATTTGGTAACAAGCATTGGAGAGCTGTTAATAGTATAAACCATTGTCGGAAACGACTCCCTCTGAAGTAACATAGTTTTTGAGAAAGAGGTAATTTTTCACTAAAATAATAAAAGACTTCTGGCTAGAATGCTTTTATTCCTATCTAAAAGCACACAAAATCGTCCAACAAGGGTGTCTTCTCTTTCATCATTTTCTCGCAACTTCGATGTTATTTCATGCTTATGATGGATACACCAAGTGTGAACACTCGTCTTTGACAATTACCATACGTGTAAAGTGCCTTTAAGCAATAGGTTTAAGCTTACAAATATTTTTGCTTAGCAAATATTAACCGGCAACCATTCACAAATGAAATACAATGTGTACATGGTGCTGCAAAAATAAAGAAAACAAAACACACATTGGGTTTTTATGTAAAAGTTGATTGAATTAAGATATGGTGGGTCTTTTTGCATTATGCTTCAGCGAAGGAGAGTCATTTGATTTTATGTTTTTCCATTTCATTATGACAAACCAAATCAGTAAAACTGCCGCTAACACAAAGTGAGGAAGCAGTGTCTGTTACAAATTGATTTTCATACGTCCATGTGGATCATCAATTTAAAACAGTTATGTTGTTCCAGTGCTCAAATTGGAGGGAAAAGTCCACAAGTTTGCAGGGTTTGCAGCTCAATACTTTTACTGGACCAGAGATATTGTTGCAAGACCGGAATCAAAATGAGAAAAACCCTATCTACATACGTGCACAGTTGCACTTTTTCACTGTTTCTGCAACATGCACCAAGAAAAGATTGATCTCAATTGTCTTATGGTTAATACTTCCAATACTCGACAGGATTGAAAGACATTAGCAGTTAAAGACCCTGGACACTATTGAAAATTGTCAAAGACCAGTCTTCTCACTTGGTGTATCTCAACCTTTGCATAAAATATTCAACCTGTGAACATTTGAGCTCAATTGGTTGTCGAAGTTGCGAGATAATAATGAAAGAAAAAACACCTTGTCACACGAAGTTGTGTGCTTTGAGATGCTTGATTTTGAGACCCCAAATTCTAAATCTAAGGACTCAAAATCAAATTTGGGCAAAAATTACTTCTTTCTCGAAACTATATGTACGTCACTTCAGAGGGAGCCGTTTCTCACAATGTTTTATACTATCAACCTCTCCCCATTATTCGTTACCAAATAAGGTTTTATGCCAATAATCATTTTGAGTAATTACCAATATAGTGTCTACTGCCTTTGAAATTAAAATGCAGTGAAGTATAATACTCAAAAACACAAGATTGCCGTACAAGTACAGTCATACATGTACATGTACATGAACTGTAAGTTTACTGGCCAGATGCAAAAAACACTGGCCTCGGGCCAGCAGTCTGGAGTCAAATTCCAGCTCTGTGTTCTATGTTACAGTATATGTATATGTACGTGCTTGCTGCTAATACCGACTAGCCACCATCAGCCCTTGCCAGAATGACCCCGATTTCCGGGGCCTTGAGAATAAAAAAGAAAGAAACAAATCGCGAGACTAATCTCATCTACCGTGATGAATGTCTTGGGATTACCAGAAGGGGTCAAAACATGTAGACTCCAGTCACGACAGAACAACACATCCATAACGGCGTAGCGGGTGCAATGGTTTCTGGCTGGGTGACAGGCATGGTATACTTGTGCAAGTGTCAAGTCTATTTGTTTGAGTTTCAACAAAGTGAGACCCATTCTGACAAGTTGACGAGTTTTTCAAGTGTTGAAGTTGTTCAGCTCAAGAATGGGAGACTTTTGAACTCTAGGTGGCAGCAGACTTACTAGGTAAAATTCCATTGTTCTGAGCATGCTAACTTTTAGAACAAAGGATTTAACTTGTCAGCCTGCTGTCCCAAAAGTCTCTCATTGAAAACACAATAAACAAATAAGGTTGTATTTATTCAATATTTTCCTCAACTGTTTATTTACTTTCCTTGAGCACATTTGTTTAGACTTTTCAATTTTGGGGTTGAATAGTAGGAGCAGACCGAACTAATATTGTTGACTTTAGATTTTTCCTTTGCTATTTCAAAGCTCTGCTCGAAGTGAAGTTGGATTGCATACACGAGCCTACTTAAACAGTAGCTAACTTAACTTGGCCTACAGGGGGCGCTATATAAGTTCAACAGACACTCTGTCGTCACAATACTTAATTCCATAAAGTGTAGAAGTATTTATTTTCGGTATGATTTCTGACCTCTCAAAAGGGTATTCCCTGAAATGTGGAACAGGGTATTAAAGACACTAAAAGAACAACAAAGATAATACGTCAGTTTGCCACACCAGGGGCGGATTTTACAAAGAGCTAAGATTGATCGTAACTGCAAATCAAACGTAGTTGCTTAGTAAAGTGTGATGTCACAATACAAATCAATACGGCCATACTGAAACTCATCTTCAGATGAATCTCACTGCTTGGTGAAATTAAGCCCAGCATTTTGAGAAGGGTAATGTAACAGCAAGAACAAGGAACCAATAGAAAACATCAGAAGTGGGACCTATCGGGGACAACATGTGTCCAAAAGTGGATGAACACACTCTCTGTTTGGTAAGGCCATGTAGGCATACAGCTATGGATGTAGCGCATAGGGACTTCTCTGTGATTGTGATATGCGCTCTACAAAAATGGTTCATTATTATTATTATTATTATTATTATTATTATTATTATTATTATTATTATTATTATTATTATTATTATTATTATTATTATTATTAGCGCCGCATCATCATAATAATATAATAATATCAAAGTCTTATATACATGTAGCACACGTATCTACCAAACAAGGTACTCAAGGCGCTGAGTATATACAAACTTTTAGAAAGATATGTTATTGCAGTGATGAATTCTGAGACCCAGTTATTTAGCACCTTCTAAGGGTTTACAAGGTGCTACGGGGCGCACTAAGCAGCCACAGCCAGGAACACCGGGGCGAACCCCTTCTCTTTTCGATAAGTGCATAGAGTTCTTTTACATCATTACACAACACATGGGACCAACGGCTTTACGTCCCATCCGAAGGACGAAGCAATGGTTATGTGTCTTGCTTAAGGACACAAGTGTCACGGCTGGGGATTCGAACCCACACTCTGCTGCTCAGAAACACCAGATTTTGAATTCGGTGCTCTTAACCGCTCGGCCACGACACTTCCACATCATATCTGGTGTTTCTGTGAGTGTGGGTTCGAGTCTCGGTCGTGAAACATGTGTCCCTGAGCAAGTTATTGCTTCTCTCCACCCATGTGTAAATGGGTACCTGCGAGGGCAGAGATGGTTCTTGTGATTGATTTAGCTTATACCGCTACATATTTGCCAGCATAGGCTGTATACTCCCCAGAGAGCTGAGATGGTTTAAAAAAATAATTTAATGGCCAAGTGACCAGGGGTACTAATGTCAGAAACGCCTGAGATGCCCTTCGGCTGTAAAAAGCGCTATTCATAAATACCTTAGACAGTTTCACTATTCCTATATGCAACACACGTACAGAGCAAAGGACGTCGGAAAATGGATAAGTTTTACAGAGTTTCTTACTTTATTCTGCCTTTTAACCAAAAAGGCATTTATGAATGTGAATAACAGAGTAGTGACTCGTTCTTAAACTGCCGTTTAAAAGCTTGCAGGGTCGTGGCCATGCGATAAAGGCCCTCGCCTTCGACACGGGCCTTTTTCACACAGCCTTGACCCTCATCGCACGCCCACGCCCCTGCCAGTTTTAAACTCCAATTTGAGAACTTGTCGCGACCCTTTATTCCCTCATTTAAAAACCGATTATTATTATTATGATACTTATTGATTAAGATGCTCTTACTTCATTTCCATTGCTTCTTCCAGTGTCTTCCTTCTCTCCATCTGCAAGGCACTCAACTTGGCTTCTTTATCTCGGAGTACGGTGGTGGTTGTAGACAGCTTATTACTAGCAGTGGAAAGCTGCTTCTTCACTTGCTCCAATTCCCTCTTCAGACTGTCGATCTATCAGGATTAAATATAACAATAATAAATAATAACCCATTTTTATATAGCGCTTTTCACGCCCAAGGGTTGTCTCAAAGTGCTTCCGACATTATTACCCCTGGTCACTGGGCCTTAAATCATTCCTTAAACCATCTCAGCTCCCTGGGGAGTATACAGCCTGTGCGCAATATGCGCTACTCGACTTAACCAATCACAAGAACCATCTGGTGTCTCGCTCAGGGACACAAGTCACACGACCGCAATTCGAACCCACACTCTGCTGAACAGAAGCATCAGAGCTTGAGTTCGATGCTCTTATCCACCCCAAAATATTTAAACCTAGAAATCTTTTTGTTTCCTTTTTTTAAAACCCATAAAAGGTTGGGGTTCTTTTTGTAACACAAAACATAATGTCCACAGATTTACAGTAAACTTACAGAGATTGATGATAATACTAATGAAGACTTCCCTTAAAAACTACTTGCTGAGGTGCTGTAGTTTTCAAGAAATGAGTAAAACAATGTCTCGAAAATACGTTTTAAATGCTAAAATAATTTTCGTCTGACTCAGACGAAAACTATTTTTGTAACTTGTTTCACTTATTTCTCAAAGATATACAGCACCTCAGCAAGTAATATTTTAAGGGAAGCTTTCTACCATCGTTATCTTCAAACTGTGTTAGTTTACCAAGCGCCAATTATTTTTACTGCAAGGTGAGTTGGATGAAGATTTTGACAATTATGAGACCTTAATCCTTAGCACCTTATAATGGTTTACAAGGTGCTACGGCGCATTCAGCAGCCACACCCAGGAGCACCGGGGCAAACCCCTTCCCTTTTCGATAAGTGCACTGGGTTCTTTTACATGCTTTACACAACACATGGGACCAACAGCTTTACGTCCCATCCGCAGGACGAGGCAACAGTCAAGTCTCACAAAGACACAAGTATCACGGCTGGGGATTCGAACCCACACTCTGCTGATCAGATACACCAGAGTTTGACTTCAGTGCTCTTAACCGCTCGGCCACGACACTTCCAACATTGTAAGAGTGTCTGCTTCACAACTAGAATAAATAAATAAACAACTACAAAATCTGAACGCACCTGTCTCTGTAGATTAGTGATTGTCTGAGTCTGTTGAGCTAGAACCATCTCCCTATCCGCTGTGATGCTAACACTCTCCTTCAAAGCTTCCTCTAATTCCTCTATCCTGTCATCCCTCTGCTTCACAAAGGACTGCAAAGTACACAGGAAAAATGGTTTAAAGGCACTGGACACTATTGGTAATAACTCAAAATCATTATTAGCGTGAAGTGAAAACTTACTTGGTCATGAGCAACGGAGAACTGTTTATAGTATAAAACATCTCATAGTTTTTTGAGAAAGAGGTAATTTCTCACTCAAATATTAAAATACTTTTTAGGCATCTGAAAGCACAATATTTTTTCCAACAAGGATGTTTTTATCTTTCATTGTTCTCCGACAACTTCGATGACCAACTGATGAGTCCAAACTTTCACAGACTTGTTTTTTTATGTATCTTGTTAAGATCACGGAATACTGCCGTCGATTTCACAAAGAGTTAGGACTCGTCTTATCTCGAGTTAAGACGAGTAACTCGTCCTAACTTAGGATTAATCTTAAGGTCTGCATGCTACAGTGCAGGGTTGGAACTCGTCCCAAGTCCTAAGATTACTCTTAAGTTAGGAAGAGTTTTGTGAAATCGACGGCTGGTCTTTGACAATTACCAAATGTGTCCAGTGCCTTTAAGATTGATACTTGAATAACTTGGGGGCTGAACAGAGAAGAATTGACAAAGAGCAGGACTTAAACCTGACACCATCAGATGAACGTTCTAGCACTCTACCAACTGAGCTACATGTATCTAGCTCTTATGTTGGCAATCTCACTATTCCGACAATAGACAAAACACAGGATATTGAAAGCTTATCACTGCATGTTTATCCAATTAAATTATGGTATCCAAAGAAATCACTGGTTCTATAAAACCACAACATTGCGGATAAAGACAGTGGACCAGTCTACTTGAAACAAGTCTATACCTGGAGTTGTGAAGTATCTGTACTGAGTTCTCCTTCACGTCTTCTTGCCTCCTCAAGGAGTTGAGCATTCTTCCTCTTCTGTAGTTGCTGATCTCTCTTGACACCTGTCAGCCTCTTGGTGGCATCCTTCAATTGTCTACAGAAGCAACAATAAGATACTGATTAATTCACTATTCATAAATACCTCAGACAGTTTCGCTATTCCTATTGGTGGAGAGCGCGTCCCATGGGGGTGTTTAAACGGTTGATAATAACCAGCTGGAGCTGTATACAACTGGTTGTTTTCGAAAACGACACGTGAGTCTTGATGTACGACGTTTCATGTTACGGGTGGTGCGGGCGCTGTTGGTGAGTTGGCCGCGCTGTGTGTGAAAGGGAAACGTAAAACGTCTTGCACCAAGACTATACGCGCACAAATGCATATCCGAAAACAATCTCGAATGCATATCTAAAAACGTGCAACACACGTACGTACAGAGCTCAAGGACGTCGGAAAACGGATAAGTTTGACAGAGTTTCTTACTTTATTACGCCTTTTAACCAAAAAAGGCATTTATGAACGGGAATAAAAGAGTAGTGACTCGTTCTTAAACTGCCGTTTAAAACCTTGCAGGGTCGTGGCCGTGCCATCACACGGCAATGACTCTGCCGGTTTTAAACGGCCGTTTAAGAACCCGTCCCTACCCTTTTATTCCCCTATTTACAATTACAGCCATAAAACAACCCCCGGCACCAGTATCAATTGCTGTGGTGCCCTGTGCTTTTGCTACAATGTAAGTTGCCCTTTGCAAAGTTCCAATACAAATTTACATTTTCATCATAGAAGTGCCCCCAACGGATGAAAATTATTGAAGCCATTCAACAGCAAAAGTTCAAGGTCTGCAATCAAATAAATAAATAACTTTCAAGGGAACATGTTTAGGGTGTGTGTGTGTGTGTAAAGATAGAACTCGTTATAAATTAAATCCAAAGCAACTCCTCTGATGTATCAAAAGCTCTAACCAGAACGGTGGTTCAAGTTATGGCACTGGCTTTATCATTGACTTTGAAATTGTGTGCTCTCAACATCCAAAACGGAAGCATATAAGCCTAATCCAAAGCCATAAGATAAACATAAAATAATAGTAATATAATAACAATTGTATAATATAAATAATGATATTAAAATGTAGTATCAAAGTAACAGTCTCAAAGTATCAACAGGCCAACCAACGCCAGATGACAAGAATAACTCCAATAAAGTACATGTTGCATGAGAAATTTGTGCACAAGCATACATTCCACTTTCGCACACAAACATTATGTGTACATGACTGAAACATTCTATGTGTTATTAGCGTTAATGGTTAAAAGTATACATCTACATGTACGTGCAAACAAAAATCACAAACATTGTTAAAGACACTGGACACTATCGATAATTGTCAAAGACCAGTCTTCTCACGTCGACGTATGCACAAAATAACAAACCTGTGAAATTTTGAACTAAATTGGTCGACGAAGTTGCGAGATAACAATGGACGAAAAAACACCCTTGTCACACAAAGTTGTTTGCTTTCAGATGCTTGATTTGGAGACCACAAAATCTAATTCTGAGGTCGAAAACAATTTCAAATGTTTTAGTAGAAAATTACTTCTTTCTTGAAAACTATGTTACTTCGGAGGGAGCCGTTTCTCACAGTTGGTTGTTATCCGTTAAGTAAGTTTTTATGCTAACAATTGTTTTGAGTAATTACCAATGACCAATAGTGTCCAGTGCCTTTAACTAGCACGGTGAACCAATGCACTATAATCAGGCAAACAGTTGACCTGCATAACTCATGCACTTCAAGGAGGTCAGTACATCCAGTAGTGGCTCATTTGCCTGTAAATATATATCCATGTCTTACAAGAAACACATTTGCAGACGCCAACATAAAGCAAAGAAATTACTGCAAGGGGAACTTGCAAATATAATGGATACAATTGTTTCACCCGAAATGTAAATCAGAAATTACGTTCACACACTGGAAATACACCGAAGAGTGGAAAAATGTAACACAAGACTGTCCTGGAATCAAAATAATAACACATCAATTGTTCTCAGTGACAGTTATTCACACAAGCATGCCACGTCAATGAAATTGTTGTAAACAAATTTGGACAAAAAAAGGTTACAGGTAATTTTAAAAACTGGTTTGGGGTTAAACAAAGAAATATCAACTTCAGGGGGATTTGAAACAACGACTTCAGGAGGTCACGTTTGTTCAAATCCCGCTCTAGTAATTTTTCTTTGTTTAACCCCAAACATTTCTTTTGTAAATTACTATTTGGTATTTTTTGTTTCTTTCTTTAACCTGTACAAATTTCAGGATTTATAACTTTGGACATGATAAAATGGGGATTGGCTCCAAAAACCAGTAGTCATAACATTTTAAAACCAATTCAACCAACAAACCGAGAAAATACAAAAATATAAAAATAAAACTCTTATTGCAATTGAAACATGGATGACCTTAAAGTGCTTTCTACAAATATTTGTTTTTTGAGTTTAAATTAATTCAAATCGAAGAGAGGGACAAAATAATTTAATTAAAAAAAAAATAAACGAGTGACAATAAAACATTTTGTTTGTACATTACTACACAAACTCACCCCGGACAATGCCTTCTGATTACACTATGATGTGAGTTAGGTACAAAGAAGGGTTAGAGATTAGAATTATTATTAAGTAGGAATTGAAACTTTGCATGGTTGAAGCACAACTAAGAGAGGTTTGCGGTAACACCATAAGCCATGTTGAGGTATGGCAGACACACAATAATAATAATAATGACATCTTCTATAGCGCCGGTATCCACAAAAAAAGTGCTCATCACGCTTGCTCCAATAAAAATATTCCCCCTTGGTTGTTCTCCAGCAGTGCAAAGAACAAGAACAAATTCCAATGTCTAGTGAGTGTTACTGAAATGGCTTGCTTTGAACAAGATGGGTCTTCAGGGTTGATTTGAAGGTTTCTATTGTCTGGATGGCTCTGATAGAATGTGGTAGACCGTTCCACACTTTCCCTGCAGCTACCTGGAAAAAACATGATCCCCATGAGTTATTTCCAGCATGTTCCACAAGACGAAACTTGTCAGCAGCTGAACGTAGATGATCACGTGCTGGTACATATGGCTGGATGAGATCACAGCCATATGATGGTGATTTACCATGCGTTGCCTCACTATGGTTCGGGTAAAATTGTCTGTAGACACCCAAACCAAATGGTGCACTCCTATACAGTGTCCACCATCCACTGTACCTCAAAAAGGCTAATAGTGTGAATATTTCTTTTGAGTAGTGTTGGCTCTAACCATCAGGGCCCAATTTCTGCGCTTACGATCGCGATTCCCCGCTTACGTGCAAGCGCCGAATTTCTGCGCTAGCCCCTGCTTATTTATTTTATTTATTTATTTAGTCTAAAGATTTAAAAAATAAATAAATTAATTAAATAAATAAGCGTAGAATGCGTAGTAACATGAAGTACGCACGCGCAGAAGCCCAAATTTGCCGCTAACCCGTGAAATACGCTTGCCGTAAGCACAGAATTCCCTGCTTCCGTAAGCGCCGATTCTGTGCTTAAGGTAAGCAGAGCCATGAAATTGGGCACAGTTCTTTTCAGAACCAATACTACTCAAACAGAGATATTCACATGTTGGTACCACAAACCTCTCTTATTGTTATTATTGTTAATATTTCTATTATTATTTGTTTCTGGTAAACCAAGGAAGCCTCAAACAAGTAAGAGAACTTAATCACTGTAGCTCACAAGCCCGAAGAAACCTGTTATTGAAGGTGCTTGCAATGTGAACCAGAAACACCGGGGTTGACCCCAACTCTTCCATAAATGTTCTGGGGTGGATTTCACAAAGGTAGTCCTAACTTAGGACTAGTCCTAGGCAATGCTAAGAGATAGGACCAGTCCCAAGTTAGGATGAGTTACTGGTCCTAACTTAGGACCAGTCCTATCTCTTAGCATTGCTAAGGACTAGTCCTAAGTTAGGACTACCTTTGTGAAATCCACCCCTGGGTCCTTTTACCTGGGTTCTTTCAAATGTATGGCTTATAATGTCCCATCCAAAGGACAAAGCAAAAAGGGTAAAGTATCTTGCTCGAGGACAAAAGTGCCATGAGCAGGACTCAAACCCTCACTTTGCTGATCAGAAACAATGGAGCTTTGAGTTAGCCTGGTGCTTATTGACGTCTGAAACAGTGAGGTGCAACTGGAAGGGCTAGAAGTCGAAACATCGACTGTTGCAGTCATTCAGAACGACTCTTGAGTGTCTTGGTTTCAGACAGCAATCTTGTCATGAGCCAAGCCAGTGTAAATTTTATGTTAATTTGGCCTAAAACCAAATCTAATTGGGTCGACAAAGAGTCGCTCCTTATCTATTTGGTTCAGCACGCCTGTCTGAAAGGGGTGTTAGATCATGTAGACGGACACTAAAAACCAAATTTGCCCGTTGTCCAATGAGGTGACTTACGTTTCAAGTTCAGTAACTCTCTTATCTTTATCGTTCTTCTCTCCTTCCATCTCCTTCATGATCTCCAGGAGGCGGTCCACCTCATTCTGCGTCTTATCAATCTCCTCTCGGTGTCTCGTGGTGGTGTCCTCCTGCGACTTGGCAGATTGCCTCTCCATCTCCTCCCTGTCTTCTCTCAGCTACACACAGAAAACCAAGACAAACAGAGAGAGAAAAACTCAAGACAACACGCAACATCAGTTTCAATTAGAAATGTATCTACCCTGACGATGCTTTCTCAGCTATTGGTTTCTGGAGATGACTTGCACAGTACTCAAAGACTTTTGTGATGACAACTTCATCATGATCGCCAAACCTATAGAGAATCATAAATGCAGCTGTCTCTACTCAAACTATCTTGGATTGGACTATTTTTCATCTTGAGAAACTTCTCATCAGACCTACGTGTAGTACATGTATGGTGTGGTAGAGTGTCTTGTGTCTTTTATACAGCACAACTTCTCAAGGAAAAGCAAATCTTTTCCGAATCTGGATACTATATTCTCAATTTAATATTATTAGAGCAAAACAAGATGCGAGAGGACATTGAAGAAATTCAAATTTTCTTGATCTGGATATTATAATCTCAATACAATATTATTACTATTAGAGACACTGAAGAAATTTCAATTTATGATGTGGGAGGAAATTTCAGGGAAAACCCACGCCAGCAAGTAGTGTACTGTAGGATATCACTTCTGATCATTTTGCTTGATCCCATCCAGTTAACAACTCATCGATTACTGCTTTTAATCTGTATTTGCCAAACTACATGTAAGTTTCTTGTTGGGTATGTTTGTTTTGAAAGTAAAGGAGTAAACAATGAATGATTATTGTAATGCAGCAATGAACTCTACACTACACAGGAAGGGTGTTTATTATATTGTACATGTATAAATCAGGACAATATTAGACTTGAATCCAAGTCTGTGATTGTGGCTTTTGGTCGTATGTAGCTTTATTGGCTGAAACAGCGCCCTCTTGTAATAAACCTCCGTCATTTGCCTACGATCAAAGACTTGGGACCATTGTTCAACGGTTTGTACACACCCTGTAGTTCATTAGTCCAAAAAATTGGACGGAAGAACCCTCTGATTGGTCAGAATCTCGAGGCATTCAAACTTGTACTATCCCGCACCTTTGAATGTTCTTACAGATAATGCTGCCTTACAAGTGCTGTGTTCTATTACTATTATTATATCAAACCATCGTACAATGCAGACAAAACGGAGAAATTTTGTCATCACAAAATGTTATAAGGTGTCATGGCTGTTAGTCAATGTATTAGTAAACGATTAATCAACAATATTAACTGTTTTCTAGAACATAGACATGTCAACTGGTCACATTTTGAGTTCTAACTAACAGGGTTACTGGGTGTGCTAAAAAGGCAAAACCTTGGAGCAGGGGAGAACAATTATTAGTCCGTAACATGAACATTACCTCACCTCAGTACTGCACAACTTGCCTGAATTTTATCAAATTGGTTTGATATTTTAATGTATCTAAAATTTGCATCAGGGCTCTTGATCTGTGAACACGTTGCCTTGGATCGGTCGAGTTGGTCTTTGAAAAGCGTTTGTAACCGTTTGTTATAAAATGGTATGGTTAGAAAGATGTTTTAAAAGTAGAATACAATGATCCAAACAAATTTGCCTCGAAATTGCGCGGTTTTCCTTTTACTTTGCGACCAATTTGACTCCCTGCCCATAAATGGCCGACCGTGTTAGTAGACGAGGAAAAATGAAAACCACGCAGTTTCGAGTGATACTTGTGTGGATCAATATACTCTACTTTTAAAATATCTTTCTAATCGTGCATTTTATAACAAACGGTTACAAACGCTTTTCAAAGACCAACCCGACCGATCCAAGGCAACGTGTTCCTTTAAGCACTGTATACGCAGTACCATCCCCCCCCCCCCCGGACAGAGTCCACTGAAAAGGAACCGCAGACATGTTACTCAGGTGGGATTCGAACCTAAGGCTTTTGCCTATCTAGAGCAGATGACTTGTACCACCAGACCACCGAGACTGCTAGAGGCAGTACATGTATGAAGCAACATGTAAGCAGCAAAACACGCATCGGTGTATGAATAAACACAAATGAAATTTGCTTACAATTGTTGGAAGCAATTTGTAATTTGGATTTTCCGTTGAGATATGTCTTCCCCAAAAGTATCTGTTTAGCAAAGGTAAACATGATCTCTGTTAACAAAAATTTACATATTCTGTCGTGTTGAATTATTTCTTCTGCTTAACGTGCTTAAAAGCCATTTTGGATTGAAGGTCCTTTTGTGTCGATTATTACAATTGCTAATAAGACACTGAGTTGACGTTAGTAGTAACACTACAACTACAAAAAGGAAAATGCTACAGTTTGGATAAATGAATGTATTCCCTTCTTATTCTCATGAAAATTGATCATGGTGCAGCCATCTTGATTGTCAGTCTCTCCCCGTGTATTAAGGCGCCTTGTCAAAACCTCCAAGCTGTTCCATTCCGCGTGCATTCTGCGGGAGTCCGCGGATTTTTGTAACAAAAGAACCCCTAGCAACCGGGCATGTCCACGGCCACGACGGCTCATTTACATGTCAATAAACATGAATATTCCGGGGGCTCCGCGGAGCGACCGGTCGGCCATTGTAAGGTCCAGCTTATGAGCTGACCGGCGGAACTGCGGAGGAACGTAGGTGGTCAACAATGGTTTTACCTTAATTTGCAGATTAAAAAGCAAAGCGAGGGTGGATGTGTAACTAAAATCCATTTCCTCCAATGTGTGATTTTTAAGACTTGGTTGGGCCTACATTACCAAAACATGAATTTTAAAAATGGTTGTCTTTATTCCCGGATTCGACAAAAGTTCCAGGCTACGTGCAAACTCCGTTGTAAGCTAACCCTCTAGTCACTGCACCGCCCGAGTTTCTGAAAACCAATTTTTCAAGATTCTTGCAGTAAACAACTGGAATCGTAGTTCAATTTTTAAAAGATAGCTTAATATTTATGCACATTTTTTTACCCTTTTGGTAATGATTGTATAAAAGTACAAGCTCCCATTGGGAACAATAATCGGCTCTCGAATATTTTTTTGTAAGGATAAAATGAACACAATAGCTTTTCAAGGCTTTTATCTGGCTCAATGCTCATACTAATTAAATGCGAAGGCGTTAGTTTTCGACAATATCATCATTAATGATGAATAAATACAGTTTCCGTTGTGTTTACTAATTTGTATGAGCTAAATTATTTCATCGAAGCTAATGACGATGAAATAATTTAGCTCATACCAATTAGTAAACACAAAGGAAACTGTATTTATTCATCATTAATATTGATATTGTCGAAAACTAACGCCTTCGCATTTAATTAGTTTGAGCATTGAGTCAGATAAAAGCCTTGAAAAGCTATTGTGTCCATTTTATCCTTACAAACAAATATTCGAGAGCCGATTATTGTTCCCAATGGGAGATTGTACTTTTATACAAACATTACCGAAAGGGTAAAAAATTGTGCATGAATATTAAGCTATCTTTTAAAAATTGAACTACGATTCCAGTTGTTTACTGCAAGAATCTTGAAAAATTGGTTTTCAGAAACTCGGGCGGTGCAGTGACTAGAGGGTTGTCAGAGTATCCAGGGGACAATTTTAACTGTTCGTTCTTACTTTCCAAGCGGAAAACATTAGTTTCTTATTTATAAAATCCCAAGTCACCGTCACCAATAAACAAATCTACACACCTGTGCGAGTGTGTCTCCATGTCAAAACAACCAGATAGTCTGGTTTGTCCAATGTCTGGGGGGGGAGCCACAGTTTTAGAGACCGGTGTTTCTATTGGCTGTTGAATTTACATATAGCGCGTAACGAATGTTTTCATTGGTCGATTTTGCCCTACTGCCAGAGCAGCATATTGTATTCAACATCATGGAAGAAAACGTTAAGTAGTCGCGGCGGCGGTGATTTCTTATTAATTTAGCATCGTTTTTCTTGCGGGAAAATCGATTAAATGTGAATGGTTTCAAGTTAAAAATCTATATTTTTGTATCAAGCATAAATGTTGCAAATTATGCTTCGCAAATTGGATCGCAACATTTGCGATGCACTTTTTACAATTGCATAGCAAATCATCAAAATTGCATCACAAATTGCGATGTGATACAGGCGAAATCGTTCCCTGATTATCACAAGCGCTGGATGGTGTAATTGTCTTGTCGGTACGGCCTGTCCGCTTCCAGGAGGATGTTATTCATGAGTAGAAAATGTATTGTTCTGGAAGAGCACGGCCGGTCCGCGTCCAAGCCGCTGATATTTATGACCTGAAAATACAACTTGTTTATTCATGAGACTTATTGTTATACTAACAATAGCGCCCGGCAAGGATAGCTCATTAACTTCGCCGCGCTTCAACGCACATCGCCGTTCTTCCGCAGACTGTCCGAGGTCCTTAGCAACGGCGGTATTTGCTGTCCAGTCCGCAGACTGTCAGCGGAGGAACGCCCGGGAGGTTTTGACAAGGCGCCTAAACTAATGTAACCAAACTGAGGCCAACAGGAAAAAATAGTCTGGTCCCTTACTTTGTATGAGGCTACTTGATATTCTTGATTGTTATTTCAAACGGGGAACATGACATAGATGGTGGCAGAATAAAGATCTATAGCATGCAGGAGTAACTACCTACAGTACTGTGCGTACATATTAAACAAGGGCCCAATTTCATAGAGCAGCTCAAGCACAAAAATAGCTTGCTTATTTTACACATGGCCAAAATTCCATATACATGTACATTGCTTGACACTGGTATTTAGCTGCTATTTACTAAGCATAACAATTGAGTGGAGTCTTGGCCGGTAATCTTAATTTAGTAAGCAAGGATTTTTTTTTGCTGAAGCAAACTATGTGCTTTAGCAGCTCTATGAAATTTGGCCAAGGGTCTAGTGCATACATGTAAGGTCTTAAACTACAGTAGTCTTAGATATGGTCTATTCTGGAGCCAAAGTTCAACCCTTGATGATTCTTACCCAGGTTAGCAATTCTAGCTTGACAAGTATCACTCTAGTCAACAAGACTAATCTACAGAGGGGGTGCTATGACATGTACATGTATGAGGTGCCGCAGAGGACACTGGGTCAAGGGTCACTGGGTCAGGGCTCAGTAAATCAGAGGGTCAATCATTAGAAGGTCTTGGGGTCTGGAACTTGAAACTTGTTAGTAGTGGAGAAACACAGTACTCGACATGGCACTTAGGGGATGAACAGGGTGCACAAATGCAATGAGAGCCAGGAGCTTCCTTGGTCTGTATCTTCCTCAGATCTTTTGTAATAGTATTTTGGCTTTACCCATTTAATACACTGGTGTGTGTTGGTACTGTATACTCATTACTTTCCCGAGCTCTGTGACCAAAAATCACAGGCATATTACTTGGGTGGGATTAGAACCCACGACCTTTGCAATTCTAGAGCAGTGTCTTACCAACTAATGTAGACTACCTAAATCGCTGTGTATATGTTGCTACAGTCAAGGCAGTTCAAATCCTATACCTTAGCAGAGGATAACACAACGAAAGATTGGGTTATTACAACACCAACAGCTCAACTCATACCAGACATCTCAATAAACATGTAGCTACAACAAACCTCCACTGAGTTGTTCATGTATACTGAACCAAGGAAGCTTCTTGCGCTAGTATTCGCGATATAATTGAGAACAAACCTCTAAGGACACAACTCTTTAAAATAGAGCGGTTATTACAAAGATGTTCTTTAAAAAAAAAATAGTGTTGAAGATATGCATTACAAGGAGAGCTTTTGTATGTGTAAACTTCTTTTGTTTCAGCGGGATCCATTCAACACTGGTCGTTTTTTCAAGGCAGCGTGATTTTTTTTTTACACTTAGTTTTTTTTTTTTCAACGCAAATTTCTCTTTTATGAAATGCGGAAGAGTTGCATGCCTGAAAAGCCGTGGCACTGTGTTATTGGAAACCCTAACCTCCCTTTATAGCCAGGCGGGTCAACATGCAGCCTGAGGCAGTAACATTACGAACACCACCCTCCCTAATCATCATACACACAACTTACCATGTGTATTTTGCGAGCTTTCTGATCGTGCATGGATGGAAGAAAGAATGAAAGTTTGGAAATGAGCAGGGCAGTTATGTTAAAAGAGTGGATTGCAACCAAGCACAGGAAAGATTGAAACAAAGGTATGTCAAAGCACGTCACCACCACGTGTGAAAAACATGTGTAAAAAAATTGGGCCCAAGCTCTATGGTGCTTAGCAAATCTGTCTGCTGTTGAGCTTAAATTTGCACGGTGCTAGCCACTTGTAATTAATATTATGATATTTTGGCTGGGAAACTTTTTCTGCTAAGCAAGTTTTTGTCCATGCCAGTATCAACTTGTTGTGCTTAACATTTCAGCAGAAACTAGTGCTCAACACATTTCTGCCTAATAAAAATACTATTGGAAAGCAGACAAAAACATTAGGTTTTGGCTGGAACACGTTTGTGCTAAGCTCATTTTTGTGTTACAAAAGTTTCTTCAAATTGGTCCTTGAGCCTTTTTGAGGCTCAGTGTCTGTAAGAAGAGCATGATGGTTATGTAGATTGAATAATTGCAGAGACAATCTGTCCAAAAGAAAAAATGGATTCTCAGGAAAGCCCGACAGAGGAGCCTTTCAAATAATAGGCGGTAGTTTTTCTCAATTCCATTTTTCTGAAGTTTCCCCCTCGTTTGTGAAACCTTTTAACTAAAGTGACAGCAGTGTTTTGGGAGTACACTATATATCAGCAACTTTTGCAGATACACACGCTTCAGCAAAGCAGGATTTGCAAAGAGGAAAGGGAAAATTGTAGTGAGCATGGACAAGAAAAGAAACTGTAATAGAGTGGTGCAAATAACAATGAACTGTATCGATGAGTATGACCAATGAAGAGGTTTTCTAGTGTTATACTTCTGTACTGACCCCCTTGCAGTACGCAGAACCAACCTACATTTTGTATATGCAAAATGTGCATCTTCCACTTCACCATTTCCTCTGACAGCCAAAATGGGAGAGAGTATGCATTGTGCAAGGGATCAATAAGTCAATCAGAGGCAAGGTGCTGCTACTTGTAGATGAAGGTATTCAGTGCCCAGTTGCAGAGTTAAAAGAAATGATATGAGTAAGTTTTGAAAATTTTAGGAATGATATTAGGCCCTTGAATGAAAAGTAGAGCAACTTTATTGAGTACAAGGGCAGACCTACGTACATAGGCTTCAATAGACTTTTTGAGCTATTTAGTAAAAAAAAATTGAAAGTTTTCTGAGAGCCAAAAAGTTTTAAAACACACTTAAAGACACTGGACACTATTGGTAATTGTCAAAGACCAGTCTTCTCACTTGCTGTATCTCAACATATGCATAAAATAACAAACCTGTGAAAATTTGAGCTGAATCGTCATCGAAGTTGGGAGATAATAATGAAAGAAAAAACACCCTCGTCACACTGAGTTGTGTGCTTTCAGACGCTTGATTTCCAGACCTCAAATTCTAAATCTGAGGTCTCAAAATCAAATTCGTGGATAATTGATTCTTTCTCGAAAACTACGTTACTCCAGAGGGAGCCATTTTGATGTAATGTTTTATACGAACAACCTCTCCCCATTACTTGTTGCCAAGTAAGGTTTTTTGCTAATAATTATTTTGAGTAATTACCAATAGTGTCCACTGCCTTTAAATAGAATATCATGCTTGAACTTTGCATAGAGGTTTGTGGTAACACTGTGTTGTTTCAGAACCACCAAACTTATTCAAGAAAATATTTACACGGTGTTACTGCAAACCTTAGTGTCTGGAAATAAAATAACTGGCCATAGGTTAATAATCAATTCAAAACCACGACCTAATGTTTGTTATTTGAATGCTGTGCTGGTTTGTAAAGCACTATGGGCATGTTCAAACGTGGAGCTAACTTCACTGCTAAATTTGCTGCTAATTATTCACAGCTACACAAAACGACTCGGCTAAAAAGTACCTTGCATTCGCACGAGGCATGGTCGCAGTTAGCCAGCACGGTACATGTATGTTTTGGCTTCCGGTAGTTCTCTCTGCTACTGTAGTTCACACGGTCAACCAGTTTTGCTGTTAGCTGGCAGCAAAGTTAGCAGCTACAGCCACGTTCGCATTGGACTTTTGGATCTGGTAACCTGACTGGTAAGTTAACTTACCAGCCCGGTAACTTAACAGCTGTTCGCACTTGGATAAATTTGTGTCTGGTAACTTACCAGGGGCCTTTCTCAAACCTCGGCTTGGGCTTCGTCTCAGGCTTGGTCTCCGCGCACTGTGTATGCAGTGGAAACGCAGCTATGCTTTTAACCTGAAATTTTGGAGCAGCGCGTATTGCATGCAGTGGTGCAGTGGAAACGCAGCTATGCTTTTAACCTGAAATTTTTGGAGCAGCGCGTATTGCATGCAGTGGTGCAGTGGAAACGCAGCTATGCTTTTAACCTGAAACTTTTGGAGCAGCGCGTATTGCATGCAGTGGTGCAGTGGAAACGCAGCTATGCTTTTAACCTGAAATTTTAGGAGCAGCGGGTATTGCATGCAGTGGTTCGAACATCATCAGACCTTTTAGAAATAAGTCAAGTGACAGTATTGTTAAGTTACCGGAGTGGTGCGTTTGCATTGGACTTCTTGTCCCTGTTAAGTTAACATTGTAAAGTTACCACGGCTCAAATCTTCCTGTTAAGTTAACAGCGTTGTGGCGATAACTTACCAGCCCGGTAAGTTACCATCCGTTCGCCCTTGGACTAAATATCGGTAAGTTAGCAATTTTAAGTCCAATGCGAACACGGCTTTAGTCAGCTACTCGTGTGAACATACCCTATGTGTTGACTGTAGTTGGCTAGTTTTAAAAGTTACAATCTCAACCAACCTTCTTCACGTCAGACTCTAACCGAGCGATTTCCTCGGTCTTTTGCGCCACTGCCAGTTCCACAGTGGTTATTCTGGAGTCTTTCTTGAGGCTTGAGGAAGCGAGAGTGGTGGCATGCTCCTTGAGGTCCAGTAAGCTTGCCTGAGATAGTGTGGGAGGAGTAGATGGAGTGGACTATTATGGCACAGCATGATAAATGGTGGCAGCAGCGGGATGAAACATTACTGATTTGTTTATGCTCAATACTTTATTCTCACAATTTTAAGTATTTACACTTCATCATTTGGTAAGGAAAGAAATGTGAATTCTAAATTTCACTTGTGTATCTAAATACATGTGCAGTATGCATAAAAGCTGAAAGCAATAAAATGGTCGGGAAAGCTAGGAACCACTTATGAGGCAATGACAGGCATGGAGGGCAATTTTCTACATGTTCTATGATGCCTTCATGAAATGCATACAGTTTCAGGCCAAGTTAAGCCGCATGGGTATGTGTGATTCAGTTGCACAGTGAAAATGTCGCAACGATTGTTTTATAATGTGAGATGACATTCGCAGCAGTTACATTGTGCGGAACACTATTTAAAATACTGTCTCTTAACAGTCGTGGGTTAGGTGTCATCCCTGGCTACTACATGTACATGTGCATGTACACATGTAAGCAGTTAGAGGTTGATAAGCTTGTGACTGGTACCTCGAAACAAATACATTGGTACAAAAACAGGGAAATTTAAGGGCTAGATAGCTCAGTTGGTAGAGTGCTGGTGTAGAGGTCACCGACTCAAATTCCTCTCCAGTCAGTTTTTTTTGGGGTTCAACCCCAAATTATTAAAAATTCACATACAGTCTGACAGTCAAGTTTCCCTTGTGGTTTATTACTTCAGGCCAGGAATTAAATGGAGACCACCGGGGCCATGGCCTCCTTTGCCCCTTGGTTTTGGTCCATGACATTAAGATAAAAATGGCCTTATATAGGATTGGAGGCATTGCATGGTGAGGTATTAATATATATTTTGTTTGCGGTAACACCATGTGTGTATCTACTTGCCACATAGAGTTTGTTCTTAGAGAACTGTCTTGCTTAATTCTACTACCGCGGAGTAGATTGTTCGAGTGTTCGGGAGACTTCTCAGAGACCTGACGATGACTAGAGCAAGCTAGTCGAAACGTTGAGACTAACCAAGAACTGACTCTGCGGTAGTACAGTTAATTACGATCCTATAAGCTAAAGTAGTAGTCCCAGCTTATTTCTTTACCATCCGCCCAGGTAATAGTTAATAAGCAGGACAGTTCTCCCGAACAATCTTCTCCGCTGTAGTAGAATTAAGCAACACAGTTCTCTAAGAACAAACTCTACGTGGCAAGTAGATACACACATGGTGTTACCGCAAACCAAAAATGGCCTTGCCCTTTCAAAGATGAAATTCCAGGCCTGTTACTGTAGTATCTCTGAATATCACAATAAGCTATTTGTGAGTTAGATTTGAATAATGTCTGGTACAATGACTTGCTTATAATCACAACAGACTGCTTACATTTGAATTCCTCAGTCTTAGAGACAGTTAGTTACTACATGTATGTCAAATGGTAAGGGGCAAGCCTTTGCATAGCAACCTCCAGATGAGCAGACCCTGGTACTAAGCTTAGGCGATATCACGATATTATCGAATATCGCGATACTAATTTTGAAACGATTTTCGATATCGGATCGATTTGGTTTTAATCGAAATATCGACATATCGCGGTATATCGCGATATCGCGATATATAGCGATATATTTCGTAGCTGAGACATCTTGCACCCCATAGGTTTGGAGTAAAACCAGAAGAATAGGTCATTAGAACACCTCTCTTATGCTATGACTGTCTCTTCTACAACTTTCACTGGGAGTTTGAAGACTGATGATGTCAATTTAATTAATCGCGATTATATCGAATATCGCGATATATTGTCGGCGATATATCGTGAATAAAATAAATCGATATCGCCCAAGCTTACCTGGTACCATTGTTCCATACACATCCATTCAGAATTGTGTCTTGGCATTCACCATCTCTTACTTAACTACGCAAAAGCTTGCCCCTAATGCCCCTTATTTTTGACCGCGCGGGGGCGCTATAAATAGTATTTTGATCACTTCCGGGGGTACACGCGATTCGCCCTGCACAAATTAATAGGCGTTCTATCACTTTTGTTGCGCCTTAGTTTTAATTTGCTTTAGAGGTGGATTATAACGGCTCCTTTTAAAGTCTTATTGTCTGTGATGGATTAGATGTCTGTGGTTATAATGTGTTCCAATCTTTAAAAACTGTTTTGCGTATGAATGAATATACCCCCGGAAGTGATTGAGAGCGCCCTCACGCGGTCAAAAATATGGCCCATTATGTGACAAATCAACTGTCTCAATAGTCTGAGGATTTCAAATTTAAGTGATAAACTTGTGATCAAGCACATCATTGTACCATACAATATTAAAATCAAACACGCAAATGGCATATTCTCCAAGGGTGAAAGCTTTTTGGTTTTCAGGATGGAGTTACGATACACAGCGGCCAACCATGATGGATTGACACAAACCTCTTTTTCTGCAAGCTCCTTCTGTACTGTCTCCAGCCGTGTCCTGAGATCCTTCAGCTGTTTCTTGTAGCCCTCAACTTGTTCCTCGTGCTCCTTGTTGTAACGCTCCCGCTGTTCCTTCAGTCGATCCATTGCCTTGTCCTTGTCCATCAGGGCATCTTCCAGACTGGACATGGCACTGTCCGAGCTGGTCTGGTCAGCTTGGACACTGGTTAGTTTACTTCGGGTCTGGCGGTACTGCTCCTCTTTCTCTTGAAGTTGTTCCTGGAGGTTGTCAATCTAGTTTGAGGCGAGAACAAAATTTGCAAAAAACTTAAGTAAATTTGAAAATATTTTGTCGTACCGGTAGACTCTTCCTATAATATATGCGGGAAAGACTCATTGCAATTTAAAAGTTATGTTCACTCAATAACCAATCCATCAAGGGTTTTTTCAGTACGGAATACATCAAACACAGAATAAAACAGGAGAAGGATTTTGGAGAACTTGTAAGAGGTAAGGGTTAAAGACAGTGGACACTATTGGTAATTGTCAAAGACCAGTCTTCTCACTTGCTGTATCTCAACATATACATAAAATAACAAACCAGTGAAAATTTGAGCTCAATCGGTCGTCGAAGTTGCGAGAAAATAATGAAAGAAAAAACACCCTTGTCACACGAAGTTGTGTGCGTTCAGATGGTTGATTTCGAGACCTCAAATTCTAAATCTGAGGTCTCAAAATCACATTCGTGGAAAATTACTTCTTTCTGGAAAACTATGGCACTTCAGAGGGAGCTGTTTCTCACAATGTTTTATATCTTAAACCTCTCCCCATTACTTGTTACTAAGTAATGTTTTATGCTAATAATTATTTTGAGTAATTACCAATAGTGTCCACTGCCTTTAATAGAATGTAAAACAGACCTTGGCGTGGCGCTGAAATTGGAATGGGGATTAACAGGAAATTTAGTTTTTAAAACCTAAATAAAAAATAAGATTTAAAAAAAAAAATTCATTTTAGTCTGGGATTTTGTGTTTTACTATGCTGTGCTGATTTAATTTTTTAATTTGGCAAATCATAAGAAACAAGTTTTGTCACTTCAAATAAAAATATTTCTCCGGCGGTTGGTATTTTTTATTACCAACTGTATAATGGTGAACCTGTTAAATTTAACTCCAGATGTGGCAGCCTGGTTTGCCACGCATGAGCGCACACTGTCTGAATTTCAATTCCAAGTAATGAGTTGTCATGCATGACTGGCACTAAAATGCTGAAATGAAGGAACAAAACTAAAACCCAATGCTGTGTTCAGTCTGCAATAAAATTTAAAAGTTCAAGAGTGCCCTTCTACACGCAGTACATGGGAGTTCACATGACATTCGCAAGCAGACCCTTGCAGATGCAACCAACTACATGTACAAAAATACTTGTAAACTCTGTACATGTTCCATAGAAATAGAACCCGGAGAACGCTGAGCTCAATCGCCCTCTGTGTCGTCTGTGGATGCGGCGTATCGATACCGCGCGAGTATGGCATAATGATCATCACATGACATGCGTGTATGGCAAAATTGAAATGCACATAGACCGTTGATTTGATACATAACAGTAATAATTTTGCCATGCACGCGTAAAAAAAATGGCGTACGCATGGCCATAAAAAATGGTCTCACAACGAAATCGCACGCACAATGATGCACTCAGCGTTCTCCAGGTCTATTTCTATAACATGCACACAGTCCCCTTGCAAATGACACCATTTATTCTCTTTTAAATGGCGCCATGTTTCTTCACTGAAATCGTCATTTTTAAAAACCAAAGTTCAATTTCTGCATCAACGACTTGACAGATGTCAAACAACTACATACTAAAACAACAAACAAATCCTGGAATTAAATAGGTTTTCCAATTAAGCCCTCACAAATTGTGAAAATCCAGCTAAAAAATTAAAAATAAATGTTGATGTTATGGGTAATAAAAGATAAAGGTCATGCTCATTTGTCAATATGGAATGATCCAAGTATTAATGAAATAGAAGAACATCATGCTCAAAGTAAATTTAAAAATCAATATGAACAGTTTGAACATTATCTCCAAACAATTTCAAATAAACGAAAACACCACCAACTTTTTTGTGTGTGTAGAAATAACACATGTGGGGTAGTTATTTAGTTTGGGTAACAATTTGAAACTAAAAAAGGAACAAAGAACAAAACCAAAGAAGACAATTATAAAAAAATTGGTAAAATGAAATTAAATGGATGATTCAAGATAGATTATGCAAAACATTCTGGAAGTAGGACCAAAAAACTTAAATATCATAAATGTCATAAAAAAGGGTAATAAAATGGGAAAGAGAAAAATTGAGAAGAAATTTCCAATGTGGGCTTCAATTATGATTGTGTCAATTAGTCAACACATCAGTGCTGCCTACATTTGGACCATGAAGTCAGGGAGATTTTGTATGCCAATCTGGGAGACTATTAAAATTATATTCCACATAGTGCCCATCTGAACATGAAACGATTGGTACATTTTCATGGAACTTTCTGCAGAATCAGGGAGAGTTTTTTTTACAGTTTTTTTTTTAAAGCTGTTGCTGACCGCTTACCAACCAAACATGGTATAAATGCATTCGAGAAAGACTCCGCTATGGGCAAAACATCAGGCCAATACGTGTTACTGGACACAATTGGTAAATGTCAAAGACCAGTATTCTCACTCGGTGTATCCCAACATACATGTATGCATAAAATAACAAACCGTTACCAGTGAAAATTTTGGCTCAATTGGTCATCGAATTTGCAAGAGAATAAACACCCTTGTTGAATTACTTTTTGTGCTTTCAGATGCATAACAAAAGGCCTCAGCTGAAATATTTCATTATTTTAGTGAGAAATAACCTCTTTGCCCAAAACTGGTTACTTCAGAGTGAGCCGTTTCTCACAATGTTTTATACTATCAACAGCTCTCCATTGCTCATTACTGAGACATTTTTCATGCTATCAATTGCTTTGAGTAATTGTAAACAGTGTCCAGTGCCTTTGAGGAAAAGACTGGAGAAAGTAGGCATTGTTCCACGGGGAGGTTCCTAGCGTTACTGGATTCTGGAAGGTGGTCCAGGAAGTAAACTTCAGTCCCTGAATTGCTTAATTAAATTTATGATGTAGCTTAAGCAAAGTTTGGGTATTTTGAGTATCATGTAAGCAGTTGAGGAGTGGTGTGGTCGTTGTTTCTAAAACAGTTATCGTAAGTTTTCCATTATTTTTGGCACCAGAAATTTGTGTATTATTTAGAACCTCCAATATTGTCCTTTCATTGGTTTGTAGATGTATTCAGCACTAGGGTTTTCCTAAGCGTGCCTTGATGACCGAAGGGAAGGGTACTCATGCATAAAATGATCAGTTCATGCGTAAGAAAGATTAATTAGAACTCCAGTCATCTCGCAGTGTGTTTAATGAAGTCTGACCACAGGGCAGACAGAAACAATGTGACATGACGTCATACTGGCATGGTGGGTTGGTGGTAGCATGGAGGGAGGTGTTATACATGAAACTAGACAATGTTATGTTCATAGCGGTGCATGATGAACCACATGTGAAGTACATACGCAAATCAGAGGCGTCATGAGTATGTGCTTGTAGAAATTGAACCAGAGAACGTTGATTGTTTTATATCATACACTGTTCAAGTCCTGAATGAGGCAATTCATGCACACATCAATTTCAGCTGTATTGTATCCTACAGCTTTCCCCTTAGTTGATCTGGGGTCGATTTCACAAAGAGTTAGGACTAGTCCTAGGAGATATAAAACTATACGGCGAGTCCTACTCGTGCTAACTCGAGATAAGACTAGTCTTAACTCTTTGTGAAAACCTCCCCTGATGCAATTTGCCACTTTGCCACTTTTTGTAACCAGGACCATCAAGATTAAACAGAATTGCGAGCAACAGGAAACATCATCCAACACATCGGTGTATGGGTAAATAAAAAAAATAAAAAATAATATTCTTCATCCCCGATGCAAATTTAACATCTCTTATATTGTTGCGGTACCTGCTGCCAAAACATAGGATTCGAACTGCCTCTAGCTACCGGGCAACCTCGGCAGTCTAGTTGGTAAGGCACTACTCTAGAATTGAAAGGGTCGTGGGTTCGAATCCCACCCGAGTAACATGCCTGTGATATTTTTTTTCACAGGACTCGGAAAAGTACTGAGTATACAGTGCAAACACACATCGGTGTATGGGTAAAAAAAAAATAATAATTATATCATCCCATTTATTCGGTCTTGAATAGTCATGAAAGTATCTGTATTTCTTCTGAGTCTCAGAAACAACCACACTGCATTACTAACTAAAATTATGTAACCAAACTGAATACTAAGGTGGGTTTTATCACAAACACAACTTTGCAAGCAGCTCATTTTAAGAAGCAAGCAGTCGTCAAGTCACAATGTGCCCACTACCAAGAGAGGGAGGGGTGGGGGGGACACACCAGATTCATACCAAACAAGAAAGAAAACCACTGCAGGCATGTTTGTTTCGTTTTTGAAAGGGCAAGGGCACCAAGGCATTTTCTCCTCGTGGTAAAGGGCACAATGAGGAAATTGTTAATTTCTACTGGAGCATTTCAAGGGCACCAAGGCAATGACCAGGGGGCATGGAGGATAAACACCTTCGTTGCCCCTGTGAAGTATCAGGCCTGCACTGTCTTATTAAATATCACACCTGAACTTGACAATTTATGCAGTTTGAACTGTATTCAATTTAATTTCAACACTAATTTTAATATCCTTCAATAAATTGTTCCAGTTTACTGCCCCATGAGCATATTTTGTGTTGGAAACCAGTGCACATCATAAATGTTCATATTTTTATCCATAATTTGGCTTGTTACCCTGGAATGGTTTATTTTGAAAACTACGCATGTTGTAAAAATGGTGTGCATTGGACCTTCCACTCCAGTTACATGTATGAACCAGCTGAAAGGGAAAAGGTACGAGGGTTGACAGGGGAAAGGGGGATGAAGGAGTGTTTAGGGGGTTAGTGGGTTAGCTATCTATCACCTTGATCTGTAGTATGTTATGTTTCCGGTCCTTGATGTCCACAACATTTGTCAAATCAGACAGCTTTTATGGGTAGCAATGTAAAAGCAAAACAATGTAACAAAAAAAAAGATTAAAAGCAAGCTGAATGAGACACAGCTACATAAACACGTTTGCCCAGCAGCTACCTAGAGTGAAGTCTGGGTGCAAGACAATCTATTGACAGAGGCTCTTTTCAAAACCGCGGCTTCGGCTTTGGTTCGGCTTCAGGCTTTAAAGGCAGTGGACACTATTGGTAATTGTCAAAGACCAGTCTTCTCACTTGGTGTATCTCAACATATGCATGAAATAACAAACCTGTGAAAATTTGAGCTCAATCGGTGGTCGAAGTTGCGAGATAATAATAGTGAAAAAACACCCTTGTCACACAAAGTTGTGTGCGTTCAGATGCTTGATTTTGAGACCTCAAATGCTAAACTTGAGGTCTCGAAATCAAATTCGTTGAAAAATACTTCTTTCTCGAAACTACAGAGGGAGTCGTTTCTCACAATGTTTTATACTATCAACCTCTCCCCATTACTCATTACCAAGAGAGGTTTTATTCTAATAATTACTTTTGAGGTCGTACCAATAGTGTCCACTGCCTATAAGCTACATGTACATACAGTAGCCTGAGCAGAAACTGGAGTCGAAGCTGGGATTTGAAAAGGGCCACAGTGTACACAATTTGTTTGATAAAATGTGAAGAACAAAGAAAAGCACATTCTGAGGATCAACCCCTTGTTAAGGGCCCCTATCAGCGGGTGCAAATAATGAGAACGTGTGTCACGCTCGACTCTCCCCCACTTGGAGGTCTTCCAGGGATGCAAGTTTGAAAAGTTTGAGTTTAAGAAGACATGTCGAAATGAAGACATTTGCACCTTTAAGGCCGAGTTATAGTCGGTCGCGCGATGGTCGCGCGATGAAAATCTTGACGCGCAATCATAAAAAGACACGGCTTTTAAGCCTCAGTCTTAGAATCGCGCGCAAGATTTCCATCGCCCGACCGTCGCGCGACCGACTATAAACTGGCCTTTAGGCAACCCGTGGGAAGGGTTATATAGATTTCAAGGAGCCTCTAGGAACAGTGTTCTCGGCACTAGAGAAGTAGATCAAAGAGCAGAATTTCTTCATGTCTGAAGAAAATAACAGCAGTTTGGTTTTTTTCATCATGCAGTCATAAAACAATCTGAAATCTCTCATCCCCTGGCTGACCTAAGTGGGGGTGCTGTTTGAGCTGGTTACATCGTTACATGCAAGGAGTTTATCGTCCACAGTTTCAGTTGTGCACAAACACACTTCCATTTCTCCATTACTTTCACTTCCATAAATGTTTCTCTTGTTGTGCGTACCTGCACATTGTAAGAAAAGTTGCATCATCACTAATTTACAAACATTTGTTTTACCAATTATTCCCCCAGTAATTTTGGTAGTAGGATTTATACATTTAAGACAAAATTTCACTTTTTTACTGATATGAGCAATTAATAATTTCATCATGTGCAACCGTCAGATTGCTCGATATGGTAAACTTCGGATAATTTGTTTCAAGCATTTTAGATGTCATATTGAGCTACGTGTACATGTATTCAGATACATGCCTTTGTATTTCATTTCTTTCCAGTATTTATTGTTAATTTTGTTATATTGATTTCCCGAAAGATAGAATGAAATATAACCCAACAAAAGATAATTTGTTTATAAAGGACTGTAGAGATTATGAGCAGGACTATCAATAACTCGCGCAACATTTAGAGAGTTTTTATCAGTTTCGTTCTTTTACCATTCACTAGAGATGGCGCTACACTGTGATAGAATCATGATGGCAGACAACCATTATAATCAACCAGCTGACCTATTGTCTGTACAGAATTGGATCATTTGTTGCCTAGCAATGACCGGGAAATGACTGGATTACCAGAAAAGCTGACCTTGGAAACGCAAGCGGAAATGAGTGAATATAGATCCATTAACATTTAATATCATCGCAACGCTGATGAATTAAAGGCACTCAACACTATTGGTAATTACTCAAAATATTTGTTAGCATAAAAGCTTACTTGGTAACGAGCAATTGAGAGATGTTGATAGTGTAAAACATTTTGAGAAACGGCTCCCTCTATAGTAACGTAGTTTTTGATAAAAAAGGTAATTTTTCATTCAAATATTTTTAAAAGACTTCAGGCCTGAAGCATTTTATTAAGCATATTAAAGGACACAAATTTGTGCA